>NC_139720.1:145421116-145763616 GCF_964211835.1 Anser anser
TGACTAAAAAAGAAGCGGATATGATTTTACCGATTGTGCTCCAGTACCTTTGTCCAGTCTATATCTCATTCTTTGGCCTTGGTGCGGTATCTGCTGCCGTCATGTCATCGGCTGACTCTTCGATTTTATCAGCAAGTTCTATGTTTGCTCGGAACATTTACCAGCTCTCATTTCGGCAAAACGTGAGATTACATTTCCATTTTTTACTTTTAGAGAAAATTTTCAGTGAGACTTTTACTAGGTGAAGCACAGAGTGTCATTTCTTAATGAAACACCTCTTCCACATTCCTGCCTATGACTAGAAAAAGTATAGCATTTCTTTCCTAACAGTATATTGAGTAAATTGAAAGTCACAAAATATTTATGGTTGTAACCAATGACACAGTTGAAAAAGATCAGGGGAGACAGCTTTCAAGTGTTTTCATGGCACTGGAGTTTATTCTAAACAGCTCCTAATTAGTGTTGCAACCATAAGTTTTACCTAAAATACTTAATGAAACGAGGCATCTTTCTGAATTACTGATTTCTTAGGAAATCATTTGACACAGAGGAAAGGCACAGAACAGGCTAGTGAGTTACAGATTTTCTTAGGAAATGGAGAAAAAATATTCTGACACATGTTTTTTTCTTGTTGATCCATATTGTGGTAATTTTTAAAAGTTATTTCTACAACTCTGTTGTTGTTTTTTCTTTGACACACTATCAAATTTCCGAACTTTTTCCAAACAAACAAAGATTAATAACTTGACAGCCACACCCCTTGTTTTTTTTTTCCTGTGCTTGAGATAGAGATAGAGATAGAGATATTAGTTTGTAAATATTATTGAATGTCTTGCAAAATTTCCTTTTACAATGTAGTGTCTTATACATACTCTGCTCATAAATGAAAGCACATGTATATTACCACAAAAAAACACCTAACACTGCACTTTTTTTGCAGGCCTCAGACAGGGAAATCGTGTGGGTCATGAGAATCACTGTTTTTCTGTTTGGAGCATCAGCAACAGCAATGGCACTGCTGGCTTCATCTGTTTACGGCCTGTGGTACCTCAGCTCTGACCTTGTTTATATCATCATATTCCCTCAGCTCCTCTGTGTGCTATTTATTAAAGGAACCAACACCTATGGTGCCATTGCAGGATATTTATTTGGCCTTGTTCTCAGAATAACTGGAGGAGAACCATACCTTTACCTTCAGCCCTTGATCTACTATCCTGGCTGCTATCCAGATGAAAATAATATCTATATCCAGCGATTCCCATTTAAAACACTTGCAATGCTTACCTCCTTCTTTACTAACATTATAGTCTCCTACATAGCTAAATACTTATTTGAGAGTGGGACTTTACCACCAAAGCTGGACTTCCTTGATGCTGTGGTTGCGAGGTACAGCAGAGAACACATGGACAAAGCAACTCTTGTAAAAAGTGACAATATTGTATTAAACGAACTTGCACCTGTAAATCCACGACACAGTCTGACTTTGACTTCAACATTCACAAACAAGGAAGCCTTTAATTATGTTGATTCAAGTCCAGAGCTGTCCAACACTGAAGATAATTAAAAAGTCCTATACCCACAGACAAAGCAATGCAAAGCAGGGTATTCTACAAAGAATAGTCAGAGTCATTTTATCAGAAGAAAAACAAAACTTTGGAATAAAATACCACTTTAAGTTGGTTCTATGACCAGGAGCATCCCATAGGAGGAACTCTTATCTGGTGTTATCTGACATGTTGGATAAGATCATAGTCTGTTTACTGAAAGATACACTCAGATCCCTTTCTTTCCACCCAGAACTATACACTATGTAATTAAAAAAATATTTACAATTGAAAATATAAGTAGGAGAAAAGTGCAACAGTTATTTAGCTAAGACATCATATGAAGAAATTATAATACAGTCACTTTGAAATACTATCAGTCAACATTTTATTGGAATTGTATGAAAATATATTGTCACAGCTATAAGTGATTTATTACTAAAGAGCTAGTTGCCTGGGCAGACAGATATATAACTTCCTTGGGTTTTTGGTTTGGTATTCTTTTCCTCATAAAGTGTTTCAAAGAATACAAATCTAGTATTTTATAATTTGTATAAGACAGTAAAATGTGCAAATATTAATAAATTCCTTATGGGAGTGCTAAACATTATATATTCATTAAAAAAAAAAAAGATTAAATCACAGGTTTAAAGTGATGTTATACCTAACGCAAGATGACCTTAAGCAAAGTATGTAATTATAGGTGTTCTTTTTCCTGTGTTTAGTGGCTGTCACCAATGGAGGATAACAACAATTTTAAAGCAATAATTGGAGTTGAAACTCAACTTGTGAAAAATGACAGAACTTTTATAAACTGAATAGAACTTTGCAATGTTGTAGAAAGAAGCCTTATCTTGATTTATCATCAAAATGAACACTAAGCAAATCAGTCTGACACCGAGCAACCACAACAATGGAGCAAATATTGAAAAGTAAAGAGAATGAAGGAGGCTGCTTGAAAAAATTAAGATTAAAGGGCTTTCCATGGGGAAAATGACCATTTTTCACTTATTAAAAAAAAAAAAAAAAAAGCATAGTCTCAAATACAACAAAAAGTCTTTTGGGTTGGACTTGCTGGGATTACTCTGGAAAGAGTAAATTTTCCATGGAAAATCACCTTTTCTCAAAAAATTGATTTCCTATGGGAAGAGAAGCTTGGTGGAGAGCTTTCCATGTCTATAAGTGTCCACCTCCAGAAGCAGCAGCAGCAGCTTGGAGGGGATCTGAAAGGAAAGCCGAACCCACAAGCACAGCAAAACACACAGCATTGTCTATATAGACTAGACTCCTTTATCACAGCTATCCTCCTGGGCAAACTTGGTGCCTCTGTGGAGCACCAGCAGCGGTCAGGCACAGGTGTGACTTCACTCATAAATTGTAAAGCTGGCTAGGAACATCAAAGTAGGGAGATTAAGCCTCTTCTGACTTCGGTCTGGCCAGCAGGGAACACGCAATTTTGTTTCCGTTTGCCCACGGCTGAGATGATTGTGTCTGTCCTCATTGGTACCGTGCCTTTCACAGTGGAAGATCTAATAGCTAGTACAATTAAGAGTTATGCTCCAGTAATTCTTTTTAATATCTACGCATGATACAAAACATGCAAGTGAAATCCAGATATCCTCCTCTTGCTAGTCACTGGTGAAAATTTCTTCTTAACATCTACAGCAGGAGGAAATATGCTGGAGGATAGAAAGTGTAAGAATAGGTTTTGCTGCTAAAGGAAGAAGCCATCAACTTGTACATTCAGTGTTGACATAAACTTTCTCAAGGTTGAATCCTTAGATATGTTTTTGCTCCTTTTGTGGAGTTTTAATGGCATATATATATTTTATATGTAGATAAAATTAATTTTAGAGATATTATTTTTTCCTGCATACAGTGCATTAGGAATAATACTACATTTGAGTTCTGGGTATGCATTGTGAACTGCAGTATTACTCTGTGAAAAAGTATTGGGTGTGGTCTGGGCGAAGGAAATCAAAATCAAGATCTACACCAAACCCCAGAAGAGTCAATATAGCAAAGAGAATATAAGTTCCTGTGGGGTGAGTGAACAAGCTACTGATGAATTTCAGGGTGCTGCAGATCTCACAAACCAGACACGAGCCCAGACTGTTCATTGCCTATTGAACAATGGAAAAGAGAAGCAGAAAGAAATCACATGGAAGAAAGAGAGGGAAGAACAGAGCCACTGGTGAATTATCCGTTTCTGACCCGAATCCGCTAGCCTGAATCCCTTTTTATGAGGAAATACCAAGTGAGTTTTACCTGCTTCCATAGCCAATGCTTTACATTGAGGTTTCAAATTAAGTTAGGGGATCCTGATTGACAGCTACCTATAAATTTTCCTGAAATTTTTATCTTACTTTTGTTTTGTCTAGGAATTGGTAAAATTTCACTATGAGAAGCTGCTTATTGGCCAGCAGCATTTCTGTATTATGTATTTCAAAATTCTCAAGAGTGGGAGAAGAGGGAAATGGGCAAGGGGATTCAGCTGGACTCTTTTAAGGTATTTTATTTCTCTTGTATTCCCTCATTGCTATAAAAACATAAAGGCTTTTAAAATGCTTAATATGAAATGTCAAATGAAAAATTAAAATGTGTTGGTCCAAAAATTTCAACCCAGATGCTTTCAACATTATCAGAATATTTTATAGTGTTTATCCTATTGAATATTCTTGTGAGATCACTGTGATTTTGCAAAGTTTTCCTGGTTAGATGGAACTACACTTTCTGCGAGAAAATGGTTCCTACAAGGTTTTCCAGTCCTCTCTGAGGAAACTGAAAGGTTATTGCACTGTTACAAACCATGGAAGGTTTATCATGCAAAAGGTAGAAGCAACACAGAAGTCTGTTCATAGTTTGACCTCAGCTCTGCTTTCTACATGGCAAGTCTCCGTGTGTGTCTTTGCATGAGTCCAACAATGGCTGCAGTGGCTGCACTGGTGGGCTGCACTGTGGACTGGATGATTTCACAATCCAAACTAAAACAATCCATGCAAAGTCTGTTTACAAGTTTTCTTGCCTTAGCTCATCTATCCTACCATTAGATTTATACAAAGCTGATCATATAACCAAAGGCCGTATCTATGACAGCTGCAGAAAAAAAAAGAAAAAAGAAAAGAAAAAAAAGAGAGAGAGAGAAAGAGAGAACAGAATACAACCAAGTTGTTTCTACAAGCAAAATGCCAATAGGATGTGATTCTTCAAGTAGACTTTATTTTCCTGTGAATCATCAAATGTTCCTTCTCCACTTTTGCTATTTGTAGACAGTAGTAGTGTGTGCAGTAAATTGGATCTACAATGAGTGAAGTAAACAGCTCGTTTTCAGACCCAGAGGTTATTGTTTCTGAGCCTAAGATTTCTAGATAAAATATTCATATCAAGATCATACACTTCACTTTTAGATTCTTAACATCTGTGAATAACAATTATTTGACAGGTTTTTTTACCTCCTTTGCATGAAATGTGTTCATAAAATCAAAGTTAATACGTAGCTGAGACATCAAAAAAAGTTATAATTTCATCTATATTTATCCATATGGGATAGTATATGTATTATAAATAAAACATGCTTTTGTGAACCTGAACTGAATGTAAACATTAAGTGATCAAATAAAGTAAAAGTCAGACTTAGTCTTTTATTTTCTTATAGTGCAATAATTTAGGATTTCAAATATTTCTTGTAGGAAAAAAATTGTTACTCATTTTTCCTTCTGCCCTTCAAGCATATTTGATCAAGTACCATGTGCAGTTAGACAGTGAGTTATTGTAAGTCTGTTATTAATCAGGGCAGTATTTGTGGCTGTTGTTAAAAATAAAAAAGTATATTTTTGTCTGTGTCAGAGATGTTATATAAAGACTATAACTAACAAAGCAGATAAGAAGCGTAATATAGATATATATGTTTTAACATCATTTGTATTGTATTCAATAGTGCCCATGCAATTCAGGAAAATACTGTCTAGTTTTGGGTCTGTTTTGTCCATCTATTAAAAATAAAGGCATTTATTTTATTATCGCTCAGCGTCACCAGAGGTTTTATGTCATGGGTGCAGCCCAGTAGAAGTGAGGTGAACTTGGCCAAGAGGAATCTGGCCCTGGCCTGGGGGTTCAGTGGGGCTGCAGCTGAGCCTCCCTACAGACCTGCTCCAAAACCTGGTCCTTGTGTCAGAAGCAAAGTTCATATCTCAGTAATCTCCTCCTCACTGTCACAGCCATGAAGAACAGCAGAGACCCCTGAGCCCCACGAAATACAGAAATGGGACTGAAGCCCAACAGGACTCCCTCCCACAGATGCACTGGGAGGGATCTTTCTCTTGCAAGTGTTGTACTAGAGTACAGGAGGATTGACAGGATTGGCAGGGTTGACAAGGAGCACAAATGTGCTATGGGAGCAGGAATGCACGTGCCTAGAAGTTGCAGGTTTAGTTCCACCTTTCATGAGAGTGGACTGGAGAAAGGGTTTGACAATTCTTCACATAGAGGAAGAGCCCTTTGTAGAGGGACATAAAGTCATCATAGGCACTGAATGTGTTATGAATGCAATTATGTAGAAATCAAAATTTTAGCTGACTAAAAATGAAGCTCTGCTTTTATCCTCCTACTAAAATCTTGATTTAATGTCCAAAGACACAAATATCTACTGTACACAAAGACACAATAGCTATTGTAATGTTACTATAATGACATGCCAAATATACAGTGTATTTTATCTCCCAGCTGCTTTACAAAAATATGTGGGCAATACCATCCACCTGTGGATGGAAGAAATAAGGAGCACTGGCATGCTTTCAAGGGCAGAGGCACCCACTCATGGAGCGAAACAGAGCCTATGAATATCAAACAATGTGACATAGCTCAGACATTTCTTTGATGCTGCAGGGCTCTGGCCTTCCTTGCAGTTCTGGAGCTGAATTCCCACTGGTACCTTTGAAAAAATAAAGCACATGTTAAGGCAAAAGCCCGGATGTCTTGTAACTTACATCTCAGAATGAAAGCAATTCCATAATTCTGCTGGGTTAAAAGGACAAGAAAAAAAAAATTAAGATGTAGTGATGATTGCTTTGGAAGCATTAATGAACTACTTCGGCACATGACATCGTAGCTAAAACGTCATATGCAGGCCAGCTGTGCCAGAACCACAGCAAAAATTATTCCATATTTTCCTGTCAAATTCACAAAAGGGAGAGTGGGCATAAAAACAAACAGTGGAGAAGTAAATGGGTAGAGAAAGAAATTAAGCTCTTTAATATAAGCATTTTTATCAAGGAATATTGAACCATTCACTTTCCACCACAGCCACACAAGGACTGATGACAATAGAATATTGAGCAATTACATGAAACGTACCCTCTCTTTAGAGTATATTTAGTTACCAAGGAGTTTAATATCCACGAAAGGAACTGAAAAGACCACAAATACTGAGTAGTTTTCCACTTGAAAATAGTGAACCTGGGTACATCAAAACACCATTAATTCTTCCTGGCTGGGACAGTACTTCCCACTGGAAAGGTTGGAGGAGAATTACGCCAGACGTGGGACAAAGTTATAAGAGGTTTAAAGAAGGCATTGTTACAATGTGAAATGATACCCAGAATTGTTGCCAGGCCATTAAGGTTGTCCCCAGACTGCTTTTGTCTCAAGTCATACATCTCTCTCCCATACAGTCCCCAGGCATAACTAAGGGACTAAACTGATCCAAGGGCTCTAAAGAGCCTTTCCCAATGGACTCTTCACAAGCAGTCATCCTTTTGCAAGAGGTTGTTGGCATAGCCTCAAGCCAGATGTGTTCACTGTCCAGGAACATGCCTGAACACCTTCAGTTTTGTGGTGTGGATACAGCCTCATGGAGAAACAAAGCAGTTCTCCTCTCCTGATCTGGGCTTCCTTTGTGGTCAAAGGAGAGAAGCTGACACATATGATTAATCTCACCAAAATACACACGTTGCCAGGAGATGGATCACAACCTAGAAATACCCATACAAATGTCTAAACATTGGTGATGTGGCCCACTCCTTGCTCCTTGAGGAGGAGGCTGAAGCCATGAATATGATCACACCAAACAGATGTCTCAGGAATTGGTGTGAGGGAGAGGACTTTGAGATGTTTAGTCTTTAGGAACCACTCACAGAAAGAGCATAGTTCTCAGGGGAGTTTACACCTGACTGCCTGGAGCACTGACTTTCTGCAACCAAGACTACAAAAATAGATGAAGGAAAACATCCATCTAGGAGGCAAGTGTTTTGTTATGGCTGGGAGAGATTTATGCTGTCTCCACTGTCGGTGTTAAAAAATAACAGGTGAAAAACAATGTAAACAACAAGGCTGTGGTCTGGAATAAGGCTATACTAAAGAATAAGATAAAAGACACCAGAACAAAAGAATGAAAGAAGGAATGAAAGAAGGAATGAAAGAACAAACGGAAGAAATTGAATGAACAAACTTCTGTGGGTGAGAGAATTGATCAGGTTGGCTATATTGAACTGATTTAGGAAATATCATGAAATCAGAAGGAAGTAATGAAGCTGTTTGTGGAGTAATGCAGGAAACCTGGGTAATGAGGTGAAGAACTAGAACTACTGAAGCAGGATGTGACAACATCAAATACAGAGTAGGGAAAGCACAATAGAATAGTTCTCAAGATGAAAAAGGATTTGTAAAAAGCTTTTGCTGAGGTTACGTAATGAGTTATGTAGGACTAAAGAATTTATCTTGAAAGTGAACAGAAACAATTTTAATATTATTAGTGAAAGAAATACTGCTTCAAACTGATCAAAACTATGATCATGTCAACAGTTGAACTCTGCCAGAGCTTGGGGAAAAAAAAAATAATACTGTTACAATGGCAGGAAACAAAGTATTTTTTGCTCTCCTTGTAGTAGAGTTCCTCCTCAAACAATCAATGCACAGGTAAGAAGGGGGGCTATTTCAGATTTGAATTAAAGTGTACATACATCATTTGAAAAGATCTGGTGACAGAAAAAAAAAAAAAGAAAAAAAAATCTTGAATGCTGAAAGAGATTAAATTATCTTTGTATACAAAGAGCAATGAAAGGAGATATTTAAGCTGAAAAAATTATGCATTAATTCTAATACAAATGAATATACAATAGTAAAGAATAAATCTGGAATGGAAATTAGGAACAAATTCCTCACCAAATGATTGAATTTCTGAAATAGTCTTCTAGTTGGAATATTGTAGATAAAAAACAGAAGTAGTACAATTGGTAGCCATCTTTCAATGTAAAATGTCAGAAGCCAATCAATTCTTAGCCACTTGTTAGTTCTTCCAAGTACGAGTTTTCTGTGGTTATGACTTGAAGCACTAAAATTCGCTTACTTGTTTGGAAATGGATGAGGCATATTTTGCCAAAATACCAATAAATTTTACTGCAAGCAAAAGAATTGAATATATCCTGCCAATTTACTAATGGAATGTAATTATTATCTGCACGTTAATAACTGAGATTAGAGTGCTGCACTGCACTTTGTATTACTCTATTACTCAGCAGTTCACATCCATCAAAATGTTGGACACAATTTTCAGGAAGACTTAAAGAGAAAGATGCCCTCAAAAATGATGGGTCACAGAGAGGATGTCACGCAAGGAGTGAAGCAGCTCCAGTTATCCATCTTGTCATGATTTCAGCATGATTAGGTAAAACACAGATTATCTTTGATGATATTTTGACAACAGACGTGTCTGCTTTATGTTAGTTATGCCAGTAAAAGCTGCAGAGATGTGACAGCAAAATTCTTCTGTTAGGTTTGGCAGAAGCATGCCAATGGTGAGAGGAATTAAATGGTGCCTGCTGCCCAACAGCCTTTTGGTCCTCATTCTGTGTCTCCTTTCTTTGATGATTACATTGTTCTGGGTTATGGCTGCATAAAAATTTAGCCTGTCCTTGGCTCCACAGTAGGTGCCCTGGGCATGAACTTGCATAATGCCTACATACTGACCTTGAATCAGGTGAGAGAGCTTTCATTTAAAGACAGTTGTGTTATCTCACAGAATAACCAACAACAAAAAAACAAATGAACAAAAAACAACAAGTTGTATTGGGTTAAATTGTATGCAATATTGAACAATTCTACAAGCTATTACTTTAACAAATGTTAAGGTTTTTTTTTTTCCCTCCTATATACTAGCACATTTGAAAGATACCAGAGTGTCTTAATTTGCTTTCTTTCACGATAAGGTTTTCACTCCAGTACTGATCAACCACTACTGTTTTCATCCCATGAAGTGCAAGCCTAGTTGCTCAGCATGTGAGATGAATACAAGTATAAACAATGGAAAAGATTTCTAGACTGCACAGTGTGCATTCTTACACACAAAGTCAATGTGACAGAAATATGACAGATAAGTAAACTGATTACCAGCAGTAATATAATTGGCCGATGCTGGTATACCAGAGAGCTATGTAAAATTTAGTATTCTGTGTGACTGTAAAAAAATGTTACAGCAAATAAAGAAACTAATAAGTTCCCCTGCTTCATTCCTGTACCCTGTCCGTGAGGAAACCAATATTTGAAGAGATGATGTCTTTTTATATCTGTTGTCTGTTATGCAGGATATTGGTTAATGTATACTTTAATTATACTTTCAAAACAAAATAGTAACTGCAGATCATTGATAAACTTCAGTAACTAGATGCAAGACACAACCTCAACAGGACAACTGCCATTTCATAAGTTTTAAGGTAGGTTATTAAAATGAGTTATTCAATATGTATCATAGAATCATTAAGGTTGGAAAAGACCTCCAAGATCATCTGGTCCAACTATCCACCTACCACCAATATCACCCACTAAACCATGTCCCTAAGCACAATGTATAAAGCTGCACAGAACAGTAGGTTCTGGCTTATTACTCCATGATAAAAGGAAAAATATATATATATGAATCCTAGTTCTAATGGGAGATTATTTTACTCCAAACTTTGTCAAGACAACTGCCAATAAAAATGTAAATGTCTGGAAAGTCATCTCATGGTGCCTCCAGATTGCAGGCACAAGATCAGGAATTCTTCCTAGCATCACACTTGAAACATGCTGTCCAGCATGATCAGCTGCACATGTGGAGGCAGAATTTGTAGAAACACTTACTGTGGGAGAAAATGAAAGTAAGATTCAGCCCCAAAAAGTTAAAACTCTAGTCATCCAGTGATCCAGTCATCCAGTCATGGTTACTGCCAAGGGCTGATTGGTATTCCTCTACTGCATAAATTAGTACGATATTTGCACACTGCCTGACATTTGATCATACACTTACTATAGCAGCTATCCATGTAATGACTCCACATTAAAGGGAAAACACAGTCATTCAATTTTAGATTTGAAAAACAACTTTATATTTTCCATCAGTATAATTTCTGTTTTTCTACTTCTAGTGAAGTATCCTCAAGGATTTCACTTTTCAAAATTGCTTATAACATCATGGAAATGTCTTTTTAGCAGAATAACATAACATTTGAATAAGAAAATAAATAAGATAGATTTTCATAAGAAGCTTATTTTGATGCTAAAAGGGAAAGGTGGAACCTTCATTCCTGAGCAGGACCTCTGACAGGATTTCAGTGCTGATATTTTAAGGGGAGCTCATTTTCAGAAAGCTCATTTTACAGAAAGTGTTGAATGTTAGCTCCTGGAATATTAAATCTGTTGAAGCTACTTCAAAGTAGATATACAAACTTAAATCTGGAGCTTTTCAAACAGTTCAGTCTTATGCCCAGTGAACTGAGTACAATGTATGCTTAACTCATCTCGCATGAATGCTTGCATTAAAACTTGGGATGCTTGGCAAAGCCTTTTTAAAACTAATTTTCATTCATAAGAAGTTTCTATTCAGATACACTATGAGAAAAGTATATGCACCATTGGCAAGGCACAAACAAAAATGAGTTAAGTCTTGTAGCCTATATGTTCAAAAAGAAAGGTTTTGTTTGAGGGATTTCTCATGTCATTCACTTTCACCTAATCTAGTAAAGCATCTCAAGTTGCACCCCTCACCCATTTTCCTCTCAACATTAACTTCTGTAGATTTATGTTGCACTACAACAACCTAAGGAATACTGAAAAGGTTTTCAGTGGGACTAGAGAAACTATCAGTAGACAGATATATTTCACAATATTGTCATTTAAAAATGAGCGCACCAAAAAATGAGGAAGTCTCATAGCAATTACAGTATCTGCAGTTGTGAGCAGAAATGTCAGTGAAAATAGGCATTTGGCAGTATGACACTGAATGGCATTATCAGGATAATGATGAGTGTTTCCATTACTCAGTTTTGTAATGAAGGCTAATGGTCCTGCCTCTGCTGTCACTGTATGCCAAAGTAGTTTAAAAACAAATAGTGGGTATGCAATTAAAGGCGTACAAACTGCAATTGAATATTCAAAAATAAAAGTCACATTAGTGAGATTCTTGTTAATCACAAAATGAGCCATTGTGAGAATGTTAGCAGTGAAGAACATCTGATTTTCCACCCCATTTGAAATGCATAGGCTGGAATTGTTCTTAATCATGCAGAATGTTGAGGGTAATAATTTCCTGTACCAAGACCATTATTAAAAAAAAATAAAAATGTTGTGCCTTACTTGCAGTATATGTCTGCAGACCTTAAGCAAATTGGGAATAATGATAGGCACTAACAGCGAATAACCTTGATTCCTAAATCAAGGCATTTCCAAAAGCAGAAGAGGGACTGGAAACATTAGATATGTTTGTCCTGCACCCCTCTATGGCGTGGCTATGTGATAGCCAGTAGTTACCTGTATATAAATACTTTGTATGAATAGACGGCTTCTGGATAGGTAATGGAGTCTTGCAACAGTCATTAAGACATCAAGAAATTACTTTTCTAAATACAGATCTACCAAGATTCATTGAAACTGAGGATCTGTGACAAGGAATTAAAAAAAAAAAAAAAAAAAAAAGATTAACGTGGATGGTATCCTTTGCCTTGCAAGAGAAGAAACATTAGAGAGGGCTGGAGCAGGCCTTTGAAGCAAGTTCCTTCTTGCAAGACTACACACTGTTTGTCCTAGCTTTGGTTTTCTAAGCTGCACTAAGAACAGAAGATAAGGGAAAGGTAGGATCACATATTTATTTGTTCTAATATTTGCACCCTAATGAATATTTGCACCAGACTATTGTACTAGTGTCCTTGTCTAATTTCTATAGCTTACACAATTTCTTCCTTTGCTTACATCTTGATTTTTACAATTTTTGCAAAGGCCAAATATCTGCTGCTTCACTGTGCTGAAGAACAATATGAAAACGTAGGGAAAATTATTCACGTACACCTAAGGAAGAGTATATGTGTAAAACTATGAAGGATAACATGGCAGAACAAGGGCAAGCTAGCTAAGCACACAACTTCTGAGCTTCCTCTTATATTTTTGCTTATAAAAATAAAATAGTAATAAAGTCCAGCTTAGGCTATGTGCTTCTCAAGCATCCTGTTTTATATACCTAACAGAAGCCTTGGAACCAGAAGGGTAATGGCATTGTCTGCAGTACAACGGACTGGATAGCTGGCAGATCCACTCAAAATTGTCTTCCCAGGTATCTTGGTCATGGGCACCTTTGCAAAGCAGGTGTTTGATGCCGCTGTTCTAGATCAGGCCATCTGGGCAGCTAGAATGCCTGCCCTGAACAGTTCTTGGGGAAGGGCAAGGGGAATGGACTCAGCCCATCTGCCTGTCACTCACTTGTTGGCTGGCCAGAAGTAAATCCTTTTGTATGTAGAAGTATGTATCTTTTTTCCTCTGCTTTTCCTTGTCTCACCTATCTTGTTTTGATTTAAGCTCTCAAAGGCAACATCCCTTTCTATCTGTATGCAGTGTGTCTAAGGAGAACTAAATTTGTCTGGAATACCTGCATACTGTTGTAATATAAATAATAATGGAAGCTATACATACATCCCTAGACCTCTGCTTTGACAGACACTTCCCCTGTACAATATTATTAGCAATACTAACTTGAAAGCTGGGTGTTCTTTGGCTCTCATTTGTTCTAAGTAATGTCTGGCAGCTTTTATATAACCTTGTGAATGCAATGTGGTGTTAACAATTAGACATGCAGAAGAATTTCCTGTAGTAGAGTATTTATAAAGCTGTCACATTGCCATGCAAAGATACCCCCTTCCAGTCAGATACTGTATCTGGCACTCAATTAGCAATTGCTAATTTGGTATGATAATGTTTTTTTCAAAGAAGCATTTCATTTCACATAAACTGCCTACCCTTTTCCAAAATTCATGTATTTGACAGGGAAATTAGAAACATCTTAGAGGCTTATAAATTCAGTGTTCTGCGTCTATGCCTGCAATGATCCTCCCTCAAAAGAAATGTGAATCCTGTAGGATTACAGGTAATGAACTTTGTAGTTGTTCATTTCTCCAACCTGTTTTTAAGGTCTGGGTTATTGCTCTTACAATTTATCTGTGCTTTCATTATCTACAACTCAAGGTTTTACTATGTATATCTCATCATAGATATTTCAGTTGCATTGCTGGCTCTTTCAGAACTGTTCTTTTTTTCAAATAATAAAATGTATTTTGAAGCCAATTACTAAAGAAACCCTGAAGTAACAGCATGTCTTCGACAGCCTGTCAACCATATGCTGCCAATATCATACATTAATACTAATCCTGTGTTAGAAAACAACCATTCCCTGTATTTGACAGTGCATAACTTTAATGTTAATTGGATTTTTCATATGCATGTAAGTAATTTTCTGAAGGGCTTTAAATTGCAAACTCTTTAAGCCAGGATTTATGTTTATACTTGTCTCCTGTTCTGGGCCAAGTATTATTACAAAAAAATAATTGAACACAATAGCATTTTTCATATGGTTCCCAGATTAGTTACCCAATTGGTTAAAATTTAATGTTTTTCTTGTAAACTTTAAGTTTTGTGCACAACTGACAATGTAATCTCAAGAACACTGAAGCAATTCTAATAGTATTGCAAATAGAGCAGTAAATTAATTGCATGCATACATAGAACCTTGTAAGTACATAAGCTGAGAGAACTTTATTAGAACTCACATTTTAAGTCATTTTAGGATGAGTTGAAATGTATAATCTTTGAAATATGTTAACTTATAGTAAGAGAACAACAATGTTTCATTCATAGCCTCAATCCATAGTTTAGTGTCTTCTGCTAGTAGATTTTTTCAATTATCTAAAGAGAAATACGTATAAGTGAAAAGTCAAAGGCATCTTCAAAATAACTGTCAGGAATTCCACAGTAAATATACTGTGAGTAAAAATATACGTAATTAAAACATGTTATTTTATAGTTGCATTATCCTCTTCTTCCAAAATGATATGGATGATACACAGATATTCTTCTTGGAACAAAATCTCCATGATTATTCATCTTCACTCTTCTAGACCCAACGGAAGAAGAACTACTTTGCAAGTCAATCATTTTGAATGGACATCAAAGTGAAATCAAGAGCGAGAGTGAAATATAAATCACCACCACCAGTTCTGAGCCCGTTGCAGTTAAAATCTCAAATGCAAGGTCAATGAGGGTGGAAATGGGAAGCTTCAGATGCTGAAGGTCTTGCTTTCAATAAATAAAATGCTTGGATGTTATTGGTCTCTTCCCACTATACCTTGAACGGACTGGCATATTACATTGCTGCCACCAACAGTTCATGAAAGGTTTTGGGGAAGGTTGGTTTAATTTTGGAAGTGATTTTTTCAGACTTACTAACATTAACCAGCTCTGCCAAACCCTAACATCTCAGGCAGGACTAAGATAAACTTGTTTCTACACAACAATTCCAGAATAATCCTGAGCAAATCAGTGTCACTTGAAATAGAACAGAATGAAATTAAAACACTTCAGCAATCCTATATTTAATGAAGATATGAGTGTCTACTTGATTAAAGCACTGAATAAAAGTAAAGCTATGCTACTGCTCTGTAGCTGCCCTGCAGTGAACAGGCAAAGATGTTTGGAAGCTTTTAGCAGCACTAAGATTTGGCTTGACACCAGTATAATACCAACCTATTCCCTTACAGGTCTGTATTCTAAAAGAGTACTCTAATGTCAGTATTTATATAGGACAGCAAGACATATAAGTGCATACCACATTCAAATAACGAAGTAGACAAAAGTCATGAGGAGGAAAAAGCATAGTCGCCGCAGCCACTTCAGCTCTTCCCAGACTAAATCTTCAAATTCTTTGCATTTTATCCTGAGAAAAATCATTCAGTAGTGCTGTGGGTTTTTTGTTTGTTTGTTTGTTTTGTTTTTTCTTTCCAATTTCCAGTCTGGTTAATCCAAGATACTCTAAGTTATGACAACTTCTCAGCAGACAACAGAAATTGATTGTTAGCAGAAATTAGGATGATATTTAACATCTGATTTCTTTAAGGCACTAAGAAGACCCTGAGAGTTGCTTAGACAATGCCCATATACCAGTATATAGAAGAAATAGAACAATGTACAGGTCTCTCCTACTTTCTGTGCTCTGCCACTTAGCTCACACTGAGATACATCACAGATCAAAAAAACATACTTCTGAAAGAGTCACTAAAATTAGAGAGCAATATGAGAGAGCCCTGTTTCAAAAGACCTACTAGTTAAGCAAAATAAGAAGGAATGAATCCATTAGCTCACCATAGACAGAGAGGTAAGGCAAGTTGTTACAAAGCATGATGAAAGAGATGTTTGGATGCACATCTGAAGAACTACAACACATGGTATTCAGAATGCATGGTGTTGGGCACTCACTTCTAAGATGTGTGTTACTGTCATGTCAAAGGACACTTACTAGAGTCCAGCGTTTACCTGTTTCAGAGAGCCCTTAGCAGGGCTCTCACTGAGACAGTCTCAGAAATTTGGAAGTATTTATAGTTCAACCTTTGCCTGTTTCAGAGCCCTGCCAAGGATTTATACTATCCTGAGTATTCTTCACCAAAGGGTGAAGACGCAGAGCTTACCAAGAAGGCATTCCTGACTGGGTGGAGGAGAAGAGGACACAGCATCTCCTCAGTTTCCAATTTCATCTTTCCCCACCAAGCTCTTCTTTTTCTCTCCCTCTAACTTCTTCTTCTTCTCTTTATTTCTCTTTCTTCTTCTCTTATTTACACCAACTCCTAACACTCTTTTATATCCTAACCTTATCTATTCCCTCCCTGGGGTGATGTTTAGCATGATTTGGCATGACCTTATCAGAACAAGTCTGACTGTTCTCCATAGTTCCTATGTTGGATAAATATGTATATATATATATATATATTGTTTGTGGTACATACATGAGGCCATTGTTTTCTGCACTGACAACTCCTGCAGCTTACATTTCCTCATCAACGGATGTCATGAGAGTTACCTTCATACAGGCCAGTTCTTTAAACACAGCAAAGGCAAGCAGTCTAAAACTTTGAGACAGCCATTTTAAAGCTAGCTAAATGTTTCATTCACATCAAGGGAAAACTTGTACTCTCACAACCTTCTTTATTACAGGTCCCTCTGTCTGCCTCTTCTGGCACTCTACAGGATTGTGTTTATTGTTCACTTTAAACAGCTGTCCTGTTCTAAGACTGCAGTGTGATGCTATACACAGTAGAGTTTACCAGTTTCTAAAGTGCTTTCAAATTCTTTAACATAAAAAGTCCTGGACACATACTATATTATTAATAATAGGAAGATAGAATGTTCCTTGCATAGAGAGTTTTTGTTATCTTCTTGTTGTTTTTAAATTAGCTTTCTGTTTATGTTTCTTAGGAAAATTAATATTCTTCAGCTGGATTATCATCTAGTATGGGAGACTGCATTAATCAGGCAATTTAAATATCAAAATGCAATATGGCGAGACAGATATAATTGGCATTTGTACATCTTGTGCACTAGTTTAAACTGATTGCAGAATTATGTCCAGAATTCCTACTGTAGCCAAAAGCAATTTGGTGTTCTCCTAAAAATAGATTCTTGCTGAAGACTTGCATTGCAGACATTTTCCAAAATGGTTTCTGATTTCAGTTATTTTATTCTTGGGGCTGGAACTAGATGATCTTCAAGGTCCCTTCCAACCCAAGCCATTCTATGGTTCTGATTCTCATGGGCTCATTTTTCTAAGCCTCTCCCCACCACTCCTTATACCTGCTATTCATGGGTGATCCACTCTTTCAAACAGTGGACTCAGCACACCCTTGGTTTGCAAGAAAACTTCACAAATGCACAATTAAAAGAGTAAGTAGAAAGTGTTTATGTGTCATGAGGAAAAGATTCCTCGTGATTATTTCTGTTTGATTTCCAAAGCTGATTCATTAACCAGCATTAACCATCCATAGGAAGATGTGTGTGTTACAAATCTAAGCTACTGATTCTATACTGATAGCTGAATGGAGACATTGCAACAATTTCTGCAGTTGGAGACTTTAAATACAGAATGGCAAACAGACAAATGTCTCCCTGAGGTGCTTTTAAGAAGCAGAAATCTCAATGAGCTCATCACTTATAAAACCTGAATACCTGCCTGGGGACAAACAACGTGAACGGTAGAGGAATCACATGGTTACGTCTCTCTTCAGGCTTAACATCCAACAAAACTTATCTAGTGATTGCTGCTACACAGTACATCACACACCAAAGCAAGACTAGGCAAGACAGAGGTTACATTAACACAGAGTGACATTTTGTTTCCTAGTCATTCCTGTACAGGATGAGATTGCAAACTCTTCAAACAAAGTAGGTTTTACAGATTATTATTCTGTTCAGTCTTTAAACACAAACATGGCTTTTAGAAATCTTGAATGCTTCTGCAGGACCTAAGCAAGTGCATAGCATTTTATCTGTAAAATGTAATCATTCCTGAACAGAATTACAACCACTAAACCACTGACTTTCATCAGCTCTCAAACCTTATAAATGCATTATATTACCATGCTGGAGTTTGTGTCTGATATGCCTTCTCCTGTAGGAAGAATCAGATATATTTTTCTTATTGTTTTCTAGGAAGTATTTATAAACCCTTAAGCAAATAAAGCTAAAAACATGCACGTGAGTCTCTCTTTTAAACAACTCACCAACAAGCTGTGACAACCTGTTTTATGAGCTGGACTCAATGATAGAAGTTGGACTCAATGATCTTTGTGGGTCCCTTCTGACTCACGATAGTCCATCATTCTGTGATTCTTTGCTTTAATCTGGAACATTCCAAGTGTCCTCAAGTTTTCCTTGCAAATCAGGTTATCTTCACAAACGGGATGTATTTTAAAGGCTTGTTTTGTAAGCATCCTTCTGAACATCTTTCAAAGACCTGGAGAGAGCTTCCTCCAAGGGCCAGTTTAGCCTCAATGACGTAAATTGGTTTTGTTTTCTTTTCTTTTTAATTTCTGCTCAGCAACACAGGGATTCTATGAGTCACTTACTCCATGAGATGTGCAGGATAGTGCAGGAAGCCTCAGTAATTGTTAAATTGAGATGTGGAGGAAGGAATCTTTTTTCTTAATAACTGGACTTTAGAAAGGGAAGACTGTCTTCCACAGAAAACAGGCGATGGTCTTGGGCCTTCAACACATAGCCCCAGTTGCACACAGCCTGTGGGCAAGGGTAAAGAAGGAGGTTTGCACTTGCCCAACCTGCTATGCATTTAGGAAAGAAATGTGATTGCACAGAAGATATCTTTGACAACACCTTTGCTGGTGATCGGCATGGTAAAATTGCAGCCTAACTATACAACTGGCTCTTTGCCATCTGCAACATCACTTATCTGTGAATAACACAGCAAAGCTCAGGATTCAGAGATGAGAAACCTTTCCCCCTCCTTTTCGTGTGTATAAGTGTGCTATACATTCTTCAGACACCTACTGGCATCTCATCACAGTAAAGGTCCAGTTAGTCATCTTTCCACTGTTCAGCCTCCCTGTGTAATACCTACCTTCCTTGGGGGCTAACATCAGCCAAAAAAGGAGGTGTCTTTTCTCCTTGCTAGATTACCATACGGGCAGCATCCGTGATGCACTGCAGGTTCCTAGGAGCAAGCAGATGATCACCAGCTCCCCAGTGATCAGATCAGCCTGCATTCATGCAGGAGCTCTGTATAGATACATAGATGGATAGGCTATAGTCTGTAGTTATGATTAAGAGTCCTGCAGAGAGCTAAAACATACTGTGCTTTTCACAATATTGCTGTAACTTGCATGGTATTATTTCAGCTTAGGTTCTGTCTACTAAAAGAATCAAGTCAGATTATTAATAAAAAAGAAAAAAATAAGGAAAAAAAAGAATACGGGGAGGAAGCAACCTACACTAAGTGGGCACATGAATATCACTGTGTGTATACACGTGCATTTCAGGGAGAAAAAAAGAAAAAAAAACAAAAACAAAAAAAAAAGAAAACTTTTTTTGTTGTTGTTGTTGTTGTGTTGTTGTCTCTGTTCCACCAGCTGATTTCTTTGTGACTGTTTGGATTTCCAGAAATGTTGCACAAAGATACATATGTATTTTTTTAAACCAGTCATTACTACTCTCTTATTTTTCCAACTCCATTTATGACCATTTCAACTATCCACTCCAGCTAGAGGCCTGAGCTATCAATGACTAACAACTGCAGGAGCTGATTTTACATAAACTAGGCAAAAGTCCAGCAAGCAACTCAGAAACAGTTGTTTGGCCAGATTTCATGATCTGAAGGAGCTCACTGTGGCTCTGCTACTTGTATCTCTAGCTCTTACAGGGCTGAAGGCTGGACTGTAGTACAGGACAGATCAGCTGTGCCTTGTCTCCCTTCATCCTACTTAGAGCTAAATGGAATAAACCAGCACAGCAGGAGTAAATGAGCCATAGCAAAATTGATCTTAACCTCCACCCCCCTAATCTGGCAGCCAGGCACTAGGGCAGGAGACAAGATAATTCCCATCAGCTTCAGTGGGTTTTGTAATTCAATTTGACAAATCAAATAGATAGCTCTTATTAACGTAACTAAATGAATTATTGCAAATGGGAGAGGTGGACATCGATCTGTCTTCATGTATGAATTCTTTGGAGGAGGGGAGACTGGCTTTAAATTCAAGCTACTGCTGCCTGAGGTAGGAAATCACTGTAATGAAGCAGTTCCACAGTTCTGATACCCCCAAACCGCCCATTTAACACCAATATCAATAAAGATAAAAGAGAAATATGGAAGAGCACTATGGATAAAGAGCTACCAATATTCATGCCTGAACATTCAAGCAACTGTTCAGGGCCAGATTTTCATAAATATGAATGCCTGCTTTGTTTTTT
Source organism: Anser anser (assembly GCF_964211835.1). NCBI lineage: Eukaryota > Metazoa > Chordata > Aves > Anseriformes > Anatidae > Anser > Anser anser. The sequence goes on from NC_139720.1 coordinate 145,441,915, forward strand.
GCTGGTGACAGAATGGGACTTACAAAAACATGTACATGTCATTTATTTTGTTGAATACCAATAAAAGACAAGAATATCCTGACAACGTTCGTCAGGAATAGCACTTTCTATGTAAACTGCTTAAATAATTCTTCACAATACATATGGTGCAAATACATAGATCGCTTCAACAATGAAAGCCTGCAAGTCCAGCTATCTAAAAGCAGGTATATAAATTCAGAGCCTAAAGAAATATGAGTGTATCTATCATGCTATCAGGGCTGTGACACTAGAACATCCAAGTGTCAAACTTGTATACGTCATTTGAAAAGGTATTTTCTTATACCTTCGTATTCTCAATAGTTAGGTCTGAGAAAGCCAGTGGGTAGCTCTTGTTCTCCATCTCATTCTTTGCCTGTATTCAAAGACAAAAGTTCTCACTGTGCAGATGCCAAGCATACCTATGCTGGCTGAAACATAACACAGAAGACACTCCAGTAATGGAAACATTAAACAAAATAATATAAGCAGAATAAAGACTGATTTAGCATGTTGTAAAGAAAGCCTTCTTGGAACCTTGTAAAGTGGGGGACTTCTGGGAAAAGAGATTTAACAACTCTTGGACTCCTATACCTATCACTTTCAAGATAAGACTAGCAACATATCTTGCCAAGTCATTGTGCTGAACACCTGAGATTCTCTCAAGTGGTTCAGCTAGAATGGTTTGGCTTTCTTCATTCTGCAAATTGATTATGTATTTTCTTTTGTCTCCATCCAATAAAACATTTTCCCTGTTCAACTGTGAAGAATGTTTGGATTTTTTATTGTTATTCTTGCCAGAACAGAGAGATTTAGTTTTGCATTTGTAAGTGTTTCTTTTGATTTGGTTGATTTGGTACCTAGGTACTTCTGGCAATTTTTATAGTATTTATTCAGGATTTTTAAATTATAGTTCTAACATCACAGTTGGTACAGACTTAAAGTATGCAGTGTACAAATGAAATATTAACCTCATAACTATTAGGGAAAAAGTAGTTCTGGAATGCAGCATTAGCTTAGATTTCTTTTACTAAAAGTGTTTGACTTGTACATCTCATGCATCAGCTCACCATTGTAAGGAAGGCTGTCTCTCCAACAGAAGAGAAACCCAATCTCTGACCAGTTTTGATAATTCTGAACAATTAGAGTGCAACTGAAGATATTCCCCAGCTTTTTACCAAAGTGCCCCTTTAATGGCAGAAGTACCAGCTGCAGGAACAGAGGGCATTACAGCTGTTGTGAAAGCATGGCCTCTCTGTGCAAAGAGCCCTCCATTGCTCCTGGCAGACTCCATCAGTCTGCAGTTTCAGGTAATTTCAGTAGGAAGTTGTGTGAGAAGCATAAGCATCAGATAACTCTGAGAAGAAAACATTTCCTTCTCTCTTCTTGTGCCGTACTGTATAAGGATATTACAGTGACTATTGAATAAAAAACATCGCAGCACAATAGTGGGAGAGAAATTCCAGCTTCCCAAAGCGGGTCCATGAAATGAACCTTACGTCTGTCCTAATTCCTTCCAATTTTGCGTTTCTGTTACAGGAGTAACAGTTTTGTTAACTAGAGGAAGGTACACAACCTTCTTTTTTTTTTTTTTAACAGAAATATGTGACCATTACTTTTGCAATCCCAGCCATCATTTCAAGAATGAGTTATTGATATCTGTTTGTTGATCCAATATACCATGTTATAATGCACCAGGGACTTCGGATTAGTTCTGATTTCATCCCTGCTTTATGTTCTATAAAAATGCGCATTCCCTCAACAACTGGTATTAACAGACCTTCCTAAGATATTGCTGGACAAATTACATGGCCTCCTGAATTTAATTAACTGCTCAAGTCAACATATTCCAAATTAGTTTCTAAAATGGACCTGGGGCAAACACTGAAGCAGATGAATGACAGTGGTTTTTACTGCTCTAAGTCACTGGTGTGCATAGCTCAAATAATCCTTGCTCAGGCTGATGGTAAGGTAGAAGTTCACTAATCCCAGAAGGCCATGAAGGGAAAATAAGGAAAAAAAAAGCCTGAATGTAGCCTCTGTTTCAGAAAGTGTAGATAGGCTACATCAGGGGAAGGTTCAATATGCAACACCTCTTCTGTCTCAATATGGATAATAGTCTGCTGCTCGACACTGTCAGAAACAGATCTGCCTTTTAAGTATTCTGCATGTGTGTCTGCATGTGTATGCATGTACATGTATGTATCAGTATGTATTTTAGTCTGGAAGAAAAGAACTTAGTGGGCCACATTCAGGTGAAGAAATACTGTTGATAAAACAAATCTACAATGCAAGGAGCCCTGGGGAGCTTTGAATGAGACCTGAAGATGAAATTCTCCTTCCTCTTAGGGAGAACAAATAAATTGATAAAGCTATCCTCACACTGGCACTGGAGGAGGTTAAAATGTCAATGATTCTCTCTCCTCATAAAGTAAATCCCAAAAACCCAGATAGGCTCCAGCCTCTTGCTCCACATATTTTCCTTGTGTGTTCTTCTTTTCCTTGGGCTACAGGTTAAGTTAGCTTTTCCAAGTATTCCATCTTTCAGATGTAATTAAATAGAAACATATATTTCCTACATTTTTCTCAACTTCTTGTAATCCCACTATTTCAGATCACCTGGGAGACTGCGATCCTGTCATGATAGCTGTAAAACAATAAGAAGACAGACACATACAAGCCCTTCTCTTTCCGCCCATTGGTTTCTGTTTGCTCCCTGAGCAATATGTTATGGTGTAGAAGTCACACATAGAAGACTTTCACTTCAGGCAAGATTAGACAACAAAGCCTAGTGCCCCTGCCTTCTTGATGGCACCATCTCAGGATGACATGGTAGGATATATTCTGGCACTGGCATGTTGGAATGGAGGGATACAGGTTCCCTAGGAAGGACAGTCAGGGGTGATGAGGATGGACCATCACCCTCTGTGTCAATGTATAGTTGGAGTGCATGGATCTCCACCCAGGGATAGATAAGGATCCAACCAAGAGCTGATCGATCACCATTAAAGGGAGGGCAGGGACAAGAGACTTTATGAGGGTCTGCTGAAGACTACCTGATCAGGAAGACCAAGAGGATGAGGCCCCCTAGAAAGATAGGAGCAGCATCATGTTGACAAGCCCTGGTCCTCATGGGGGACTTCAGCCACCGCTATATCTGTTGGAGGAACAGCACAGCAGGGCATAAGCAATCCAGGAGCTTCCTGGAATGCACTGATGATAACTTCCTTTTCCAAGTGATAAAGGAGCCAACAAGGAGAGGTTCTATGCTGGACCTCATTCTCACCAACAAGTAGAGGCTGGTGAGGAATGTGAAGCTCAAGAGCAGCCCTGGCTGGAGTGACCATGAAATTGCGTAGTTTAGGATTCTGAGGACAGCAAGGAGGAAGAAGCAAGCTCCCTACCCTAGACATCAGGAGAGCAGATTTTGACCTCTTCAGGGATCTTCTTGGTAAAGTACCATGGAACAAAGCCCTGGAGGGAAGAGAGACCCAAGAAAGATGGTTAATATTCAAAGATCATCTCCTCCAAGCTAAGGAGCAATGCATCCCAACAAAGAAGAAGTCAGGCAAAAACACCAGGAGGTATGCATGAATGAAACAGCTTCTGGCCAAACTCAGGCAGAGAAAGGAGACCTACAGAGGGTGGAAGCAAGGACAAGTAGCCTGGGAATAATACAGAGAAATTGTCTGAGCAGCCAGGGATGAGGTTAGGAAAGCTAAAGCCCTGGTAGAATGAGATCTGGATGGGGATATCAATGGCAAAAAGAAACACTTTTATAGGTATGTCAGTAGTAAAAGGAAGACTAGGGAAATTGTGGACCCTCTCCAGAAGGAAGCAGAAAACCTTATTACCCAAGATATAGAGAAGACTGAGGTACTCAGAGAGATTTTTTTGCCTTGGTCTTCACTGCAAGTACTCTGGCCACACCACCCAAGTTACAGAAGGCAAAGGCAGGGATTGGAAGAATGAATAACCATCTCTGTAGGAGAAGATCAGGTTCAAGATCATCTAAGGAACCTGAAATTGCACATGTCCATGGGACCTGATGAGATGCATCCACAAGTCTTCAGATCTTCATCTGAAGAAACTGGCAGATGAAGTTGCTAAGCCAGTGCCCATCATATATGAGAAGTCATGGCAGTTTAGTGAAGTTCCCACTGACTGGAAGAGGGGAAACATAACCCCCATTTTTAAAAAGGGAAAAAAGGAAGACCTAAGGAACTACTACAGTCTCACCTCTGTGCCCGTCAAGATCATGGAGCAGATCCTCCTGGAAACTGTACTAAGGCATATGGAAAATAAGGAGGTGATTGATGACAGCCAACATGGCTTCAATAAGTTCAGATTGTACCTGACAAATCTTGTGGCCTTCTACAATGGGGTTACAGCATTGATGGATATGGGGAAGAGCAACTGACATCATCTACCTGGACTTGTGCAAAGCATTTGACATTGTCCTACATTAAATACTCTCTCTAAATTGGAGAGACACGGATTTGATTGATGAAACACTCTTCATCTCTTTTCTGAATTTGTAAACCAAGACAATTAAGGTAGGGTATGGGTAGTTTTCAACGATTGGTTAGTCCTAAATATCTTGGTCTCCTATTCACTCTATTATGTTCTTCAGCTGGAGTACACTCTCACTTTGACCGTCCATTCCTCCCTTTTGCTACATGGGATCACATGTGATAGAGTTGGCCAGAGCTGGCTTTGAGTCAGGACATGAATAGTATAGAGATGATTCACTTTCTTAAGTGCTGGAAGATCAAGCAAAAAGTCTTTGTCTGAAGTGATGATCATGTCCAGCTATGAAGAATTAGATGCCTTCCACCTTTGGCTAATACCAGAGTATGAAAGAGGGAAAGCAGAGATAAACTGAATCTGCAAGACTTCAGATACCTCTCTGAAACCAGAAAAAGAATGTACCGTTCTATCTGTGGAGACAGGAGATAACTTCCTGACACAGTTGCAGTGTTTTCTTGCAGTGAATCTCTTGAGTTCTTACCCATGTTACTGAACTAAGTAAAGGAGTTCTGATATTAATGCTGCATGGTCTGATTTTGTTTTTTTCCCCTGACAGCAAAAATGTTATTTCAGCAGTAAATTGTATGGGGAGACAGTAGTTTTGATGACTTGTTTACTGGGAATAAAAATGAAAAAGCCATCACCTAAAATTTTACTGCCTTTCAATGCCAAGATCAGACTGAAAGAGACAAAGGAACAATACTGGCTTTATTAGCAATACTTATTGCTCTAAACACTAAAAATTAGGAAAGAAGTAATAATCTGTATTTCCATTGTTTGGAGGATCCTGTGGGATGAAAATGTGCATGTGTATTTTGAATAAAAATCCAGCACTGGGCTCACTGCTGTGCTGAGGGAGACAGCATCTGGATAGTGTTATTACATCGTGTTCATACTGCTTCCTGTTTTTTTTTTTTTCTGTAAGTAGTATTTTCCATAAAAAGTTGTATCTTTCATTTGTGCATTCATTTTATGTTTTGCTATGTATAACTAATAGTTTAATAAGCCATTAAAGCATATTATTGTTATTATCTAAGCTTCTGGTTCCATTGGCTATCTCTCAGCTGATGTGCTTGGGAATGCTTCCAAGCATCTGTGCTCTGCTATCTACACCCTTATTGAGTACTGCCTAACTATAAGAGCAAGATTCAGGCACGCAGCCTTCTTCCCCTCCACTATGCATAGCTTTCCACAGAGAGAAAAGCAAATTGCTTGGGGTAGGCAGGAACCATGGTGTGCTCTTTTCAGAGTCCCATTCCAGACAGCTGACCCTATGCCCTGGGATGTACTTCAATGTATAACCATCACTCAGCCACATGAGAAAAGGGATGTAGTAGTTGATTTTGGTCCAAATAATACATCCTCAAACACTGTTTCCTTTAAAGGCTGGAGGAATTGGTTTTACAGTCACACAATTTTTTTGGAGAGACAGCTTGTGATCTGCCAGTCCTTCCACCTTCTTTAAATAATTTTATCTTACTGAAGCTGAGAATGCCAAGTATCTCCAGTAGCACTTAGTCTCTTAGGTTTTAGCAAAACCTCTCTCAGCAAACTAGAGGATAAATGAACGTTACATATGTTTATCTTGTTCTTCTGCCAGGCATGGTTCCTTAACTATCTTAGCCGTGAGCTTTGCTGCATACCAGAACTGTCCCTTAGCTTTCCAACTCTCCAGGCAGTGTTGTGAGCAGCCAAGCATGGCACATTGCTGTACAAACTATTGAGGGGGATACAGCTGCCCAGCAGCTGGTATCCAAAGTTAACCTTACAAACTCTTATTTCTATACACACACACAAGTCTAATACAGTCCACTGCGTGTTCACTAATTGGTTACACAGTTTATCTGTTTATTTCACATGTAAATGTATGAAAACTCATGGCATACACAAATGCTTTTCCTGATAAATGGAACTGTGCCCACTTGCAAGCATTTTCCTGGAAATTGTCAGATGTGTTTTGGACCTAGTTATGCTGTGGGGTTTCTGTTAGGCGTGTTAAGCCTGACAGGGCCGGTGTTTTACCACACTACAGGACCTGTCAGCAGAAGCTGACAATTCCTCTGCCAGTTGCCATGTACAATTTTTGTGATTAAATAAGCACAAGGTTGTTTTAGAAGTATAGAGAGCTCTTCAAAGGACATGGGTCTGTTGTCCACATTGCCTATCCCACTGAAGAGAGAAGATACCTAAGGAGAAAAAAGTGATTGGTGATTTGGATGTCTGTGGTACAGAGCCCCAGATATGCTCTGTATGCATGAAAAGCGCAGCTTAGCGAAAGCTGTTGTTTTCCATTGTGAAGGGGAAACTTAAAGCAGCAAGTGAAAGGCTTTTTCAGTGTGAGAGAAGCCAGCACAGCTTCTGTATCACTATGATCTAAACGCTGCCCTGGTAGTGTAAGGGTGAGCATGAGATCATGCAGAAGCAGAAGTAGAGCCAGCAAGCAGGAGCATCCCAATAATTCATCCAAGACAAGCAGAAAAGGTGATGGATGCTACACTGACCACAAAAAGTTCCCGAAAAACAGTAGTGTCTTTATGGCAGGTATATGTTTTGCCTCAACTCCCAAGGAATAACACAATCAGTTCTGAGGAAAGCAGGAACCCCTCGGTGCAAATCCATTAGTTGAGACATCTGAGAATAATGAGGCACAGAAGTGTTGCTCTCTTTTACTTGCATTTCTATGGCTGGATTTATGCCTGTCAGGTATTTACAAGCTAAGAAAACCCTAAAATTTTTTTATGTCTGTCTCAAATAAGCAAACAGAATTATGTTGTCAGGCAAAATTTTTCCATTCAGCTACCTTCCAAACTGCTGGCATCACTCCCAAGGGGAAGTCTAAGCAATAGCTCATTTTTCATACAGTATTGTTGGGAACATGAGATCATCTTCATACATTCAGAGTTCTAAGACAGCTTCACCAGCACCTATTGCTTTGAATAAGCTTATTTTGGACAATACAATGTTATGTAGTGATACCTCACATAGCCTAAACAAATGGGTGTGGTAACAATAGCAACTTAAATATACCTGGAGAGCACACTGCCAAAGCTAATGTAGCCTGTTGCTGGTGTAAGGTTGCTTTCAGCAGCCATGCTACCTGTTAAATTAATTCTCCCTCTGTTAAACCCATAGCTAAAGCAAGGTCTGTTACCCAAGAAGCAAATCTGTGGCTAGGTAGGGGAGCAAAGACCCATGGAAGAAAGAGTGAGATGGAGCCAGAAACCTTGCACATGTCCAGATAGCAAAACTTATCTCATGGGACTCCAAGTGTCTCTCTGAAGAGAGGTATAAGATTGGGGTATAAGATGTAGACATAGCAGCCAGATCCCTCAGGTCTCTTTCACATCTAGTTGAGGGAGAGGCTGTTTCTATAAGGTAGGGGTTAACTTGAACTCAGAAAAACTTATTTCTCCAGGGGCTGGAACTCTGAATGTTTCACATAATGTTATTCTCTCTCTGATTCATTCTGTTGGACACAATACATTACTCATTACATAGACATAGTGCAACCTCCTCAGGATCATCAGTTCAAAGAAAATCCCCTAGAGGATGGAAAAGTTAAAGTGGAAAAAAAAAAAAAAAAAAAAAAAAGAGTCCTTGCAAAGAGAAGATTATGGTAAAACTGAGTGTTTAAAGTATAGCAAACATATTTCAGGAAACAGAAAGTTACAACTATAACCAATCAGTCTGTGCGAATACTTATACTGGAACAAGTGCACTTATACTGGTTCAAAAAACTAAGGCCACTACCACCCTCACATGCGGTATTTGCAGTTCATCAGGCTAAATTTATTTACAGACATAATGTACAATGCCACTGCTGTGGACACACGCCACTGACTGAAAAGAATATAGGTCTGAGAGGGTCCAAGTAGTGTTTTAAGAAGATACTGTTCTTCAACATTAAATAGGGCTTAGGAAGAGTCAAAGTAATCTTTGATTTGTTGCTTCTTGGACTAATTTCCTTTTGCTGAGGCCACTCTTGAATATGTATGAGAAGATGAAGGAGAGGAAAGGGAGTTAGTTTATAAACACCACGTGTTAACAATTCTTTTCCTAAATATAATGAGGTGGAAACTACCAGGCTTTCACTTTATCTTGTTACTCCCAAGTCTTAAACTCAGATAAAGCTCCTGAAGCATTAAGTAGTCTGCTTTTACCATTCACTTCACAACAAGGGCATATTTCACAACTCCTTTTGGCATGTGTGTGTCTCAGAATACTAGGATTAACTTCACTGTCAACTTTCAGAAGTCAAACACTTTTCCAAAAGCCTATCATATGAGACACCTGTACTGAAAGGGGTTTATATGCATCCTGTAGCTCTGCCAGATTGAGCAGAAGATATTGGATACACTGATTAGATAGTATACATCCAGACAATATAATAATGTCATTTATCAAGGTGTAATAGAAAGCTTCCCAAATACTTCAGAATAGTTACATCTCATAAGTAAAAAATGCATTAGTCTTTTCCCTTTAGCTTGTGAAATTTGGTTTCCATCTGCTTTATACTATGGTTTATGCCCTCTTTTCTAGAGAACCTTGTACAACATGCCTTTGTAATGAATAGTCTAATCCAGCACAAAACATCAACATAAAACATGACCGTAATGTGGAAAATCAAACATTTCTCAAGCTTATCGTGGTAAAATTCAGGTTGCTATGCAGTCATAACAGTGGAATTATTTTATCAGCAACTGCATGTATCCCAAATATGTGGCTTTTTTTATTCATTAATATCAAACATATCGATAAGATCCAGCTGAGAGGTCTCCTTGAAAATACAGAGGTCTAAGATTTCTTGCATTCACCTTACAGGGGTATACTTCGTATCTAGACATGTCATACTAACAATTTGTCTCTCATGTAAGCTTATCTGAAGGCCAAAAAATAAAAATTAAACTAATCTTTCATCCTGATAATATTTAAATATTTGTAGACAATTATCATATTTCTCCAGGTCCCAGCTTTAGTTTCCAAGCTACAGACATTTAACTCTCTGCCTTTCCTTCAAACTCAGTACTTCTTGCTCCCAACTAGAAACCTAATTTCCTTCAAAATATTACTCTATGCATTCCACTTCAAAAAGGCACAACAAAGGTTAATAGTATCACTAGTTATAGAGATAAAGAATTTCTTCATATACCATTCACACACACACACACACACACAAAATAAAAAAAAGATTTATATTATGTTCTTATTTGTCATGAAATGGTGGAGCATCATCACTTCATACCCAACAAGGACTCATACTGTTGTTTTATTCTCCTACTAAAAGAGATGTAGAAATCTTTCCATATTCTAGATTGGAAAAGTACAGTCCAGTTCAGTTTTCTGTGCCTAGTACTATTAACATGAGTGAATCTGATCAGATGAGTCAGACCTTCTCCAGAAAGTAAATAGAGTTTATTTCTTACCAGACAAAAAAAAAAGAAAAACAACAAAAGTTACATTGTTTCATTTATGTATATTACATATGCACACACATACACATTTACATACACATATAAATGCAGTGATCCTAATCCTGTGAATTTTTTCTATGTGAATAATTCACTCAACAGTGATCAGTGGGCTTTTGTACTCCAGTAACAGCTCATGTCATTAAGATTTAGGGTGCCTGGGATACTAGTAATGGAATTATAAAATCTACTTCTAAAAGAATGATTGATGCAATTAATTACCATCCTTCAGTATAAAATAAAAACTTTCTGAACCCTAGACAAAAAAAAATCATGAGGCAAATAGAACTCATAATAAATCTCCTGTATAAATGTTAACAATATGGACTCAAGATGCAAAATTCACTCTGCATTGCCATGTTGAATACTCTATAAATAAAACATATTTTCTTTTTCACTAAGTAACAATTCAATGAGTTAAAATAATTCAATGTAGTTGAAAATGCTTAAAAGCTGTCTATAGCAGAGTGCACGGTAAAGGTCCTTATTGACTGATTAGCAATTTGTTTCTACAAACACTGCACAGCAGTTGCCCTACTTTGCAGCAGGCTATTAGAGCCTAATGAAAAATGTGCATTTTCATTAGAGCTAATGGTCTTGAACAGAAGCCCTATGCTTCTAGAAGGCCTGCTGTACTTAAATTCTGGATTCTTGTCTGTGATTATAGCTGTTGTCCCCTAGTTGTATAATATATACCCATTGCAGAGTTTCATATCACAGTGAGACCCCAGTGAACGTCAGGAATGAAGTCCATGGTTCTAATATGAAGGCACCCTCCTGTGAGACAAGGCAGCAATTCTCTTGGTCAGCAGATAGGCTGAGGCCTGAAGGACAAGAAGCAGAAACATTTTTTCCGTTAGCTGGGCATTTTCTGCTGTTGACATTTGGGGTTTTCACTGAACATTAAAAACTTCAACACATGGAGTGATAGCGAACAGTATGAGGTGGCATGATGAGGAATCACACAGTAGGCAAAGTCCAGAATTAATTAAAGAGCACCATGTGGGCTGAGGATTCGGTTATATACAACAGCACAGAGCTGAGCAAGGTGTAGGCACCAAGGCGTGCAGAGCAGAGCAGTGCTGCAGTGCAACATCTCTCTGCTAGGCATAGGGCACTGGATGCCAGCACAACTCATAGTTCACCGATCCACAGTAACAAAAATGTAAAGATAATCTAAATAGGCAAGTAAAATAAAAGCAGGACTATTGAACTATTTAACAGGTGATAACAGAGGCAGAGAGACCACAACTAAGCAGTCTTCCCAAGCCTCACCTGAGCTGGGGGCAGAATGGAGATCCCTTGAGTGCTAGCACTAGTTTTCAGTCCCCCAGGTGTCTGTAATACTTTCTTGTCCTATTCTAATAATGCTAGCCTACTTTGATACCATCCTTATTTTGCAATACTAGGGAGCATTTTCTGCATGCTATGACAATTTAAAGCTTGCAAATCAGCTGATTATTTTCCCAATACCGTCACATTTGCACTGGCAACAATATGCTTCTTGCAGTCTTTGTTTTCTACATTTTTTGGAACATTCATTGCCAATTTTCAGATGTACCTTAATAAGCATACATTGGTCCGATTGTCAAGTGGAGCTGCATATTTTCCCTCATGTATTACTTCATACCAAATTTGGGAGTGAATATATCCACACTAAGCATGTAAATCTTTGTATCTGCAGGAGTATGTGCACACATATATATGTATGTATACACATACAGGTGCATGTGTTATAGGTTACATGACTTGTGTATAGGGCTAGATGTTTATCTGATTTGGCTTCATGTGCATTGAAGCCAGTTTTCACAGGTATCTTTTGTCTACATACACATAAGTGCTCTGCAGGGAGGTTGGACTAGATGATATTCAGAGGTCCCTTCCAACTTCGGCCATTCTGTGATTCTGTGGTAAGTTAGATCTGCCTATATAACCTACATATGTGCCTGACTTTGACACTTGCCTTAATTTTTCTTCTGCTTTTCTTACATCCTTGAAAAGCACAATGCCTGGTCCTTATCCACTTCTTGTTCACAGTTACAGTGAAATTTCCCAGGATCTGTTGTCCTAAATAAAAACTGTCCACTTCCCTCCATTTCTCCCTCCCCATTCTTAAGGAATGATTTCTGGAGTGTTCTTTGTTTTCCTGTCTTCTGTTTATTCTTCATTTTGCTTTCCACTTCTTCAGGTGAAACACAGCTTGTGATGGTAATTACAATAACAACAGCGGTGATTTTTTGTACTCTTAAGATTTTGCTTCCTGTAAAAAAATTGTTATTGATTGTTCATCAAGGTATCTGCAGCAACCCATGATTTATATCCACTTCAGTTTAGACTTTTGTGAGGGAATTACATGCCCAATGAAGTGAACAATTGTTCTGTATCTGTAATGTTACTTTTTTTTTTTTGATTGCTAAGCTTTGTATAAGAAACTCTTTTATTAACTTCTTAGTTCATGTGTTGTTGTTTGTTTCTTTTCGCTAAGAATAAAAAATAAAATCTGAAGCTAGTCTTAATGAAATAAACATCTTCTTTCTGAAAACAAAATAAAAAAAAATAAATAGATAAAAATATACAAAATGTAGGGCACATTCACACCCTGTCTGAATGAACTGAGGACCTGAGTAAGTTATCTAGTTTTGAGACTAGCATCAGGTGGTTACAGCCTAGAAATGCAGTTCCCGTGCTCTAAGTTTGCAAGTTACAGAGCAGATATCTACACCTGTTGATTATACATCTTTCAGCCTATGTGTGTGGAAACACCCAAGACATCCATTTCACCTAAAATTTTCTCAAGCCTCCCACTGGAAGTGATAGATAAAGGAGGTTAAACTGTGCTCAGAAGAAGAGTGGTAGTTCAAGGACTACCAATAAGGTATATTGTGCTGTGTAATGCACCAACTTGTCAGTTCTCTGTCAGTGAGCCACAAGTGTTTCAGAGGATTTATAATGACCTGCTGGCCTGGAAACTGATGTCTCAGGGCATGCAACCTCATTCATGCCGAACACAAAAATACTTGGACCAAACCACTGCACACTGAAAATACAAGATCTTTAGACCTCTTTGTGGGCAATGTTTACTCAAAGATTTTAATAATCTTTGCAAAATAATCAAAATGCATCATATCTTGCTCTGAAGCTAGAATTCTCAAATGTTTCAAAACTCCTGTCCTCTCATCCTGCCACTCAGCATGTTCCCACTGCTTCAATTTCCACTCACAGCTTTACTGGCTGGGCATCATTTTACAGCAAGAGCCTATGCAAATAATGTGTCTTAGAAACACACTACAGGCATCTCACAGGCAATCACATTAACTGAGAATACAAATTACACCGAGAGAACTGATTTACTCATTCTGATTGCCAAAGTATCACCTAGCACAGTGCTTCTCAATCTCTTTTAATTAGAAAGCCAACATAATTTTGTGAAAATCACACAGACCAGCTTATACAGTGCTGTCTCCATAGTTTTATTTACAACCAAGGAGAAATCATATTTAATTTTGAAAGCTTATACATTACTTCCATTGCTAGCTTACTTGCATGTACATTTTCACATATTGGAAACATGTAGAGCTTTGTACTGTTCAGTCATGTATCACAATGACTGGCATTTTCTTTCATGGTTTAATAAATGTTAACTTGTGGCTTTCGATGATATGAATAAAGAATTAGTTACTGGATCACATTATCTGTGATATAAGCACAGGCACAGTGGTCCGATAAATACCAACAGGACTAAAAGAACACAGGGTTGTAAGGTAAGGCATGTTTGTAGGCAGGACGTGAGTCAACTTCATTATTCAGGGTAGTCAGGAGTTAGGAGGCGGCTAAGTCATGTCAATTCTCCTCACTTTTTAAGAAGAGGTGAGGAGATTCCTGATTAAATGTACAGAGTCTCTGTTTGTCCATTCGTACCTCATCAGGTTGAGCCTATACACACCTCTGCAAAAAATACTCCTTTATGTTGGTTTGGGAAGTGTTTTGTTTGTTTTTGCTCTACTGATAATAAGACAATTCTGATGCTTTTACATACTCCCCTCTGTGGTAAAGTGAATGTGTATCTTCCACCTCCAGATAATGCTATGCAGTGTTAAAAATGTATCTAAAGTCTTAAAGGGACATTGGGGACAGTCATCCATCTTCACTAACTCTCTCTTTAATGTCTCTTCAGAGTTACTTATAAAGCTAAATTTGCCAGAGCCACCAGGCTTATCCCTCAGGGACTTCTGCACTTCAGTAACATAAAAAATAATACTAAAGGCATTTTTCTTCTTCTGCCTAATAATTCCCTCAAGATAACTTGTACATTTGAAAACACAGCTTTACATTATCTTGAACTGAAAGTGGGTTTTATGCTTCTTTGAGGAGAAGCTCCTCAGCTCTACAATACCTGTTATTCCAGGGACACATTATCCTCCACACTGACAGCACATGAAATTTATTGAAAGCTGCACATCTTTAAGAAAACTGACATGATAAATGTGACTGTGCTGCTCCCTCTCTGAGACTGTAGATGCTTTCTTTGCTTATAAGCTCTATTATTTTATAAAAAGTGAGAAGAAGGAAAGGCTGTTACTAAATTTTAACCCACTACATTTCCAGAAACAGATGCCTGGTTTCATGCTTTCCTGAAAGAATGGGACTCAAAGAGTAATCTTCCCAATGGCTAATAGCTGGGCTTGGCTTCTGCAGTGAACTCAACTGACCTTCGAAGAAAAAGAAAATTGCATTATGTCAGACAGAGTCCAGATGCCCTGCCTTTTTCCACAATAGCTCTTGCTTATATAGGAGCTTAAGTATATGAGACTATTAAAGGAAATCCTAGGGAGATTACATGAGATATGATCCTATGTAAAACCTTAAAATATAGAGGAGGAATGAACCCACTGTGATTTTTTGTTTTGTTTTGTTTACAAGCATATCTGCAGCTTGATTGATGTTGCTATAATCCGTCTTAAATTACTACCATTAATTTAGCACATTAGTCATTAATTATTTACAGCTAGACACAGGAGCATTTGTCATAAACATTAGAAGAAGAGGAGAAAAATGGCTCTTACTAACATGACTGTGTATTTAATTTTGTCATATAATACAACCTAAGCCATTAGTCACTGATACATTTCCTTCTGGAAAGGGCAAGAAATCAGTTATATAGTTGCCCAACAAAATTATAAAACATACTTATTTTATGCTGCTTAACACAAGCTGACAGTCATAATCAAAGAGGCTTTCTCCCTCTCTGAATCTGTAATTTTTATCACACCAGAAAACCCTACTTCCTCTACTGTGGTCTTTTTCTCTCTCCCCTGCCTCCCAAAGAACGTGTATCAACAACCTGCAAAGAGGTGTATGTTAAAGGCACTGTCATGCTGGCCAGGAGGAGCCAGCTGCTGCATTGTGTCAAATTCATGACAATGCAGCTGCTGAGGGTGGAAAGCACCTCTAGAGATTGTGTAATACAAGTCCCAGCTCAAGCAGAGTCAGCTGGAGCAGGTTGCATAGGACTACGTCCAGCTGGGATTTGTATATCTTCAAGGATGGAGACTCCACCACCTCTGTGGGCAACCTGGTCCGGTGTTTGACCTCCCCCATTTTAACCAATTTTTTCTTAAATTTAAATGGGGTTTCCAGTGTTTCAGTTTGTGCTCATTGCCTCTTCTCCCATCACTGGGTACCACTGAGAGGAACCTGGCTTCAACTTTTTTACCCCACTTGCCCCACTGCCAAATCAGGTATTTATGTATTTGGATAAGATCTGCCTGAGCCTTCTCTTCTCCAGGCCAAACCATCCTGTCTCTCTCAGCCTCTCCTTATACAACAGATACTGCTGTCCTTAATCACCTTTGTGGCTCTTCACTGGACCCACTCCACTGAGTCCGTGCCTCTCTTGTACTGAGGAGCATGGCACTGGACCCAGCACTTCAGATATTTCTCACCAGTGCTGAGCAGAGGGGAAAGACCTCCTTCAACCTGCTGGCAACATTCTTCCTAATACAGTCTAGGATGCCAGTAGTTTTCTTTGCCAGAAGAGCAAACAGTCAACTTCATTGACTTCTAGGTCTCCCAGGTCTTTCTTTGCAAAACTGCTTTCATGCTATTGCAGCTAAATGTATGTAAGCATCTACTGCATACCTTTTTCCTCCACATGTTAACGGAAATCAACACAGAAATGAGAGAAACATTTCCAAGCGAAACTTAAGATTCTTATAGTATTCACAAATCTGGTGGGTACTTTATGTCACATACAGTTTCTATTCCCTTCACAGTGAAAAATAAATAAATAAATAAAAACAAAATAAAATTGGCAAGTAAATGTTCTCTTGAACATTTTTTACTGGGACCCAAGAGCTGTACCAGCACTCCGCTCTTCTATCTGTGGGTAGAGCTGGTTGGGGCCCTTTCAGCTTTCAGTAGGCAAGCTCTGATGAGATAGGAATGGTAATTTGCTATCTTAAATAAACAAATAGGTGACTGACAACTGTGGGAACAGGGTATGCAAGTTCTGGTTTACCTGGAGGGATTTTATTTCTCCACTGAACACTCTCATTCACTGTCTGAGCTTTATAGCCAGCTGATTAATCTTCCTGAACACCCGGCCACTTGAAATAAGTTCTGGAAGTTCCTAACTGCTAATTAGTGAATCCACGGAACATCTGACATGTGTGGTTCTTTAATGATCTTGATTTATTAAGTATGTTTCTTAATGCCTTGTGCAGTCAGATATGCAGAAATATTATAGGTAATGGATGCACCTAGGATGAACAATTCATCTTGTAAATAAGCCAACAGAGAGTGGGATATAAATCAAGGCATCTGTTACATGTCATGTCAGTCTAAAGTACATTTTTCTTGTATTTGTTTGAATGCCTTGTGGTCCTTAGTAAATCCCATCATCATGTCTGCAGTATTGTCCAAATGCAGTATGGTATGGAGAGAATTAATTGACTGATCCTCATGCATTTGACAAAGTAAAGTTGTGGTGATCAGATGGCTTATTTTTACTGGCACATATCATCAAAAATAGTATTTTCTACAATAATATGGTACTAAACTTTTGCCTAAGTGCATGACGGATGTTTTATCTGTGGTATCTAGTATCTGGACATTGATGGACTGGATTTACCCATGCTTCTTCTGCAAAGGACTACATAAGGATGTATCTATGCTAGAAGACATTAGCATAATGATCCTGAATGCAAAAAACATGGGCACAAACAACAGTGTGGCTTGATGCCACAGACAATTAAAATATTGTAAACAGATTAGGCAGATGAAAAGAATAAGTGAAGTGCCCAGAATTTGAAAGACGCAACCTTGAGTGTTTTGCAGATTATGCTGATAGAATTCAAGCAGGAAACAAGCAGGGACTTTGGGATTCTTCCTATATGAGTTTATTCTTACTAGTAAAGCTAAAGAGAAAATAGTTCCCGTATCCCACTACCCAGACACTGGTGTTGTAACTCCAGAAAGAGGAAGAGAGAACTGTACGGGAAAAGTAAAGCTTCCATGAACATTGCACTGATGAATCTTAAATTAGGCGCTGGTCAAGTTCAAAGTCATGCTCTGAGTCTGATAGAAGATAGGAACTGTTCATAGCAATCTAGGTTTAATTTATAGGTAATTAAAGCTAAACAACATCATTATTAGATGGAGTTATTTAGTGCCTATTATTATTATTATTATTATTTCCTCACTCTTAATACAGCTGGTAACTACTAGGAGCTAGAAATGGTGTAAGAATACACATTGAGATTGTTACTTTGTTTTGTCTTCAAGAGGTTTGTGCTATTTGTTTTTAAATTGCATGGTGACTTGTTAAAGAAATATTTCAAAGTCAGTAACACCAGTCCTTTGAAATTGTTTAGCAGTGCAAAACAGCTTTCAGGGTTATATAAATATTTATACAAAAATCTCTTCAGAGGCCTCTTCAAATAGTGAAACATTGTGGTAGCAGACCCTGCTCTATCAGAAAGGGCCGGTTGAAGCTTGTACACCGCAAGTATAAAGCTAGAAAAATTGTAAATTACTCCGGCGTATAGTTCAGCACAAAAAAGCCACAGACCTGGGCAGTGCAAAGAATTCCAGCTCACAACTAAAGGATAAAGACTGGGATAAAGACCCCAGAGTCAGCCCAAAAGGATCTACCTCTTGCTTTTCTTTTGGTTTCCTAGTTAGAAAGATCTAGTCATTTTCTGCTGGCTAGTTAGGGCCAGGAAGAAACCAGCTTCCCGTCATCAGTGTATGACAGCTGCCATATATGCTAGATAACTGCCATGACAGCTAGATAACAAAATAATAAAAAAGCTAGATAACAGTGAGGATTGTCAAATATTCTTTTTGCCTCTCAGTGCTACCACAAGCTTGGCTTTAAACTGCAAGGAGCATTTACTGTCTGCTGAACCCTGAGAATACAGGCTTCACCAAGGAGGCTGTCAGTGCCACCCCTGCCCCTCACAAAGTGATAACGCAGCCCCATCAAATCTGTAAAATGAGAGTTGTTTACTTTGACTGTTTAAAACTAGCAAGCTTTTCTGGTGCCCTGTAGGGGCAGACAGTCAGAAGACCGCATGCCGCTCTGCGCTTCTTGTCACAGCAGTATAACTCATGCTGATGTCTTAAGCAGTTCACATCATCAGCTTAAGTGCTTTATTATTTTTGGCACAGAGACAGAAGAAAAGGAAAATCTGCAGGACAAAAACAGAAATATTAACTTTGCAAGACGCTGGATCCCTGCCACTCTTCTGATAAAAATGAGGGACATAAGCCCTCTCTACCCCCAGTCAGATCCATTAGGAACAAATTGCACTAACCTCTACACTGGTATTAAGTGGGGATGTGAATAATCTGAAACTAACTAGAATTTCAAGTATGATTTATGTATTGCTTGCTGGGAACTTTCCATTCACTCTTACCTATCTGCCAGACCTCAAATAATTCATTGTTTTCTTTCAATATGGTCAGCTGAAACAGATGTAATGCATTCTTATATAATTTTATTTAGAAAACAATTGTTTATTATTACCATCATGACCTTCAATAAAAGCCTTAAGTTGCATCTATGGCTTTTTATTTAATGTTGAAACAATACTACACAGAGAAAAAGTATTCTAAAAATTATTAGAATAAGTATAAATTAAGAATGAATATTCCAAGGATTACTCTACACAGGCTTCAGAAGAAAATGATTTGTCAATCCGACTCAGCAGATGATTTCTAGAATTTTCCAATGGCAGGACATAAGCTATCTATCCTTCACAGCCTGGGCCACATCTTAGTGAATTCAGACGACTAAACACTTCTAGTCAGTCTTCTCAAAGCGCATTATAGACGTTATCCACTACATCTTCCTTTTGCAATTAAAGAGCATGCCTGGCTCCAGCTGTGAAGAGCATCTCTAGCTCCTGCTAGACCCAGCTCCAACATGGCATGCTGTCACACAGCAGATTTCTGCTCCTACCGCTCACTGGAGTCTTCCAGTAGAGACAGGATGGCTTGGTGTGCCAGGTTCCTCTCAGCAGAAGTTGATGTTACAGAAGCCTAGGAGGCAGCAAAGACCTTGTCCCAGTAAGGAGCATTCAGTGATAAGTTTCCAGGACTTTCTTCTCTTTGGGCTGGTGGATTACAAGGTGTTTCCAGGGTTGAATATACTCTCTCTGATGTCAATATTTCATTTCCTGCACTGCTCAGCTACTCTGCATGTACTCAGTGTAATGCTAATCTGAACAAGAATTTCTTGGTGGGAGGACATAAAAAACAAGCTTCATGATGGGGTTTTCCTTGAACTCACCAACACTGATGTTTGCTTAAAAAAAAGTTATATTTCTACTTTTCTAATGGACCCAGTATTACAGGATGGAGGCAATATCCACAGTGTAAATCTGAGCACTTCTAACTTGTACAATTCAATTCAGAAGGACAAGGTATCCTGACATCCTGGCATCCTACACAATTAATGGAGAGAATTAGGCACAGTTACGTAAAGGCAATCCAAAAATATCCCATGTACTGCACAGAAAGCCAAGAAATTACAGACAATAAAAATTCTCAACTCCTCCATAGATTTTAGATGTGGTCTATTGGCAAGATAAAGTGAGGTGCTGTTTTCTAGTGGTAAGCACCTCAAGATGCTTTCAGGGAGAGGTCTCTTTAGGCCCTGAACCATGTCAAAAATGCCTTTTTCAGAGGAGCAGGTCCTCACCGTATGTCTATATGTTACTCTGAGTGAGAGAAACATCCTTGAAGCCTCTGCAGCTCAGCAGACAATAACATAAGAGTTTTCAAGGCTGAGAGGAGACATGTGAATACCTTACTATGTAACCTACTGACACTGACATTAACCTGGAGGATGGAAGGCCTGGTCTCTGGTTTACTGGGTGAACAAATGCCAGTGGTCTTGCCAAGTTATCTCAGGGTGTCTGGACTACAGTAATCCTCTAGGGCAGGGAAAATTAAAAAGAAATATTCTGGATATCTTCACAGCAGTGGTAGGGAAGGCTTGCAAATTTGATCCTGTGAAAATACTTTCAGTTTCCATGGTATCTCACTGTGGAAAAGTAAACTTGGTTGTTACAATGCAAATGCTGTGGTGGGCTACTAAGGCAAAATAAAAATATTATCTCTAGATCTCCTTTCCAAAGCAGTGTTACAATAGTCTTTACAAACTGGAATACTTGCTTGAATTATGATAGAAAAATGAAATATCTATATTAGTCTTCTCCATCTTAGATGTATAATGAGAAAGATGGATATTTGGACAGGATCTGTTTATTTCACTGCCAGTAAGAAAATGTAAAATTAGAAAGTAATAACTGATTCTCATGCCAGCTCCAAAATTGGATTAAATTAGACAGTCCTTGAATATGTCTGTTTCATTCTGTTTCATTCTTTAAGTAAACAGTAACAGAGCAATTCAACAGCCCAGGATCTTTATTCTTAAAAAATAAAATAAAATAAAATAAAATAAAATAAAATAAAATAAAATAAAATAAAATAAAATAAAATAATAAAATAAAATAAAATAAAATAAAATAAAAAAAGAAAATAAAAATAAATTAAAAAAAAATGAAATCCTCATTTTACAAACTTAGAGCCAAAGCACTTAGGAAAAAAAAAAAAACCTTCTGAAAGAGCTGATGTTCTCTTCTTTGTAAGTGCAGTGAATAACTAGTTCATGGGTAGGCTGCTGAACATGTGTTAAATTATTCCTGCAGAAGTTAGTAAAATAGCATTTTCAGAATAAAGTTGAATAAAGAATTCAGAGTTTCTGTAAATTCAAACCCACAAAAATGCTGGTGGTTTTTTATATACCTTTTCTCCACACCCATTATTGATTTTTGATCTGTTTACTAGGCATATGTAGAGCAGTATGATTCAGGAGACATTTCATTTTTTCTGTTTGGCTTTGCAAAAGCATCTGCACTCCTAAAATATCCTCTTCATTCCAGCCACACTCTTCTCTAAGGCAAGAAAGTGGCCTATAAAATGTTTTGAAAGTTAATTTTGAACTAGTACCAGAATGGCTCTTAAAAGCAAGCCTGTACTATAAAATCCTGCTTCCAGCTACAATTTGTTGATGTCTAATGGCTATCTGACAATCAGACAGTCTGTACCCACATATGAAAGAAAATGGGTATACAAAGAACTTTCAACATTTCCATATCCCAGCTAGTAATAACTCCAAGTCAAAATACAGCTCTCCTAGCATATGTCAAAGAATGGAAAGGACGGGTCAGAGGGGCAGTTGTTTGCGTCACCATAGGTTTAGCTAGACAGAATGCATTAAGAATATTTATGAGTTGGAGGAGCAGAGTCGTCCGTAATGCAATTGCAGCTCATTTAATTGAGAAAAGGGAATGAAAAACGCTTACCTCAACATGTCTGCTTAAGCCATCTTCTGATTTACTCCATTTGTATCAATACAGGAAGTCAAAGAGGCAAATTGAATTTATGGGTCAGTAGAAGATAAACCAATTTTCTCTGGAGAAACCCAAGTAACATAGCTCATACCTAAGCTGCCTCTTCTATTTGCACATCAGTCAGTGTACAGAACATTTCACAAAGCAGTAAACTAGTTTAAATGATCCATGCATGTCAGCTGCCGTACTGCTCGAGCACCATCCCCATGGTGGAACTTTGCTTTTTATGTGACCACTGCAAAATTCACCCTCCCAACCCCTGCCTGAGTGAGGGTCCCGGGACAGGGCCACCCACCCATCTTGGTGGCTTCAGTAAGGACCTGCCAAGCTGCTGGGCTGTTCCCTGTTTTCCTGCCACACCACAGATGAAGATGACTGTCTGCTCACTTACGAAGTGGCAGCCAGCTATCAGGACGAACAAGTGCTCCTGGCCATCGCCTAGCACCAATTCAATGACTGCACTGTAAAAAGCCTCCACCACCACCACAAGCCTTTCTCTGATGGTTAACACAAACGTGTGCCTTTCAGGGTTGCTTGTTCTAAGTGGCTTTTCCGATTATCTCAATTAATTCCAAATGAAAAGCAACAGTGAGTAAGATAAAAAGCTTTAACGTAAATAGACACATAGTGAAAAATACAGCTGATAAGACAGAAGTTTTTCTAGACTTTGCGTTTTTCTAGACTTTACATTTTTCTGACAGAAAAGGCCAGACTTATCAGAACTGAAATGTTCTAGGAATGTGTTGACAAAATGTCCAAAAAGATCTGAGGATGATTTCCATGGAAATCTGGTTTGTTGCTGACCATTTGCTCCCTGCATGTCTCCCAACGGCCAACATGGCAGAGAGGCAGGAATTAAGCAGTAAGCAACTCCAGAGCCAGGGGATCTTATTCCTAGGGAGCCCATGAAGTATGTTTTGCTTTTGAAACATTGTTTGAAAAACCTTTCTCCACAGTTGGCCAAGATGGGAATCTTACCCAAGACCTTCACATCCACATCACAGTTTTCTCATTTTTGAGCTTAGCTCAGAGCCTGTTGGGCAGCATCATTTACTTGCTCTGTATAGGCCAATATGTACGGCAAACAGCAGCTAATCTTGACTAGTGCAGAAAATCCTAATCCCCTCAATGACTAGTAAACTATGAACACACAAGAGAAACTGAGGTTAAGTAGTGCACAAAATTTGCCTTTAAACAGACTAGCAAAAAATGTCACACTGTGTAACACATGAATGTGTGTCCTGATAAGACTAACTACTTGGGGAGTTATTATTTTTTTAATATTAGGTCAGATCTTCAGTGGGTATAAATCTTGCCTTAAGACAACAAAGCTATGCTGATTTATGTTAGATAAAGATCTAAGTGTGCCTGCCAATAAACATTCTGGTTTATTTTTCAATTAAGTTTCAATGTGAAGGTATTTGACAGATATTTTTTATTTTGTAGCTACTCTGTATTCTGGATGTATCTGCTTTTATCCAAATCAGAAATACAGTCTTGTACTTTAACTGGTGATTACCATCTGAATTTCTATTATCAAACACAGGATAGCCACTATTCAATCAATGCAAGATCTGACTTTGCTTTTTTAATCAATGGTAAATGTTCTGAGAAGGGGCCAATTTTGTAGCTGCTTGACTGATGCCTTATTGCTGTCATTAGTGGCATCTTTAATCCATATCAATGGCATAGTTGTGATTTGTGCCTCATGTCAATTAAGAAGAGCTGCAATTAGTTTAGGATTTAAAAGAAGGTTTTATTTGAAAGATAGTCAAATAGATAGCATCAATAGATACTATATGCAGGACATTGTCATAATATCTTCCATACTTTAGAAAGTACCCTTAAAGACAGGAGTAGTAAATAACATGTCCTCTGCTAATAGCAGAATAATATATTGCTTATTAGCAGTAGTATATAAGAACATTAGAGTCTTATTTTGAGTTATATTTCCTAGAGTTTTTATTGAAAAATACAGATGTTCTGTTCCCTTTCTTTCCTTCCTATGATTCTTTCCTTCCACTATATGGCTTCACAACAGTTTGAACTCATCGTCTGAGCCACAGGAGGTCCTGCAATATTCAGTGAGCAAGAAGATGTTTAGCATAAGCAAGCAGTCATAGCCCACTAAGAGAAATGGTAAATAAACTTAGCCTTGATGTCAAGCTAATGTGGATGCACAGTGTCTGGCTGGGGCAGTATGTGTCAGAGCTTACTCTCTTCTGGTCGAGAAAGGCCACATAAAAACACCACATAGCATATATGCTCTCAGTTCCCCTTACAAAAGAGTAAAATAATTTCCACAATAATAAAATAAAATAAAATAAAATAAAATAAAATAAAATAAAATAAAATAAAATAAAATAAAATAAAATAAAATAAAATAAAAGGCTCTACACATATCAAAGTACAGACCACTGGGGAATCTGTGATCTGTAAAACATATGGGAATTAGAACCTCTTTGTTTGGACTTTTTCCTAGCCATCAAGGGTGTTTTGGATGCCCAGCTTTTACTATTTTTGTGGAACTCATGGCCTTCTCTGCTGCATCTTCACCCACACTTTAGTATAAAATGTGTCAGAGTAAACCCTTGGCTGAAATCCTGCACCGTTTGAAAGTAATCGGCCTAGAAAACTGCCTCCTGTGGAAGTAAATACTTTGCTGGCAGGGAAGGTCATCTTGATGACAAGATCATCTAACATGCGTGTGTTATAACCAAAACAGAAGCAATCATGAAGTCACTTCAGGGACTGGAAAACTTTTACAATGTGCAGGGCTCTTTCCCCTTATTTTGCCTTTTTCTTTTTCTTTTCTTTTTTATTTTTTTTCCCACAAGAAAGGGAAATGAAGCAGGAATAATGAGCAGAGAAGTGGACTGGAGCTCAGATGTTAGTGGGACGTCTGCAGAGCCGGGCCAGACACTTGTGGTTTTGCTCTTAGGAGGGAATGTCAAACCAGAGGAAAGGCCGGCCAAGTTCCCTAAGAGCTGCCTGGTGAGTTAATAATGTCTGCTTGGCCAAGGTCACCACTAAGCAGACTGACCACAGCTGCTTTGCAGATGTGGTGCAGACCTCCTAGGTGGGATCCAGCTGACCTTTGGATGTCAGATGACATTCTTATTTTAGATTTAGATTCCCATGCTGTATATGTCTGAAGTTAGGCAGGGTGCATCTCTCCCATAGCAGTGAGAACTTCAGTATGTATTTGCAAACACATAAAACCCTTTTTTCCATGTGAACACAGGGTTATCCTTCATATATCCTGGAAGAACTGCACAAAAATCATTATATAAGGAGGCTTACATGCAGTTCTCACTGTGCTCATTCTTAATTTTATCTATACTTTCCCATAGTCAAGATAAGGCATGCAAGGTGATTGTTTCACCATTGAAAAGAGTGTATTCTGGCCATTCTGGAGGACAGCTACATGCCATCTCCTTGCACCAATGAAATTGTGTTTATCTCCTGCCCTGAGCAGCACAAGTCTGATCAACAATGGCTACAGATTAGCAAACGTATATTTGTATACTAGATTCTGGTCTTTTTCATAAAGAAAAACAAATTACAAAGAATACACAATTATTTTTAGCACTCAAGTCTTAGTTACAGGATAAAAAATTACCAAAACACTGAATTTACTACCACTGAAACATAAGTTGTCTAATGGCAAAAAAGTGCTAATGCACATAGTTTTCCTGAGTCCATGATTAATGTTGAAATTGAAAGGCTGTAGGCTGATTTAAATTGGCCCTCATCTTGAGAGATATTAACAAAGAAGGGGGTTGCTTTTTTTTTTGCCTTTTTTTTTTTTTGATGGGGTTGTGGGTAGAATAGTTACATAAAGCTTTAATTCAGTAGGTAGAACTGCCAAACTCAGCAGGGGAAATAAGACATGACGTGTAGAAGTTACAGAAGAAGGATGCAAAAACCATTAAGGCTTTAGCAGTGTCATTTATAAGGACAACATAGCCTGAAGGAAGACTGTGTATGTTTTAGGAAGGGGAATCCAGAAGCAAGACTTACAGAGAATTAATAAACAAGCAAGTATAATCTACTGTTTGTGACAGGTAACAAACTGACAGGCTCTACAATGGAGTTATTTATCCCTGTACTGTGAACAACATGGAAAACACCACCAACAATGAAACATTTGCCATTTAACACAGAGCTGCCCCCAACCCTAATGTGAAAGGATCACATATGAAAAAAATAAATAAATAAATAAATAAAAAGCACCATGATTATGCCTCTGTGTTTCTTCCTTACTAACTAGATAATCATCAACAGATAATTAACCGTACGTAAACAAAATTATAATCTCTCCACTCATTCTCCATTGCCACAAATCTGGACATGTCAGTAGCCTTAGCTTCCTTTCCTTAAAGTTCTCCAATAAATGTTTGGATTTACAATTTGGGATATTCAAAATCAGGGACAGATACTAACAAAACTTCTGTATCGTTCACAGGAGTAACAAACAGGGATGCATACATCCATCCTCCTTTTAAGACAGTCATTTTCTTGTTGCAGACCATGTAGCTGTCCCACCTTTGAGGTCTTCTTTGCTTAGAGACGCCTTTGCGGTAGACCTGGCAACCATTTGTCCTTCCCACATCCTCTTTTTTGGTACCTTTCATGCAACTAGTATATCAGGGTTTCTTCTGATGCATTGTAATTTATTTGCTATTTAACAGTTCCACATACACCTTTTCACATATTTCTCTGCAAGAAGTCCTGGCCATGTCCAGATAACAACTGGGAGGCTCTATACTGGGATAAAGATTGCCCAAGAGTAGGTATGTAAAGACATATTATGTTCCATAATATGAGCACCCTGAGAAAGAAAAATAAGTTGATGTTCCCCTATCCCCACCCCAGTGCCTCCCAAACATGCAAAAGTAAGAAAGACATGTCTGGCTCCATTCTGGAAAACTATCAAGGTAGGGCCCCTGCACCTCTGAGAGGACATTGCTGTAGAGTACAAATACAAAGAAACTTCCAGATTCTGAACTGTCTTAAACTAATTTCTTTAACTTCTGAGTTTCTTTTGGACCTCCTTCAAAGTAGCTTCGGTTGCTACAGAAAACTTTTGTCACATGAACTGACAGATGACAAATTAAACTAAAATCCCACCACCTTTGGCAAATGCCACCCGTATCTTGCTGCCATCATAGTTTTCCCACTGCTAACAAGCTTTCATTTGTTAATAGGCTTTGGCTTTTATTCACTTTGTGCTCATATTACAAACAGTCTTAACATTTCTGAACAACTGCCAGTCCAAAGTTTTGTTTTCCTTTCTATTTTGGTTGTGTAAGAGGACCTTATGTGTTTGGCTCATTAACTTTATGCTGTCTGGGAAGTGAAGGCAAAAGCTGTGCTTCTAGACACAATTTGCATGTAGCTGACAGCAGCAATTCATCAGGTTCTTGGATCTTAAAATATAAAAATCTTTGCCTCCATTTAATTTCTAAATCAAGTGACTTTTCAAAGCTACAATCAGGCAACATTAAAAATA
This sequence comes from Anser anser, assembly GCF_964211835.1. NCBI lineage: Eukaryota > Metazoa > Chordata > Aves > Anseriformes > Anatidae > Anser > Anser anser. The sequence continues at coordinate 145,469,367 of NC_139720.1, forward strand.
ATAAATAATAAATAATAATAATAATAATAATAAATAAAATTTTAAAAACTTCTTACTTAAGACATTCTAATTGTCATGGTAAGATTGCACTATGTAGGCTTTAAGTAGGCCTATAGGCATCTAAAAATCTTGAAAGAATCATTGCTATAAGGTAACTCAAGATAGAAAAACGTGTGGTCACTTACACACAAATTCACCCTTCTATATGAGGACACAAAATTATCTGAAGGGAAGTCTGGGATTTCTCATTTGTATGATATTTTTAGGAGGACAATTAAAAATAATTTGCATTATCAATACTTAAAGTGAACATTTAAAATTTATCAATCTTATAATACTATTTTGTATTTTAAATAAGCAACCTGTGTCTACAAACAAGTTTGAAATCACCTCAAAGAGAATTCAACCTTCCAGGCAGAACAGTAATCATAGGACAAAAATTTAAAAATCTGAATTTCTCTCTTAGGTGAAGATAGTGAAGGGGATTACCATTGATTTTGATTCAGATACATTCTAACTGTGCAGATCAACTTTTGCAGTCCTTTTTAAGCTGAAAGTCTCACTTTATTTTTTCTGAAGAAAAGTTATGTTTACTTCAAATACAATGTATTTGATTACCTTTTAATTTCTTTTAGGGGCTAAAGTGTTAACCAAAGCCTTAAACTCAACTTCTAGTTCTGTCCTACATGACTTGGTCATGTGTCCAAGAGCTTTGTCTCAGAGCTACTGGAATAGGAGGAATTTAGACACCAGGATCTAGAAACACCATCCAGAAATCTCTGCTTGGGAGCATTAAAAACTGCTTAACTGTGCAGTTATCACAATAGTATACATGTTTTTGTTCTGTACTATAGAGGTCCCTGACTTCTGAAGTCCCAGAGATGGTCAGCCTTCCTGGCAGACTAATAGGGATTCTCAGACCTACGTCCAGCTAAGACATAACTCTGAAGCATTCCCACACCTTCCTCCTACCAGGCCACCAGCTGAAAAAATGCCTAACACACATTGGCAGGTTCAGGTTTTCTGGAGGTCAATGGTAGTGAGGACATGTTTTCTTCAGGAATGGTCCTGGTTTCTTAAACAAACAAACAAACAAAACATTTTTATTATTTTATTTGATGCACTTTAGTTTCTTTTGACCCAATTGTGTGTCAAATACTTGGGTGAAGACCACAAACTGGGAACAATACAGACTCCTCCATTGTGTCAAAGTCTACATACTCCCTCTAGACTGCGCAGAAGATATCTTACTGAAAACTTGAAAACTAAGATTTGGGCTGAGGTTTGGGTTTGTGACCTGAGCTGTAAGGCGAATGTGGTAAGGTCTGGATTGATTAGGCTGTGTTTTAACAAATCTGTAATTATTTTCAGGTGTCACTACTAATCACACTTTACCTTTAAAAACATCAGAGCAGGAAACCTTAATGCTTTGATCAATACTCATTGACAATACTGTATTTTATTCATTTGCTTACTGACAAAAGCAAAAAGAAAAACGATGCTCTCTGTAGGTTGCTTCATTCTTCAGATACATTTTTTTCTCCTCTGGGGACATAAACATATGATTTGGAAATGATCAGTAACAAAAACCATTGTTTAAATCAGTAATGCTTTCGTTTTTCAACTGTTGTGCTATTTTATTTAAAGAAAAAAATATGAAAAACAAATGTGCTACTAATCAACTCAAATTTGAAAGGAGCAGGAACTAATGTAAGGAGGATGTTTATTTATGTTTTGTAAAGCCTTTGTACTAAACAATTTGAAAACTCAAAGCCGCTGATTTTGAGATTTTTTTAATCTACCATCTATTTAGGAAATATTTGCATCAATTTCTTACTTCATTTATTTATTTTATGAAAACTTGAATAGGAATTTTTCTGATCTAACTTTGTTCTTTACTCAAGGCTATAAACTGGAATTACAGTCATTTGTCTTTGTAAGTTTACTTAAAAGGAAACAAACTGAATTTTCAGGAAATCATATAACAGTTTTTTGTGAAGACAAAAGTAAAAAGAATGTATTTTGGAGATGCAGCTGAAGGCACTGCAATTAGCTACTGGAATAGAATTAATGGCTTGTCACTAAAAAGCCAATTCTCTGGCTAAAACATCTGGCTGGGATATGGCAATTGGCTGCTACAGACATTATGCTGATGTCACATTATGCTATAAGAAATAGAACAATATAAAATCACAGAGAGAATGAAGATCTAGTTTTATGGTCCTGTTGCCACCAACCAAAAACATGGGGAAAACAAAGGACACTATGTCTGCTGTCCAGTTCATAAGTATAATTGTTCGATTTATAAGTGTTCGACGACATCCATGCTTTCTCCTTACTGACTTTATGAGAAAATTTAGGCTCCTAAAAAAAATATATATATTATGTAGTCATTGCATTTTCATTTCCCATTGCACTTACCTAGGCACTTGCAATAAAAAAAAAATAAAGAAAACTGTAAAATCCAAGAACTGTTTTATTCAGTGTATGCTGTTGCCACACATTTCAACTATCTCTTTGGTTTTCCCAAATTAAGCTAAAGTAAGTATTGCTATCTTGTACACTGTGCTAATTACAAGAAATAAAGCTACTGTCAGTGCAGAAACTGAATTTGTTTAATAAATGAATGACATATTATTTTTCATATCCCACTCTGTGTTTTATTTGTGTTTTATGTGTGGTAATCCTCCAAATTAGTTTTTTTCCTATGCTAGTTCATACATTAACTTTTTGGAAAACAATGGAAAAAAAAAGAAAAGAAAAAACAAAAGAGAAAGAAACCCTGGTGAAAGAAAGCTGTTAATCACAGAAATACACATTTTTCCTTTCTGTTTTACTGAGCCAAATCAGTCCTTAAAGCTATCCAGATGCTGCAGTTTCAGAGGAGCATTGAAGTAGAATACACAGAATTACTCTAATTGTCCCGAAGTGATTAAATTTAAAAGAGGCAGCGTATACATCAGCTCAGGGTTTTTTTTTTCTTTTTTCTTTTAGAATAACAGATCAAACTCTCAAGCATATGAAACTGTTTGTGTATTCTTGTTTTTCCTTAAGTAACAGCAGCACAGTTAGAAATTCAATCTTAGTTTTGCTGTCTGCTTGTTAGTATGCCAAAAGATCTCTTCTTCATCCATCCTGCAACATTGCTGTTTCTTTTTGTTCTGCCTCAGTAACTTCTGAACTTCTTATCATCTAGGTACACACACAACAGCAGGTGCATTAAAACTGCACCCTTTACAGAAAAAAAATCTGTTTCCAAGGTAAAAATAGAACAGATTGATGGGGTCAGCATTAAAGTGGCTCCCTATAACAAGTTAAAGACTCCCATCTGTTCCATATACTAATGTGGCTGAAGCCTGCAAGGAGAAAAGAAAAAGATCAATACAAATTTATGGGCTCTTCATAAGCATTAAATTAACAGCAAGAGAAATGCAGGGTTGTGTGGAAGGGAGGCTCATGATCCTCCTCTGAGGCTTATAAAGCTAACTGAGCACAAAATGATATAATTATGGTGTTAAATAAGACTTCTAGGGTAACAGTCCTAGATGGGAAAAAAAAAAAAGGATGCTTACTACAGCCTTTATAATTAAAGCAGCTTTTCCAAAAGGAAGTCAGCCCAACTTTTTGGGGTCAGCTACCCCCAGCTCACTCTCCCTTTCTGTCTATCTTTCCAATTTCTCATATTAATACTTAGCATTTCCAGTTCCTCCATCTAATTGCTTTCTCCTATACATCTCCCATGATCTATATTTCAACAAGATTCAGTGCTCCAGCTGAAAGCTATTCACTGGAGTTGGCCTCCATCCAGCACTGCCTCTTCTCTAAATTCAGTGTGGCTAAACTCCTCCTCTTGGCTATCCCTTCACCATCAGCCATTTGTTCCTTCAGGATTTCCCATAAATTGCCAGAGCTAGCTCACATTGTTTCCTCTGCCCTTTTTTTTTCTTTTTTTTTTTTTTTACCTCCTTATAGTAATACCTTGTTAGCCTACATTCACACTTTTTTTCCTTCTCTTTCCCTGTGTTCGGCTTTACCTGTGAAACCCATAAGATGTCTCTAGCACCTGCTCGTACTTTAAAACTTTTTGTAGAAATCCTGGTCCCCTGCTGCAGATTAATTTCTGATATCTTCAAGGCTAAATGAATCTGTGCCACCAACTTTGTTGAAGCTGGACCAACACTTTCAGTGATATGGTTCTGTACTTTTGGACTGATCCTCAGGCCCTTCCCTTTTCTTCATGCCATTTCCCTCTCTGTATAGATAAGATCCCTAATTTCTGCCAACTGATCTCCACTGAGCTCACCTCTCTCTCACCCCTTAATGTTGTCTCTGATTTCTTGGTCATCTCTGGTTCCCTCTAATTGCAGCATGAATATATGTTCGCCTTTTCCACCATAAGCCTACCTCTCCATTAAGTTACTGGTTAGTCCCTTTCTCATTCTCTTTCCCTCTTTCCCTTTCATCATTATACTCAGTTGAAGCACAGCCTGTAATGAACCTTTTGGTGTCCCTCTCTTCTCTTTAGTCTGACTCCTTCTAGTGGCTTTCCACCAAGCTGGCAACTACCAGTGCCTGTGGACATTCCTCTCCTGGCTCAGGATCTGTCTCCATCTTACCTCACCCCTTCAGATGCTCGGAGTATGCTCTGTCAAGTGTTTCCTGATCTTGTCTGCCCTGTTCTCTCTTCCCTCTCTTCCTTCCCTTACAATTATCTTTCAGCATGTTTTTTGGAAGATGTTCCTCCTCTTGCTTCAGTTATCTATGAGAATCCTGTAACCTTTGTCAACATACTTTTTCTCCCTCTCCAATTTTTTGCTCAGTAACTTCATCCTCAAACACAAGGTGCACTGCTGACTCTGTGCAGATGACCATTTATGCATAAAAGCTTTCTCTGTGCTACCCCAGTGCTAAAATTTCCATGCAGGCTGTCACCTAACTGCTTACTGAAACAACTCTTTTATTTGGTCGAGACCAATGCACTGTTCAGGTCTGTACAACCCTCTGCAGACTTCCCCTTTTTGTCAAACAAAATAATAATGGCAGCAGTTTTTTAAAGGTTGTTGAGGTTGGTATCACCCTGGCTTGAATCACATACCTTGTTTTAGAGAATGAGTGACCTCAACAGTACAATTCAAGAATTGTTTTGCCAGTTGGCCTCAGCACAGAGAACAACCTTAAGAACATCCCATTTATTACTACAGACAGAACCTAAGCTGGAGGCCTAAACTTTCCTCTACGCACCTGAAATCATTATTCAATTGAATATCTGTCCTTTTTTGTAACTATTTTTCTCATCACTACTCAAAAGGAAGACTTCTGTAAACTCCTAACTAAGCCTTTGCTCACCTGTTGGCTGCAGTGATTATTGGTTATGAAGTCTTCCCATTTCTTAGGAAATGGTCCAGTCACTGGCAAATTAATTAAAAAGCATCACCATAACTACTTTTTATATATTAAAAAAATATAAATAAATGGTAGTCATGGCTGCATTTTACAAAGACCCTGTGGGAATGTGCTATGAGTAATATACAAAGGCTTATCAGATCAAGCTCCTTGGAGGAACAAAAGTAGAAGAAGGACTTGTTTCCATTTCCCAGCTGGCCTCATCTCAAATCACTGTCCTGCTGAGCCTGGGCAGTCCTGGGTATGTGCAGAAGAAGAATTCCCAGGCAGTACAGCAGCCGTGGCAGCTCACAACTCCCCCACATTAGGTAGCTGAGCAAGATTTTCAGGATCTAAATGCCTTCTCAGTCTCACACCACTCAACAATTATGCTGCACTGCAACAGTCTTCCTTGGCAATGAGTCAGAAGGACTTTTATGGATACAGCTTAAAGTATTGCTCCTAGCCATCAAGAGGATAAATATAACTTTGAATGTTAATACATATAATTAGAGTGTTTCCAGGAGTCAGTATTTTCCTTGTCTTTACAGAAATTTACCTGCATAAATCTCAGTACAGAGGACTTCATTCCACATGCAGTCACAGCAAGAAAATCTTGGAAATCATTGCTTTTTGGAGATTAAGTAAGTTTAGAGTGGGGGGTTATTTTCTGTTTTGTCATAAATTGTTGATAAATAATGTCAGTCTTGACTTGATGCTGAAAAGCAACACATCGATTAAAATCAGCTCTATGAAAGTGAGCGTCTTCTGATTTGAAAAAGTGAGACTAGTGAAATTACTATATAAATTAAAATATAAATTAAAATAATATAAATTAAAATAATAAAATAATATAAATTACATTGCTATAATGCAATTATGGGAATTCATTCTATTACTGAAAATATATGGATTTATATTCTAAGCATAGATAACTGTGTTCAACTTTACCTTGAAAACTGGCAACAAAAGTGAGATAAGTCATTGTTTTAACTGTGTTTCTGCGAGCTTGGAAGTGAAGGAAGTCAGCTTCTCTAAATCTGGAACAAAGCTGTGCTTATTTTCCATTTTTTACAATTTCATCCAATTTTAAGCTGTTTCTGCCTTCAGAGTGGTATAATGGAATTATACTGTGTATAAATCAAAGGAGGAATTCACAGAGAGGATGGAATAACTTGCACAAGAACTATAAGGACATCAGGAAGAAAAAATGATAAGCCTCAGTATTCAGAAGTCTTACATCCTTTCATATGCTCCACATGTACAAGGTTCAGCCTGGCTAAATATCACTATCACTTATATGAGAAGAAACTTTTTCAACATTTCCCAGGTGCATGCAAATGCGCTAAGGTTATATGCAGTCTAATGGCTTTCTGCTGCTAAAATATAATGAGTGAATGAGTCCTGGTGACCAGGGGCAGACGGAAAAGTGGAAAGTTTTGTACTGCTTTCAATATGTTATTATGAGCCATTATATGTGTCAGTATTTCCACTACAAATGACTCAGAGCCAAGGGAGATAACTGCAAAACATAACATCAAAATCAAATTACAGGGTGTACATAATTTGTTTCTGGATACGGGCATAATTGCTATGTTCTGCTTTACTGGGAAGCTGTTTGAATCAAGACATCCAGACTCTATATTGAGATATATCTGTAACCTCGAGTGAGTTTTGATGTTCACAGATCTTTGACTAAGTTCAGAAAAGCTTGTCCGTGTGTTTACTGGACTCTATGAAACTTAGGGAAGAATCTTCACAGCTTGCACAGTGACCAATTTTTTCAACACCACATCCAAGAAAGTTCTTCCTGAAAACATCGCAACCCTTTTAAATTTGAATTAAAGGCCTTTCTCCTTCCAGGGAGACTGCTTTATATGCATGCACACCTACCCACGTGTCTTATTAGGTTTAAGGAATCTTCCAACTGCTTTTGTTGGGCCTTGTCACCCTCATGATTAAAGAATAATACGAAAGTTACAAGGTGCTGAACAAGCTGTTTTACACACTAGCTTCAGGCATGCTGTACAGACTAGCCCAGCCCTTGGCTGCCTCGTCCCCTGGTGCTTCCACCTGTGACCCCTCCCTATTCCTTGTCAGAACTGGATTAAGCTCTCTGCACCATCTTTTCACTACAGTTTACTCCTTTATCCCTTCCCTTCCTCACGTGGCAGCAACCTTCCTTCTCCCCAGCAAGCCATCAGAGCAGAGCTGGTGAACAGAAGGGATCATATGAGGAGTATATTGGTAGGTGAAGGGGACAGATGCATTGATGAAGCATGTCCCATGCCTTAGGCCACTGATGGAGATGGACAGGGTCCTGCTGTCATCCTGCTCCACCATGGGGTGAAGTTCCCATCAGGAAGTTCCTATGGCTCCTCTTGCGATCCAAATCAGATAGGAGTGTGTTTGGGACTTAAAATGGGGATAGGTCCTGTCCCCAGCTGTGGCATCTGAAACTGTAGAGATTCCTTGACTAAAAGGTCTGATAATACTGAAACAGTAACCAGTATTGTAATAATATCACTTTTGGTGCAGTCGGCGATGTTGACAGTATCCCTCCTCACTAACTTTCTTAAAGGCTCATCAATCTCTGAGATAGAAAGAACCATTCATCTTTTAGTCTAACCCCTGGAACTAGAATTTCACTGGATATTTTCTATATCAGCTTTGAACTTTGAATCCAAGTCAAGTATTCCAGAAACATATCCAGTCAGGTTTCTTAATCTTAGAATCACAGAATCACAGAATTGTTGAGGTTGGAAAGGACCTCTGGAGGCCATTTACATCTAGTCCAACCTCCCTGCTCAGGCAGGGTCCCCTACAGCACATTACCCAGGATTGTGACCAGACAGCTTTTGAGTATCTCCAGGGAAGAAGACTCCACAAACCTCTTTGGGCAACTTGTTCCAGTGCTCAGTTACCCTCATATTAAAAAAGATTTTCCTCATGTTCAGACAGAACTTCCTGTGTTCCAGTTATCCATTGAGTGCCCATTGCCTCTCATCCTAGTGTTAGACACCACTGAGAAGAATCTGGTCTGATCCTTTTCACACCTTCCCTTCAGCAACCTATACACATTGATCAGATCCCCCCTGAACCTTCTCTTCTCCAGGTTGAACAGGCCCAACTCCCTCAGCCTTTCTTCATGTGAGAGATTCTCCAGTCCCTTAACCATTTTAATAGCCCTTTACTGGACTTTCTCTAGTAGCTCCATGTCTTTTTTGTACAGGAGAGCCCAGAAGCTGGACACAGTACTCTAGATGAGGCCTCACCATTGCTGAGCAGTGGAGAAGGATTACCTCCCTCAGCCTTCTGGTAATGGGAATACACCTCATCTATTTTGAATTGCTCCAGGAGATCGGCCATAATCACCACTTAATACACTTGCACCTTGTTTAAAATCTAGATTAGCCTAGAAAAGATTCCGGTCTTAAAGTCTTGTTATATTTTCTGATGGTGCATTAAAGAGCTGTAGGTTTTCTGAAACTTTTCCTGGGTGTATGTATCAGTAGGCAATGAAGATATTTGCACCTTGAATAATTTAAGATTACTGTGTTCAGTTTTGTCCTTGTTTTCCAGACTATAGCTCTGACTTTTCTAAAATTTTTTCATTTTTTTTCAGCAGAATTATGAAAATTGGGACCCCAGAGCTGAAGTGTTCCAGTGATAGCCTTGCTAGTGTTTACACAGAAAGTCCTGCCTCTCTTCTTAGCTCTGACTTTCCTTATACTGCCACAGGTCACATCAGCTCTTCAATGGATAGGATAGCTATCTCAATGAAATGCCTATCCTGCTAATTACATACTGTTCTCCTAAGATCTTTTCAATGTCACAACATTACAGTGTCCTATCTGATAAGTGGCACCTGCATTCTTTGTTTGAAAATCTACAACCTTGCATTCAGTAGTCTTCAAAGGCCTATGAATCAAATCAACCCACTTTACAAAATAGTCCACCTCACTCTGCATGACTAACCTGTTCCTGTCTCTATTTACTTATCCAGTAGCTTGTGGTCATCCACTCATTTTGAAAGTAATGATTTTCTATTTTCTCACAGCTGATAGATACAGTTATTGAACAACACTGAATAATGTCTGGAACGAATTCCTGCTTTAAATACAATATAAGCAGTGAATGTGTACATAGATTTTGTTTCTCTTGTGATTTTCATACAGGAACCTCCTGAAAACTAAGAATGGCAGGTGAACTAGCCTTCAGAATTATTCTTTCCCATAGAACAGAATACATTGTGGTTATACACTCAGAGTACTGAGTAAGAATGCCTTTAATTTACACAGAATGTATATACAGTCTCCTGTAAATAATGGTGTTGGAACTTAATCAAAGGGAAAACATAGCAATAACTCTAATGGAGCTTTCTCTTTCATTATTCAGAATGTCTTTTCCAGTTATTCTTGCCAAACATCTTATCTTATCCTATCCCAATCTGCAACAGGCATTATATGGAAAATGTGGTGTTTTTTTGGGAGCAGCCTTGTAAATAAAATGGATTAACAATGTTAACTTTGTCTAGTGAACAACTGGCTAGTCAGAGCATTTTGCCGCCACTGCTGAGTTTTCATTTGTTAAGACAAAGGACATGTACAGAGATAATTGGTAGAGAGACTGAAATCCACCAACCATAATCCATGGTTGGGTTATCCCAACCCATGGCATGATGTAAGAGAGATCACCAATGCAGGAGAAAACAGACTTGCTTTTATTTTGCACAGACCACCATATTCAGACACTTTTGACAACATAACTCCTTGAATTCCTAGTCCCTTGTACTAGGTTTATGTGGCAAGGTTTTGGTAGCAGGGGGCCATAGGGGTGGCTTCTTGTGAGAAGGATCTAGAAGCTGCCCCATGTTAGGTAAGGGCCCCGCTGCTGACCAGAGCTGAGCCAATAAGTGATGTTGTTTTGCGCCTCTGTGAGAGCAGATTTAAGACAGGGAAAAAAACAACACTGTGCCACACAGCAGCTGGGAGAGTGAGAGGAGTGAGGAACAGCCTTGCAGGCACCAGGGTCAGTGAAGAAGGAGGGGAAGAGGTGCTCCAGGCGCCGGAGCAGAAGTCCCCTGTGGCCTGTGGTGAGGACCATGGTGAAGCAGGCTGTCCCCCTGCAGCCCGTGGAGTACCACGGTGGAGCAGGGTTCCACGCTGCAGCCCGTGGAGGAGACCACGGTGGAGCAGGTGGACCTACAATGACGGAGGCTGCGGCCCATGGAGAGCCCCCGCAGGAGCAGGCCCCAGGCCGAAGCTGCAGCCCGTGGAGAGGAGCCCACGGAGGAGCAGGTGACCTGGCAGGAGCTGCTGCCTGTGGGGGACCCAGGTTGGAGCAGTTTGCTCCTGAGGGATGGACCCCATGGTACGGACCCATATCTGGAGCAGTTCTTGAAGAGCTGCTGCCTGTGGGAAGCCCACGCCGGATCAGTTCAGCCAGGACTTCATCCCGTCGAAGGGACCCCATAGCACAGAGGACAAGAGTGACCGAGAAGGAGCAGAGGAGAAGCAGCGCTATAGACTGACCATAACCCCCATTCCCCCGTTCCCCTGCACTGCTCGGGGGGGGAGGGGGGAGGTACTTTTGGTTTCTTTCCTTTGTTTCTCACATCTCTAGCTTGTTAGTAATTATCAATAAATCTCACTATCTCCCTATGCTGAGTCTGTTTTGCCCATCACGATAATTGTTGAGTGATCTCCCCGTCCTTATCTCAACCCTTGAGCCCTTTTCATCATATTTTCTCCCCATTCCTCTTTGAGGAGAGGGAGTGAGAGAGCAGTTGTGGTGGAGCTCGGCCACCCACCCGAGTAAAACCACCACATCCTTTCACCTCGTTCATAACTACTCTACAACAGTCCCTGTTTCAGAAATAGTTTGTTATCTTCACAATCTATAATATTTCTTCTTCCTTGACTAAAGGAAAGAATGACAATTTCAAGGGTGAAGCTCAATTCCATCTTCTTTAAAAACAATGGAAATCCTCTAGACAGTGCATTGGATACAAGATGAGGTCCTTGAAAGCTCTTACTTTTTATTGTATGCTTCCAAAAACATGCTTATAAAGCATTAACTTAATTTCAAAATTGTTTGTTCAAGCAGTACACTTTTAATATCTCTGGTCCTAGGCAGGGTTCCTGATGAGACTTTCATGAGTCTAAAGCAGGAAATGTTCAGGCAAATTCAAAGTTAGCTACAGTGTGCTGGGTTATCTTTGAAGTAACAGGATAACCTGCGCAACCATCATAGTGATGACATGCTAATGCCGAAACACATTTCTCTCCTGAAGGGAGAAAACATATTCCAAGTTTGTAAAGCAAGCAATCTGCTTCTCCCATGGGCTTTGAAAAATAGAAATGGGGGAAGGGGAGAGGGATAAAAGAAAGCTCAGCAGATGTTCAATGCCACTAAGGGATAAATCATAACATATTTTTTTTTCTGTGAGCCTTGCCCTTGGTACATGTCCTTCCTTTTCTTCTAGAGTTCAATTCTTTACAAATCACAGTGTGAACTGTGGGAACCCTATTTATACTTCAAGCAAAGTACTCAGTCAGCCAACTTCATCTTCCTTCCTTAAGTAAAACCACCAGTGATTCAGAGCACCTTGCCTCATTTTTGCACAGAAATATGGGAACAGCTTTTTATTATCTCTCTCCAAAATGGCTCAGGTTATAGCATGAGTTTCTTTCTCAGAGGTGCCATAGTAATTGTAAGTGTCAACGATTTGAACTGACATTGAAAAAAAGTTCATTAAGTAGAATTTCCATTCATTAATGATAGATGAGAACAGCAGTAACCAATTCTCTAAATAATACAAAACTAAAACAATCTTCTCTCAACTACTTTACTATGAAAAGGTTGAAAGCAAAATAAAGAAAGTGGTGCATGCTAACAAATAATTGCTATAATCAGAGACAGGAAAACAAAACAAAATGCCAGATAAATCAGGTCTTGCTCATCTTTAAGGACCATATATTATGCCATTTGCTTTTTCTTAGTATGATTTCTTCAGGGCAATGGGGAGTTCCATGTAAAAAATCAATAGTTCAATCTGGCCCTATAAACACCAAGTAGCGCAGCCATCTACAGCATTGTGACAGATTCAGGAGAAGATGGATGAGGTTCTCTCCTTGAAATTTGTTCTCTGAAAGCAGAAAAATAACTGAGGGGTAGCATACTAAGAAGAGAATAGACTTAAAAAAAAAAAAAAGAAGGAAGGAAGGAAGGAAGGAAGGAAGGAAGGACGGACGGACGGACGGACAGACAAGAATTTAGGATAATTAGAAAAGTCAAGTATATTGTTTACTTTCCATAGTGCACTACCACTTTCCAAGTGGTTTCCTCATAACCTTTCTCAAGTGTACTTTGTATCACCCAAGCCCAAAGTATCACCAAATAAAACAGCAACTGTGATGAACATAGCTGTTGTGCTGCCTCATAATAATACATCACTAAGGTAGCCCTGGCTTCCATGTCAAGGGAGAAAACAGCAGCTATTTTTAAGGAGTTGTGGCAGACCAACATATGTGCAGGTAGACAAGAGATATGACTGCACTGACTTGAATGTTTAAGCACAGACTATCACTCCTCCCTTACCCAAAGGTGGAAACACCTGAAGAAGTCACCAATTGCTCAGGGGCACTATGAGAGCTCTGGACATTACATTTTCTCATGAGGTCCCTATAGGACAGCATTCAATGCAGTAAAATTCATTATATTATTAAAGAGGTGCAGGAAGTGTTCAGTCTCAGTCAAACTCACATTTAGGTGAAAAAGACAATGATGACCCCAGTTTTTTTCTTAGCCAAGCAGAGAACAAAATGGACACTACCATGATTGTCTTACCAAACCTTCCCAGAGAGAAGTGCTCATGAAACTGTGATCTTTCCTAATTACATCCTCATGGTCTGAGATGTTCTGTACAATCACTTCAGAACTGCTTACAAATAGGTTATGGATTACAACTCTGTGGCCACTTTCCTCCTCTTCCTATTTAATGCTTAAGCATTAAATTATTATTTAATTATTTAATATTTTAATTTAATTTAATATTTAATTTATTTAAATTAATTTAATATTTAATTTATTTAAATTATTATTTAATGCTTAAGCATTAAATACAGTACTGAATGTTTTGTTTTGTTTTGTTTTTAAGAGAAAGGAAAAGTTACCCTTCAAACTGTATTGTATATTACTGCATATTTCATGTGCTCACAGAAAACTGCAGATACTTTTATGAGTGGCTCTTAAGCACAATGGCATATTTCTGATAATATAAAACTTCAGGATATGACTCACAATAGAGCCATGCCTGGTAGACATAAGAGAAATGCTTAAATGCCTTCTTGTGTGCTCAGAATCCTGCTACAGTCACAGCGCTCATCGCACCTGCAATGTCAGACAGTCTGCAGACAACCAGAAGTACTGTAGAGTGTCTGAAAGAGCAGCTATACTTACTTTTCTCTCTGGGTTGCAGAAGCAGAGTCTTGTAAAGTAGTATTGTTGTCTAGGCTGTAATAAACAGAGGCCAATCCAAAATGCATAAATATAGGTCCATTGCATCCTTTAATTTGGCCTTGTTGGTCATTCACTTGAATACTCCATGGACATATTCCCCAAAATCTGTTGTGAAAGAAAACCATATCTGGTTTAGATGTCCACAGGAATTTTGTGTAGGGGAAGAATAAGCAAGAAATGCAAGATTTGATTCTTTATGGAATCATGTAGAGTAACAAAGAGTCGGGGAAATGATACAACTCCGCATGCAAAGTCACCCTAATGAAGTAGCAGTGTACAGCTGAAGTGCAATTGGAAGGCTACTCTAATGTTCATTTGGCACAAACACTGTCTTATCAAAATAATCAAACTTTGAGAGCACTAAATGGACATCTCACATTTCTGCCCAGCTCCAGTGTAATCCTTTAAATTGCTCATGTTTGCCCTATAATGGCAAATGCAATCAAATAAATTAATCTTATTTTCTAATGTAATTTACCATAAACCAAGTTCCCTTATAGCTTCTGTGCTACAACAGTATCCACATACACAGAATATCCTTCTGAACCTGCATGTGACTTTGAGCTAGTGTCTTGATGTTACAAATGGAAAAAGTAAATTTATACTGACCTGTAATTCAATGAGAAATGGCACAAACTGTCTCCTGAAGGTCTATAAAATTGTGTGTGTGTGTGTGTGTGTGTATATATGTGTGGATGTATATATGTGTGGATGTATATATATATTTGTATATATATATGTGTATATATATATATTTGTTGCTATGGAAGCCTTTTAATAAGCAATATTAATACACGTGTGGGTGTATAGGGGCAGACAATGCACGGGTATTTGGGAATTTTTAACAAAGTGACAATTCAGTGCTAAGTTAAGTAAATTCAACTTCCTAATATTCCATATTTCTCATGGTACAAAAATAAGAATTGCCATACCACAGACAACCAGTGGCCCATTTAGCACACAATTTTCAGATTCAGGCTAAGTTATTTAGATGTACTTTCCTACCACTTGCTGATACATTGTACACTATTCACGGCATTGTCTGCATCAGTAGACTACACTTACATCAGCTGAACACACTGCTTACCCTTCAGGTACAGTCTAAACAAGTCACAGTGAGTTTTCAAGTTATCTGAAGACAACGTTATAGGTAGAGATCCGCTTTCACAAGACCTTGACATGAGAAAAACGAAATGCTGTCTATAGCAATGGTGTAAGAAAATGTTCTGCCTTTCTACTCTGCTCCTCAATCCACTATTTTAATGGGTCAACAGTTACAAAGCTTTCCAGATTAAAGGAACTGCTGTATGATGGAGGGAAGCAAAGACCAGGCTGAGGAGACAAGATTCTTCTAATCAGTGTATGTATGGAGCATGAATATTTACATCTTATCTCTTCTCCTTTCACAGTCAACATTAAAAAACAGAAGCTTCAAAGTAAGGACCCATCTCAGAGACATCTCATGCTTTTCTCAGGGCTACACAGTGCCCAGCAGGAGGCTGGATTAGCTGACTTCCAGAAGTCCTTTACAACTCAACATTTTCTTTAATTCCTTCTAGTAGCAAAGTTTCTCACCATCGAGCATTATCCTCCAGAAATGCATAGTGCAAGTCCACAACCGGCACTAATGGATGATGAGACATTCTGATAAGAAAATGCAATAAAACCTTTTCCTTTCTAGTAGGAGCCAATATAACACAAGGCATTAAGTTTCTCACAATGGTCAAGAACTGAATTGTTCCATCTATGCTGTGACATCACACACAAAAGCACATAGTTCTGCAAAAGGCTATAAATGTTACAGCAATAGACAGTCTTGTAGACTGGACTTTTAATAGGGAAACAAGGAGAAGAGATGAACATTAAAGTTTAAAAGTTTTGCTAAGCAGTCAATAGGGGACTTCCTTTGGAAGTGACTGACCGCTCTTCCAGAATAGGTGCTGTAATAGGTGCTGTAATAACCGATTTAGAGGAGGAGAGCAGTATAACGTAGACATTTGCCTGATGTAAACTTCTGATGTCCAAGAGATATGATTTATCTCTCCTAAATCTTAGTTACATAAGTCTAAGTGAGTCATCTTCTGTTCCTTATACTTTGAGTAAAGAGAAAGAGGCACCAGGAAATGGTGGCTTATCACACATGCTCCTGTTACCTTATATGAAAAGAAGTTTTCTCTGAAGATGTTTGTTTCTTTCTATTTACAGTACTTGGAGCTGCCTCAGGTAGTGAAGAAGTTAAATAAATGTTATGCATCTAAAATTAGCAGGAGGAAACCCCAGCTGTTGAGTCTGAAGGTGGTCTGCGTACATGAAACAACCTAGCAAATGTGGTGACTATGGAAGTGTGTACCTTTGTCACGAAAGATATTTGTCTAAAAAAAGACAAATTCCCACTTATGCCAATGCAAATTTAACTATGTTTGATTTCTGTTTTAGTTAGTAGTTCTGCATCCAGATATGCATAGAATAAGATTACTTATATTAAAAAAAAAAAAAAGCAACACAATTTTTACTAGAAAAAAAGTATCTGCATGTTTATGCCTCAAATTAGCATTGCTTACCAAGTCATTCTCCAGAACTTCTTTATATAAAGAAATTGATTTATTTTTTTTGCAGTAATGCTGCTTTGACTTTCCGTGTTACATTTTATTCCAGCAAAATGACATTTTATTTTTACTGATGTTTGTTTAGAAAGATGGCAATGAAACAAATAAACAAACAATTTGGTTTTAGACTTGAGTCACAAATGTGTTTTATGTCTCAAATGCAAATGCATTTTAACCCCATGACTACTTTAGCTGAAGAAGAGAAATCTGGGGGGAAACCTAACAGCAACCTTCCAGTAGCTAAGAGAAGATAACTGAAAAGGTAGAGCCAGGCTCTTTACTGAGATGAATAATAGGAGAGCAATAAGCAATAGTCACAAATAGAAACAGGGGAGGATCCAACTGGGTATAAGAGGGGGAAAAAAGTGTTTTATTATGAGGAAAATTTAGCATTGAAACAGGTTGCCCAGTGAATTTGTGGAGTTACTGGCTTCGTCGGACTCTGAGACCCAACCTTAGTAAAAGTTCTTAGCAACCCTATCTGAACTTAGCATTGTTTTGAGCAAGGAGGATGACCTAGAGACCTCTCAAGGTCTCCTCTAAGCAGAATCATTCTATGACTTCACAGTCACAGACCTTACATCATGTTTCAAAAAAATCTTCTGATTTAAATGAACCCCCCAGCAATTATGATGACATTTCTAGCTTTCTGTTTCCACAGGATAGAATATATGGATGCCTTGATGAAAAATACCTCTCGAAGTTCCCATAAAGGGAGAGGTGTTTTCTGGCTGACCAATAACTGGAAAACACGTATTCACTTTCTCTTTTAGCAGAATTGCTCTTATAAAGAATCCAAAATAAATCATAAGGATTTACTGTTATGTTTGTAAACAGGTTAAAGGGAAGAAGAGAACTATTGCTTCCACTGTGTTAATGCTCTTCCTTGAAAGGGAAAACCCAGTATAAAACAAAGCCTGCTCTGGAACTTGGTTAACTTGATAAGAATTCCTTCAGCCCATAAGTAAATGGCTAAAGAATAGCAGCAGACTTTCTGTTGCTTTTATTGATTTTTTTGCTGTGCACAATCTAGCTTGCACACAGAGGCAGCTTTTCACTTTATCTTTTCTCTGTACTAATGTAGTGGAAGCCGTTGTACAAATTACAGCTGAGCTCCTTAAGATCAAGATTCATAGCTATGGGCTTTGTCAGTGTCTTTAAGTAATTTAATAAAGTAGTAATGGTGTAGCTATTGGATTGAATGAACGGTGTTCAGATAAGGAAAGCTCAGCTTTTAAAGACGCATCATGCTACTTTATCTAGCAAAGAACACGTTGCATGTAAGAAAAAAGGTAAGATTCATAAATGTTTCAGGAGGTCAGAATTAGAGAATAGATGTAGGAGGGGGATACTGTAGGGGAACTTTATTTTGTACTCTTTTTTTTTTTTTTTAAAGGAATCCGTATTGGTAATTTGGTAATTGAAGGATATATTTTCTTTCCTTTACTTTTTTTTCTGTTCTATTTCTTCCACTTACCTGTGAGCATACTACTTATTTATTTATGTATTGCTTAGTGGCAGCCAGATGGAAAGGAGGATAGATGGTGCAGCTACACTATCACTTAGCGTAGTCCATGGGAAGCTCTGTTACACCAAGACTGGCCCAAGGATAGAGCTGGAGGTCCAGTATTCATCATGCTCCCCTCCTGCATCATGAAGAGTTGTCTCAAGAGAGAAGAGAAGTCTTCATCACATATGTAACCTAAGCCTGGTATTACCACTGAGAAGTGAAAAATGGCCCATATTTGTTTATATATGTATTTGTGTAGATACATAAATGTATGTGCATATGCATATCTATATACATATTAGTACACGCAAACATATATATGCATATTTGAATAGAAGGTTGATTTTTTCTACATGTTTTAATATTAATGTTAATTATTTTAATGCCTTCTTATGCAGCAAAGAATAAACTGTAAGGGATGGGGTGTTGTATTAAGAATGCAGCACTTTGGAGGGTCTTCAAGCATTGGAGTACATACTCAGCATATTCACCTGGCCTCCTACAAGTCTGGCCTTCCCTTTCCTCCTCCTATAATGATTTGTTGAGAGACAGTAATAGGATTTTGACCTTTCACTCTTCCCACACCTTTGGTGAGGTACAATGCAGAAAGTTTCATCAAAAGTCCATGGAAAGGTTCCTGCTCCAATGCACAGTTGCCTCCTGGTTAATCAAGATTCTGGTCTCATGATATCAACCACATTCGTACAGAAAACTAAACAGTCTTAAAAATGTCCATATTAATGCTGTTATTATGGGCCCTGTAAGGAAAGCATTTAAGTCAAAATAGGGGTTGTAAACAAATTAGTTTTGTTTCAAGGATAGCTTGAGGGCAAAAGCATTATGAGTGTATTAGTAATCTTTTAAACTTCTCACTCATCACAATCTTTCAGTGGGTTCACATGACTGCTGCATTTAAAGTAATCAAATACTTCGACTGTTTAGGTTTCTTATACACTGTTATCTAAAGTGATGAAGGAAAAACAAATGATGCAGTGTTGGACAAATGAATCCTTGTATTTCTGATGTCAGGTGGCTAAGTTAAGTCCCTTACTTTAAGCCCTCAAAAAACAGCTTTTCTATAAAGTTTTGCTAAATATTTAATTTTTTTCTAAGCTATGACATTATTTCAGCACCAATGCATGGCAATACTCTTTTGGCAATTAAAAGGGTCTGGCATAATCACTGAATAGGTATTATTATACTTTTTTTAATCCACTGAACTTCTGTAAACTTCTGTGTCATGTCACACAACTTTATTTTGGACAAATGAAAGTTCACTGTTCCAATTTTAACAATGTATGACATTTAGTGATTTATCATAAATAAAGATGAGTTCTCCTCTGTCAGGCTAGAACAAACATAAAGAATGGCACTGCTTAACATTTATTGCCATAAGAAATTTTACACTTGATAGAAACAATTTTGAAAAAAATTAATTGTGATAATTTAATTATTAATGAATCCCTCTTCCTTTTACAGGGAGGAAATATCAGCTCTCTGGAAATCAGCAGAGAAATAATAAATTGTGACAATAACTCTAACAGGAAAAACACAGTCAAACTCTTGGTCTGCTTTTCTGAGCCTGGATATCTGCATCTGAACAAAGTCATATTAGACACCTACAAGAAAAATCTGCATTTCCTCTTTACTCCATTGGCTTTTAATGTCAACTCAGCAAGCTTGAAAATTAGATTTTTATTTTTATTTTTATTTTATTTAAACATCATCTCAAGACAGATATAAATTACTTGTTTTAGGAATATAGTCACAACAAACATTACCATGTTTATTTTCTCCTCTCACTGGAAGACAAGCTTCCCTTTGGACAATTCCAAGGTTTCTGCAGCAGCTATAGGTTAGCAATGCAGGTCTTCAGAGTCCTGAATGACATGTTAGCTGTTCACCCTTCAGAGATGAGCTATATATATTATGATGCTTCAAATGGATTTCTGAGGAGAAAGAGGGTCAGAACAACCAAAACATCACAAAAAAAAACATGGAAAACTGAAGAGCAAAAAAAATATTTTCCAATTTTTCCAACAAAAGAACTATGAAGTACTCATTAAATTTTCAGACAGGAAGTTCCAAAACAAGAAAATGGTTGCCTTCTGACACAGAGCATAAGTATATTTTGAATGTCATATAAGTTCAAAGTGGAATCAGAAACAGTTGAATCAATTCAGGGAAAATAATCCACTGGGGTACTTTAAATATAAACAGTGTTCAAGCCAAGATGACCCAGTACTACCTATGCTCAGAATATGGAAGACCATACTACAAGAAAGGTTGTTGTTTCCCATCACGTTTCCCTAATTACTAACTCCTGAATGCAGTGGCGGAGGTAGAATAATGAATATTTAGCTTGACCCAATTCTTTTACTCAATCTCGAGATCGAGGGAGGATAAATGGATAAATGGGAATATGACTAAACCAAGGAAACTGCCAGTAGTCTCCACTCCCAGTGCTCAGTGACCTTCTCACAGCCCTGAACTTTGTCCTGATTTGTATACACTATTTCTTCATCTGAAATTGTGCAAAGGTTTCAGAATTAAATGCAATTACTTTAAAAGGATCAATAATATTGTAAGACATCTCAGAGTACAGAGTGTACCTCAAATAAATTTTTAACTTCTTTTTTTTGGAGGGGAAGATGTTTGGAATAGGATTGGGCATATGTTCAAAAAATATTAAAGATGTGCCTGAATCAGATTAAGTGCTAGCTCTGTGGGTCCTAATATCTTGGCATGTTGCCAGATAGCAATCTTAGTGATTGAGTCATTTTGTACACGGAGACTTTCTTCAGATAATGCCCAAGTGAGTCATGAGATCTAATCCAGTTAAAAAGAGTCATGAGGCCCACAATCTTAATTACATTTACGCTACTAAGCACAGGAATGCTTAATGGAAAAAGACAAGAATAACTCATTTTGAGCCCCTTCCAATGGAGCCAGAATAGAAACGGCATTGCCAATGCCTGAAAGCATGAATTTGTCTCTCTGCAAAGTGTTTCAGTTACAAGGTCCACAAGCATTGGAATTGTCACAACACCATTAGTGAAATTAGAAATGTGGGGTGAGGGGTGTGGAAGATGCTAGAGCTGATGGTCTTCCCAGAGAGTGTGACCTCTGCTGATCTCACTCCGACTGATATTCTCTTAGATGAGTTCAAGTGACAAGATAAAACAATTTCATGACTGCTAAGTCCAGATAAACATAGACTCAAGCACCACTTTTCGTTATGCATACAGGCACAAGCCGCATTTTCCTGTGCTAATGAAAGAGTGGGTTTGTTTTCTCTGTCAGCTGGACATAACAGAGATGGAGTCTTACACAGGGTAAGCAAGGAAAGGTCTTTATTCTGCTTCTTGTTAGAATGCATTTATTTATACAAACTGCCTCATATTTTCATGGTTTCTTGAAATCTTTGTCTAAACAGGTATTCATAGATTAGTATTTTTGAAGTAAAAATAAAAATACCACACTGTCCAAAGACACTTGCTAACTTATCTACTATGGCCTAAAAAGGAGCTTAATTACTCTTCATCTTTTTAAATAATCACATTATATTCTAGGGTTCTTGAGTTTCATATATGAGAGGTAAATTTCATTCTACACATTTTCCCTGTTGTTTTATTTGCAAGAAAACCATAAAAAATGCTGAGGAAACGGTACAAGTCATGTATAAGTAAAACCTTAGCGGCCCATCCCTGTGCTGGGATGAGACACAGAGAGCAGCAAGTCAGACTGCCTGCACATATTGCCATATGGGCATGGCTATGCATCAGCAAGCAGCATGGCGCAGCACCAGAGTTACAAACAGGGTACGGAGGAGCCTGTGCTCACACCTTGTGCAGGTCAGGGGGTACCTTAGGGCCGCTCCAGCTCCAGGTCCCATATGCCCATGAACAGCCAGAGCTCATCAAGTGTGCTCTCGGAACACAGCTGCCAGTGACACTTCCATTAGTCATGATGTGAATATTTTCATCTTTAAACTCTTCAACTACAATGTTTAACATAATTTCTTTACTGCTCATTTCTGCAACTAATTAAAAACCGGTGATCATTAAAATTGGATAAAAGATTTCTAATTTACTACTTCACACCTTGTCTTGACTGAAAAGGAGCTTTAATGCCTTGACATAACTAAATTGGTTGTAAGTTCCAGACTGCTGAAGCAAGTCTTCTATAACAAGATGATCTGTCTTCAAGTCATTTTTGTCTTGACAGTTGCAGACAATGATTTCATCAAGTCTAGCATAAAAATGCCCTATTTTCTTTCCAAATGAATTCTAATCTTGTAATCCAGGGGAAAAAAAATAAGCTTGAAAAGGTAACACTTCAAACAATGAGTTTAAAAATGTTTCAATGTACAGCACCTAATTTGCTTTGAAGCAATTAAATAGTTTGTAAGAAAACACCACAGATAATGAAATAGAGGTCATTAAGTCACTGATATCATCTTAAAGATCACCTTTAAAAACTATTTAACAAAAGATTCATTGATCCAGATTTAAATTTTATACACCACTGTGAAAAGTATGTACAGATCCACATTTTAGACAACCTTACTAAGCCACAGGCATCCAGAATTGAGACTAATAGAGACAGGAGAAATGACAGTCATCAACCTGTTTGCTATCCTGCTTGCCTAAAAGACATATCATGCAAGAGTTTTGCAGGAGGATTTGGCCTCCTTGCTAAAGAGAGCCTGCAATAGAGCCAGGAATGGAGCCTATTTCTCTCAGTCTTTACGGAAAGTACAGCTATTCACATGAGAAAAAGTAACAAGGATGCAAAAGGCTTACAGATTAATAAAAATAAAAAATGAGTTAAAAAGCTTGTAAGAGAAATCTCTCTAAGCAATCTTCATTTTGGTCTGCTCCAGCAAACTCTTTTTTTTTTTTAACTAGCTATTAAAATATAAAATGCCTTGTGAAATATTTTCATTGTCTCCTCACAGCCCCTTTCTGAATTTGTGCCAGTAAAGCTATTAGCAGTGATTGAAGGTGAGACAGCCAAGATGAAATTCTCTGGAGAACAAGACGAGAGACACCTTTCTGCCCTCAGCCTATCAACTATAATGAATGATAGGCACAGTGCATGACAGGGACTGAAATAGGAGACTGTGACAAAGACGGGCTCAGGAGTGCTTCAGAATAATTCATTCAGTTGCATTTGGCAGCAGCAGGTCATAATATTTTTGTGTAGCTACGCTGTCAGAGCAAAAAATAAAATACAGAATGGCATTCGCATGCTGATCCTGTTTCCATCAAAAAGAAAGGAATATTGAGTTAAACAAATGCTTAAGTTAAATTCTCCCTTCTGCTTTCCACTGTCCGTAAGCACAAAGGGCAGTATGAGGCAGCTGCATGAAGCTGAGGAAGGAGCAAGGCCTAATTAGCAATGTATTGATTACAACTCTTTCTTTTCCTTTCTCCCTCACATGATGGTCCACACTAGAACAACTCAAGGCTCTACTCGCTGGCTAAGGTTGGAGTCTTTAACCGTATCCCTGTTGAAAGAAGAGTTGGAAACACAGCACCACCCTTGGAGAGTAAAGGGAACAGAGAAAAACTCAGAGATCAAATCCCAAGGTGGAAATCAGACTCCTAGAAGCAAACTTGCCATCCCATCTATGATCCCACAGCTGTCACCTCACCTTACAGACAGCAACTCTCCATCCACACTTCACCTGCTAAAATCAAAGCACCCAGGAACCCAATGCCTCCATGCCCACATGGGCTCACAGGTACAGTATCAGCAGATCCCAAATCATTGAGACAAATTCATGGACAACAGGTCCAGAAATGAACCCTAAAAGCAGGGTCACCCTCTAACATCCCGACCACAGCCATTCTGGATGGCCAGGAGTCTGAAGAGTGGGGACTGGAGATCAGGCTCCCAGTCCAAGCCCTGGGATACACTTTCCCCTCTCAAACCTAGTAGGGCGTTTCCTATGTTATTCGGGGTTCTTCTCTCTTTGTCTTTGATAAATTTGAGCTAAAAAATAATTGTTAAAAAAAGCCTATTTTGTGATGCACAGTGCAAATGTTATACAAATTCCCTCCAGTTTAATCCCAGAAATGAGAACATTCATCTAGGATATGGAAAAAAGAAAATTATTTTATACAGTGACATTAACAGGTTCAAGCTTTCATTCCCCACTCCCTTTGCTCATCACAACCCTAGAAGCCATTCCAAAAGACAGATGACTATCTGCTGCTCCTTTGGAAACATGAGAACAGTGAAATGAAGCAAGCACTAGAGTTAAGCAGAGCACACACCCTACTCTGAGTCTTGTTTGGGTGCATCTTGATGTTATAATGGAGAGTTTTTATAAGAGAGGAATAAAATGGTTTTGCAGAAGAGACTGGCATACCCTCTATTTAGTGGGTGTTTTCCTTAAAGATGGGAGATGTGGCATTGAATTCCCACCAGAGAGGAGAGGATATTGAACTTCTGTCCATCACGTCACAGATGACTGTACCGGACACTGAGCTTACCACCAGGGAAGAGGAAAGACGCTTCCTCTGGTGGCATCATACAGCCATGACCCCTTGCTCTCTTTAGAATAAAAATGAGCACAGCCACTTACTTTCAGCAGTTTTGTCCAAGGAGTCCCCAGAGAAGAAGGGCACTTTTCTCAGGCACAGGACAGGCTGTCTCAGCAGGTTTTTTGTCGGTCTCTTCTGCATTGCTCCCCATTCTCTGTACAGAGGTCATCACCATTCAGACTGAGTTCTGGTGGCCATTTTAGGAACTCAGCATCTAATGTTCTCCAGGAACGTGGCCCTCAGTCCAACCTCTTGACAACAACAGCTAACAGCAAATCCTGCCTTCATCCCAGTAATACACGGACTAGGAAGATTTGCAGCTTCCTTGCTTTGTTCTAGGCAAAAGGATAAATTATGGCAAATTGCCCTACAGAGAAGTGCTTGGGGGTACTGGTGGATTAAAAGCTCTGTGTGAGACAGCAATGTGCACTTGTAGCCCAGAAAGCCAACCGTATCCTGGGCTGCGTCAAAAGCAGCGTGGCCAGCAGGTCGAGAGAGGTGATTTTCCCCCTCTGCTCTGCTCTCTTGAGACCCCAGCAGTTAGCTTGGAAAATGTACAGAGGACAGCCTTTCTACACTGATGCAGGGATGTTATGAGGGGTTTGACTCATGGTTTTGACGTGGGTGGTTAAAGTTCGGTATGTGTTTTCCCCATACTAAAAAGAATGAATGAGAAAAAATGGCTGGTCACCAGATATTATATGGTGAGTATTTGAACTTTTCAAGGCTTCTGCAAACCACAAACTCCTTGGGTTCATTCATTAACAACACAGAAAATATGCTTTAGACTTGTGAGTTACTATAAATTTGACACTTCAGACAAATTTGAAAAGGGATTTTGAAGCCTTATACTTCAAACTAAACATTGTGTAGGGTACACAACTAGGCCAGACTCCTTTAAAATGATTTAAATACAATGTAATCCAAAAACTTAATATTGAGAAACTGTGATGAGCAAAAGCATATGTTTGGGTTTGGATCGATGCATTATTCATCCCAGGTATTTGTTGGGTCTATATCGGTGCTCTGTTCTGAAAACTGTGAAGAGCTGCAACCAGATAATTAGCAAAGTGGCAAATATGCAGAGTTAATCTAACAATTTTCTGTTCTTAAAGTGATTGATTAGAAGCCAGTTCAGAAATGGATAGATGCCTGAGGGTAAACTAATATTGCTCTATAGAATAGGAAATATGTACCCCTAACACCATACTGTCAGTTCCCCCTGCTGATTCATTCATTCATACTAACCAAGTAGTTTAGTCATAAAAGCTGACTTCTTGTATCATCCTATATAAAGGGGAAAAAACCTTGCCCCACTGAAGACAGCAGCAAAATTTGTGTTGTCTTTATATGGTTTTCCAGTAAAGGAGTAAGAAATAATAAGACATCAAAATAAGTGGGGTACAAATACTCCTAATGTAAAACTGGTTAGGTGAGTGCAGTGAAGATGAATTACAAAGCCTGATTTAAAAATATGTAGGAGACATTGGGGGGCAACAATAAGTTTATTTTTTATTTATTTATTTATTAGCTAGCATTTCTCATCCATAACAGAAGCCCAGATAGATCTGAATTCTGCTAGTGTGTAAGAATTAGAAATTTGCCTGGAGTATGTACTATGTAGAAGTGGTAGACTCGATTTAATTCCCCTGGCTGAGGCAGGGCTTGGCATCATGTGCAGCTGCGTGCAAGAGAAAGCATACAAACCATCCCAGACTGAAAGAAACTTCCAGGGATGCTGTAATTCATAAGACATAGAAAAAAAACAACCACCATTTTTTATCTCAGAGACAAATATTTACTTTCCAAAACACAGTTATTTCCATCTTATAAGGAATTACTAATTCAGCTCTTCTGTGATTCCAACTAGAGCAGAGGATTTAGGCAACTCCCTGCCTACCACCTTTCAGAAGTAGATAAACTCCTGACTCCTTACATGTCTGGAAGTGAATATAAGGCTCTCACAGGACTTCCTAGCTTTCATGCCATCTGAAACCTAGCCTGGTTCAGAGGAAAGTAAAAACAGAAAACAACAGTACTGCCCAGAAGGTTAGGCTTTTTTATATTTTTAATGAAATTGTCAACATAGAAAACAGCAGAAATGGCCACAATCTCTTAAAGAAAAAGAAAGTTTAGTAGCCCCAAATTATTTCTCACCTGATTATTATTATCAGATAGCAAACAAATAGGGTATATGAAATACCACAACTGCATTTTATGAAGTTGGAATCTAATGCCTTTCAAATTAAGTTTGCCTTTAAACCAAATCATATGTTTCAAGGAAACCTACTAATTTTACGTGATTCTGCTTTCAAACTCCAACACAGATTCCCTCACAACAGGGATATGGGCTTTACTTGAAAAGGTCACTCTGAACCTTCTTATCAACCTTGTTTCAACACATGCTCAAAACCAGAAAAGTCTCTGCCATGGCTGGGAGCAGGTGGCACAGGCTGTGTAGGAGATAGTGGCTCCAGTTTCAGCAGCAAATGTGGGTAGAACATGGATATGTGGAAATGCTTGGTAAATATTTACATCTGTAACCACTACTGCTCTTTCTAACCTAGCTTAATTCCTTCACACAGACAATATTTCCCTTGAAAAAATGAAGAAACCTTTCTGAAACTGGAAGAGTTCCCCACCCCTCTTCCTACAAGAAGTTATACGGATTCCAGAGGGGAGTGTTTGCACAGCAGGGAACTGCTTAATGCAAGGAAGAAAGGCAAATATTATCCTGAACAAGATGAAAACAGATGTTTCCAATCACGCACGTGTATCACTGAGTGTAGTGAGATAGGTCAGTCTCTATGACTGGCTACCCAAACAGCCCAGCCAAGTTAGCTCACCTGGAGCCAGGCTGCAGGTACAGCTCAGTTTAAGGTGAAGCCACTTCAGTGTAGGCATTTGCATATAAATGTATACATATAAGTGAGGATTTGAAGCTGCTGTTTGAGTCAGTGGAGACCTGGGGACTGATTCAGTGGCCCAAGCACCACATCCCATCTCTTTTGCAATGCCTTGCCGTTGAGATCTGCCTGCAGACTGGTAAATACAGCAGGCACAGGACCGGCCAGAGACCCAGTCCCCTCTGGGGCAGCAGCTGGAGGCCAGACGGATAACTAGGGTACTCCACATATGCTTAGGCACCTGAGCCATGCCCCTGGCTCACAAGTAAATAATTGCAGGTCTGCATCTACTTTGGGGTGTTTTACTCCAGAGCTGATTAAGACTGACTAAAACCTACCCGGGATTTCTCTGCGCTGGAGGTACACTCTGTCTATTCCTCCTACTGCGTTCAGGAAATTAAAAGCAAAGCTACTTCTGTGTCCACAGGTACAGACATTTGTGTGTATTGTATGACACATCTCCTACTGACTCTGTTCTAGCATTCAAAGGTACACTGACTTTTGGCAGAGGAAAAAACAGTCTTAATTCAAGAAACCTAAAAATAAAGATGGGCTCTTCTACATATACATCACATTTTTTTCTCCAGAAGATACATTAGCAAGGTATCCACAACTTGTACATAAGCTACTCATCTTCTGATAAGAGCACCCTTTTTTTTATTTTTCAATACCTGGCATTTAAAAATATCTGACCAGTCTAACAGTTTTCCCATAAACATAAAAAATACAAAGCCTTTCAATATACAAAACTGAAATAACTATCTCATTTTGCGTATTGATTCCTTTCAGAAAGCTTTGAGGCCTGCAGGGAGCTTGCATAAGAAATTCTGATTAATGTATTTTGTCACTCTCCTCTCAGAGGCAAAACAGCATAAATAAAATAAATAGCAAAGTAGTCTCTCTCCAATGCATGATACAGAGGCAAAAATAGTATAAATCATCTTTAAGATGTCCATGGGGAAAGTGCTTTCAGAGCTGTGTTTGCTTATCAGTTTATAAATGAAACTGTAACCTTTGCATGTCAAAGGTAACAAGCAGGACATAGGAACAGTTTATTAAAAGCCATGATTAGCTTGCTTCAGTGCTGAACACTAACCTGTTTCTTGAAAATCTGTTGAGCGAAGGCTCAGCTGTTTCATTTCAAGCCTAAACAAACTGCACCTGAACACAGCATTATTAACTCCTCCATTTACACTCAATACATTTCTGGTTTGTTGTTGTGAGAGTCAGAGGGGCAGAGTCAACATCCCTTATCTTAGCTTGCCCAGATGCCTTTTGCATGTAAACTGAAATCCGAATTTTCTCAGTGCCTAATACTTGGGTTAGAGACAATTACATTATGTAGTCTTCTTTCCTAAATTACTCCTGTGCAGTCTCAACCTTAGCTGCATGCTGGTATGATTTGTATCCTGTAAACTGTCAGAGGACTGATGTTTTATTGTGGATGTGATGACTGCAACAAGTGTGTGACTCATTACCACATCTTTTATTGATGGGGCTGGGGGTTACACTGCAGGACATCAGCAGAGGAAGAAAGATGATTTGCAAATTAAACTCTGTGCAAAGAATAGCATCTTGCGGGAGGCTAGGGCCATGAATTAGTTGCCTCTCTAGGGGGTTGTTTTTCTACAATCATGTTCTCAATGGTTTAGCATTTTGCAATCTCCAGTCTGATTTTCTTTCTTAGTCACAGTCAATTCTCTTTCTCTTTGCCCGGCCATGTTCTCATTGCTGCATGCCAAAATGAACCTGCTTAAATACAAAACACACAGTGGTAGGCTCTTTGCTGTTCATCTGTCCTTGAGAACCCTCAGTGCAGAAGTAAATCACGACTCATGAATTCCTCTTCTCCAAACACTTTGCTATTCTGTTCTTCTTACCTATGTTGTTTTTCTTCCCCAGCTTTCTAAACTGAACTAACATCCAGACACTAACTCCGGCCAAGCTCTCCTCTAACATATATTACTTTTACTCTGTTTATAGATAAACAAACCCACAGTTTGATGAAGACCAAGGACTTGACAGACTTCGTGTATTTTTTGTGAAGTAACAAGATTGTTCCCAGGTCCCAGTAAAGCCGCTCACCTTTAATTCTCCACACACCAAAACAGCAGTGAATGAACAGGGCCATTTAGACCT
This sequence comes from Anser anser, assembly GCF_964211835.1. NCBI lineage: Eukaryota > Metazoa > Chordata > Aves > Anseriformes > Anatidae > Anser > Anser anser. The sequence continues at coordinate 145,498,987 of NC_139720.1, forward strand.
ACAGTTTAGGTTGGCAACCAACAATTACTTCAGGTGAGGCTTCCTGCAGAATCCCTAAAGGGATAAAGGGCTGCAGGTAATTTTGAACTGTTAATGCTCCCTGACAGTCCTGAGTGGATGCAGGGACTGTGGGATTCCTGGAGTCAGCCAGAGGAGTTGCAGTTCTGGGGTTTGGCTAGAAAGAGTTATTCAGGAGAGTTTTTGTCTCAAGCTGTTTCAGCAGTGCGAGAGAGACAGAAAGTGAATTGGAGGGGACTGATAGTGGAACAGAAAAACCAGAGGCTGCATTTCTAAAAAGTAGAAAAGTATGTTTACTGAGCTGGGGCAGGGGGAAGGGAGAGGGATGGGAGTAATTGGAGGGCATTACAAGCTTCCCCCCGGAAAGAAGAGTGAGGAAAGGGAGTTATCCAGGACAGCAGGGAAGGCAGCTTTATTACAGACACACGATAACATCATATGCAACAATCTTATCATGGGCTACAGCTACAACAGAACAAATAATCTTATCCAGGTGCTGGGAAGACCCAAAGGAATGTACCACTGCAGAACTGCTGCAGTTTCCCTTCGTTTTGCTTTTTCTATTACCTCTTATTTAGTTTCCTCTTTTATTGACATACTGAAGATCTAAATCAGGTTTAAGTTAGCAAAGTTAGCATTATCTTTCACTAAGCGATGGATAGGTAGTTAAGGTAGGTAACCCCCTGAGGACAGTGAAAGAGATATGACAATAAAGACATCACACTGAAAATATTTTTTTCCTCCATTAAATGTTCCTGTCATCTTGGCAAGTTTTGCAGTCAATGACTTCCGCTTGCTTTTTACCATAATTAGCACGTTCTTGCTCCTACATCTATCTCTTCAAACCAAGGATTAAGAAATATTTGCTAAACTATTAGTTTTGTTATTATATGTTAAATATGGAGATTTGCACATCTCCGTATTTTGAATCCAACAAGGAACTATCAAATATTTAACATGTGGCTCTGGCATAAGCAATCACTTCAGAAGTTACTCATCTGTTAAACAAATAAAAAGTATTTTTGCTCACAGTCACTGTAGCTATAATTCTTTCTTAAAAACACAAACAAAAGTAGGGCTTGTGCTGGATTCAACTACATTTGTTCTGCACAACCACTGACAATATTAAAGGGGAAAGTAATACAGAACTCGTGGCAAACTACTCTGGACTGAAACTGATAGATAATGTGAATCTATTTAATGCTTGTAACCATTTAAATTAGAAAGAAAATATTAAATTTCAGTATGATGTGTATTCTGAGACCAGACAGGGATTTGGAGATCTAATACACAAAAGAGCTCTTGTAAAGCAAAAGTTAATTGTCAGAACTCTTTGGTGTCACCTTATACACTACTGCTTTAGAAAGATCAGACAAAACTAGACATTATCTAAGAAGAATCTTCTTTCAGTTACAGAAAATAATCCATCAGGTACCATCTTTCCGTCACTTTAACTTGAATAAATTATATGAGTTAAAACCAAACACACTGCCCTTAGCTTCACCCGGTGCTCGCAAAGCAATAAGCAATCTGTCTGGCTCCATCTTTTTCTTCCTCACAACTGTGATAAAGCTCTTCAAAAATGGCAATATTGAATTTTTGAATATCTTTATTGTTTTTTGATTATTTGATCTTGTGGTTATTGATACACTTCAATTTCTTATTAACATACTTTTTAAGGGTTTTGAGGAACACGACATAACTAAACATTAATTGTGTAAGTGTAGCTTAGATGAATTTATAAGCACTTTGCCAGTACATATTAGCACCCAGAAAATATCACAAACTGTTTTAACTAAATAATAAGCAGACTGAATATCTCCAGTAACTGAGCTGCTACTAGCGTGCAGAGAACTCAAAAAGTTACATGTAAACATCAGTATGAGCAATTTTTATGCAGACATACTCAAAAAATAAATAAAATAATTTAAAAAAAAAAAAAACAAGAATGAGAAAAAGACATTATTCAACACCAGTCATTTTGGCTATCGCTGAATGAGCTTGATTAGCTAACCACCTAGGTCCATCACTAGTTTTAAGCATGTGCTAATATCACCACTCAGTCTTGTTCAATGAGTCACTACAATTGGCTTGATTTTGGAATGATTTGCAGGGTACCTTTAGTAGCTATGGCTGAGTTAATAGCTCCTTGGAGTGCTGGCACAACAAGGCCTCACTTTCAGGAAAATGACTTACGACTATCTGTGACTTATGTCAAATTAAAAGAAGAAGGGGAAAACGTGGTTCTGCAGAATCTCTAAAACACTTCTTGCTGAAGCAGCTGTTCCACTAAAGACAATCTTCCTATCAGTTGAGGACATCTGGCAAATTAAACATCTGGTTCAGAAACACACTGGGAGACCACTGAAACCTGACCATTCTATAAATGACATGCAACCTTCTATTTTTTTCTGATGCTGCCAATGTACCTCTTCACAAAGCATTTTAAAGAACTATTATTTTAACCTACTGCAGGTTTTTACTGCTGTTAGCTTCCACAAACACTGCACAAAGAAATAATAAAGCCATTACACTCACTTTTCCAGCCTTTGTCCTTTGATAAGCTTGGGGAGGGAAACGAGAAAAAGATATATCTCCCACAGGCAGCAAGCATACCTAAAAAGTGTGCTTGTATTCCTCCAACAAGAACAATGTATTCTCAATTTTAATGATAGTGCTTCTTATGTTCCCCGTTATTTTCACAATTATAATAGATTTCAACACTTACAGCAATGTAACTATGAATCCTTACCAGTGTACAAAACCCATGTGTGAGAAAATTTTAAGTATTCCACAGCTCCCACTGCTGAATGGCATCACATTGAGCCATGTTTTATGCATCAACCACAAGCTTGACTTAACAAAAAAAAAAAAAAGAGCCTGTATGTCAGTCATTTGCTCTATAAACTGTAGCTCTGGGGCGGACCTCGGCCTGGAACAAAACAAGAGCATCTTCATGGAAGTCAATGTGAACTGTGTAGCAGAAAGGTGCTGTAAACCTGTATTCAGAAACAAGCACTTTCTGCCAGAGAGGATAGAACTTTTCTTGCCAGACAAGAAATCTTTTCTGGAATAAACGCTGTGATTGTTACAGTTAGTAATCTTTATATCTACATTCATTTCACCTTGTACCCTACATTCTCATATGGCTGCAGACACTTGGGTTTTTTCATCCTGTGAATGGGCCTAAGGGCTTTTGTAGCAAAGGCTTCTTTGCAAAAAACCTCCCTTTTTGTATTATCATCGCAAGTTATTTTATTAAACCCACCACAATGGGTCAAATAACAAATGTGGACTTAATCATATTTTGTGATGAAACACTGAGAAATGCAGCAGTGAGAGAATACAGCTTCTCTAACATAATGGGTGAGGATGGATCACTGATCTGAGGGTGCAGCTAAGAGATGCATTGCTCTGAAGCACAGAAGAAATGTGTCTTCAGCAAAGCTCCACCCTGCTTTTCTCCCAAAGCTTCCTAACAGCATAATTTTATTTAGATTTCTGCTCTTCTATGTGTGCAAAAACCCCATACCTTTCTAATCACCCCTTCCATGCTTATTCAGTTGTACAGGCAAAGGCTGATGAAGAAAGACATGATATATGCTTTTGATGCATCTTCATGCCAAATAACTGCATCAAAGGAGTAAAAGGACAGGGCAGGCAGGAAGTGGGGAAGAGTTACTTTGATCCTGTGCTGTTGCTGTGTGCATACAGTGTACAAGTCACAATCTATTGATTAGAAACTACAGGAAGAATTGACATTCAGGTATGAAAACAAATTATTTTATGTGAGTTTTCATATTCACCAGTCAGGATATACCTAGGACCAAAAAAAAAAAAAAAAAAGTGCCTAATTACTAACTGCAAAGCCATGTTTGTGCATCTTATCTAAGTTAATAGTAGACACAGATGGACATTTAAGAGTAAAATTTGGTCCGCAGTCAAGATGAGAACCTGTGGAGAAGTTATGTTTACCATATCACAGGCGGTACTACAGGGTTAAAAAGAGCAAACTTCATCAATAATTCAGCCACCAAGCAGATTCGATTCTTCATCAGAAAGCTTCAGCAGGAAAAATCAAATCCATACTCTTTATTCTGGCATTCAACAGTATATACTGCCTTATTAGAAATGGCAACAGGAAAGTGTTTCTCCTCTTTCATCTTACTCTCATGAATGTGTTTTGTATAAGGAATAAACTGGAAAAGTCACCAGCTGGTAACAAATTTCTGGACATTAGTACTGACAAGGGCTGGATTTAAACCACAAATTTCCCTAATCCCTTCGGTTTTAACATCATTTGCAACAATCCCCATACCATATCCAAGAGTATGGAGCACTCTTGGTTTTAATATTTAGCTTGCATGTTTTCTGGAGATGCTCTTCTATTGGTACCATGAATGGTGTGCCCCAGAAGGTTCTGGTAACAAAGTTGTGAAGTCTGCTGATGAGAAAAAACTCCCTTACCAGCACTTTTTAGAGTATATCAGTCAAGTAACCGGTAAATTGCTAAAAGAGATAGCAGTCGCATGGCCATTAGCTGTTGGTTGTGGGGATACACATTGCTGGGCATGGTAGTGTTCATGCAGATCCTATGAGCCTGGGGAGCTTGGCTTTGGAAGCCCTGGCAGGCACCGTGCTGTAGCACTGCACAAAGCTGGCATGGGTCTGGAAATTCTAGGGAGGGCAAAACAGAGATATAGAGTTAGCTGCACCACAACAACATTTCATTCACTTTCCAGCTCCTGTGCTTGGCCTTCTTTCCTTTCCCTATATGCTGTTACCTCTCCTGGCCTCTGGAGTGACAAACCAAGGTTTTGTAAGTGATTCCAGTGAGAAGTCAGTGAAGTAGTTAGCCATCATTGTTATAACTCTGTATTTACAACAATGCCCAAAAGGAAGGAAAAGTTTTGTTTAGGTTTCTGATTTTACTTTTCCTCCCTTACATAATTCTTACGGAGTTGACTATATCGCACTCTAAATACTCTTCCCATACAAATAACACCACTACTTGCATACGATCTGTCTCACTTATTTTAACTTTCCCATTTCTAGGTCCAAAGCAGATGATATACAATGTCTCTATTCTGTTGGATGCAAGAGCCAAGAAAATAGCAACTAATTCAACTTCTTCCTTCATCTGAGAATTGCCTGCCAGCAGTGCCTGATTCAAGATCCTTATCCTTGCAGAAGCAAAGTCAGGGGAACGATTTCCATCATACCTGATTAGAGCCCCTCTTGGCTACTCAAAATTATTCACCGGTGAATAATGCATGATGGTCAGGCTGTTCATCAGTGGCTGTGAAGGAGCAGTCCACCACCAAGCAGTTTCCTTGACGCTGATCAGTGCTGATTAGACGTCTCCCTGGGCTTCCGCAGCTCATGCTGGTTTAGCCCCAGGATGGGGTCTCTCACTCCCTCTCTCCATCCCTGCACTTCAGGGTGCTGTTGCCAGGGCAACTTCTGCTGAGGCTTTAGGTTCAAATTCCAGTATCTACCTGTTCAGTGTTCATAACTCCTTGTTATCTTTTCTCTCTTTACTAATTCTTCCATAGGCTTGTTTCAACAAAACCATCTGGCAGATGGTTTTGGAAACCAAACACCAAAGTGAAGAGAGACATGAGCATCATTGAGAAGACTGCTTTAGTAAAACAGGGGAGAGCTGAGAAAATAAGTCCAGCTGGCCACAATGCTTCAGCCAAATTTATCTCACATCCACGGCCCAATACCTTTGAACTCCATCACTCCCACCCTTACAGCTGGCCCCAAACATGCCAGGTTATTTTGTGGTCTTTGGGCCAATGAGACAGACTAGGTGCACACTGGACATTAATACAAGCACTTGCATTATGCATGTGAAAAGCTCAGTTACAGAAAGTTATATAGGCTGTGGACAAACAGTCCAAGGCCTCTGGGATCCTGCTGAACAGATGTGATGTTCTTCATGCAGAACTCAGTGACTGAATCAGGGATCTGTGTGGTATTTTTTTTTATACTCACAGTGATATACAACATCCTGTGTTCCTGAAAGTCAGGTGAAGTGAACACTGAAGGGAGTTTTCCCACTTTTTCAATCCAGTACCTCAACACCGTCATGACCACACACAGATGCTATTCAATATGTGTTGTGATTTTTTCCTTTATCGGTTACTGTTCTTCTCTCATTCACATAATCCAGTCTTGCCCAAATAATACATAGACCCAGCTTCTCCATGTGCATCACTTACATTTCCAAGCTCCCTCCTGCTGCCTCTGCTTGGGGCAGAGATATATGTCCATTGCTTCCAAAAACTATCTTAAATGAATGATCTACTCATTTCAAAAAAATGTAATGCAACCTATAATGAGATAACTTACCCCATCAAGTGATTAACACATTTTAAATGGTCAAACTGCATCTGAAACCTGATTATTCTAAAGGAGGCTGGTTCCTGACTTTAACTAAATAATTCACAGTTGCTAACAGAACTATAATTATAGCCCAGTAACCCTGAAAGTGCTCATTCCAGAATGGATGTCTGAGGCTTATTCTCAAGCCTGGAGGCAATCACATTTGCTGTCTTTTGCAATTGGCAATCACACAGGCACAAGAGCCAAAATCTACTTGGCCTCCAAAAAAACACTTTTCAGCTTGACCTGTTTGTCTTGAAGATCATTTTTTTTAAAGGGGGAGGAAGAAGAATGGCAAAAGTGAGAGATCTGTGTTGGCCATGTTTCAGGCTTGGGAGCCACAGTGAAGGAGTTCACTCTTCAAAATGTATCATGCAGTTCATTTAAAGAGTGGAAGAAAAGAAATTGCCCATAGGCTTTAAGATGTGGCATTCTTGTACAGAAAGAAAGGTAGGAACAGGATGTCCAGAAAGGTCTCTCTTTGCACTTTTAGGCAAAATTGCAGCAGACCTTACAAATTTAGACAACTCAATATTTAATTAAATTGCTGATCAAAGCTCCTTCCAAAGGCTGAAAAGGACTGGAAGATGGTTTTCTGTCTTGTCCCCTTATGACACATAAATTTCAGCCCTGCATTAAATACATTTTAGAAAGAGCATTGCATTGTGAACCTGGTCAATTAAGGCTATACATTTTTATGGGTAGAGTACTGTATTCCCCAGTGGCACTGGCTGCCTTTTTACATTGAATTTCTAAGCCGTCTTTTATAGCAGCGTATATCCGTGAAAGCATTCAGAGGCGTACACACTAACAAAGCACAAACAAAGGGTGTTTGTATTTTAAGCCACACATTGTAAATACAGAAAAGTTGACCTTAAGTCACTTATCACAGTAGGAAATGGCAATAAATTATATTCAGGTTTACTCGTTTGAAATGTTGTGTTTACAGAATTGATCGCCTGCGGAAAGAGGTGCAGGAGAATCCAGTGTTTCCTGGTCACTCTCTAGCTTTAGTTTGGGGTGTCTGAATGGTAACACACAGCACAGCAAGCCAGCCTTTGTATGCATTTGGGAAACATCGAACAGAATTCCCATCGAAAGTTCTGAAAATAGAAAAACTGTGGGAGTTAAGACTGCTCAGGCTATTTTTCTGGAGCCTACAAAATGCGCTAAGAAAAAAGTGCCTACGTTACTTATCCTTTTCCTCTGTTAAAGCTCACAGTATGCCCTGTTTAGGCCATGTAGTTGACCTGAGCACAGCCAGTGAAATGAAGGCAACCCCTGCTCATGGCTGGCCAGCACCATCAAGACGGAGCATAATTCACAAATAGTTCAGCAGGGTTGGGCTAAAAACACAAGCACAAAAACCTGCCTGAGCTGCACAACAGGAAATCAAAGGAGAAAGATAGGGCTGAAGTCTCATCTGCTGCCAGCAGCCTTGCTCTCTCCTGGAAGGAGGCCTCAGCCTGGCCCCTGAGGGAGGGGGCTCCTTCAGCCTCCAAACCTTGCTCTTTCCACTTGCTGGGAGCACCAAATCCAGTTCCACGGTTGTCTGGGGAGATTTCTTCCTGCCCCTCCACGCACACAATGGAAATTGCAACGGGGCTGTATGGTTGTGATCCTCCCAGCCTACTTGTCCCACTTTGTATAATTTATCTGAATAGGTGTTAGCCTGAGTGTTGGAGAGAGCAATCTCTGCCATGGGCCAGAGATTGCACCATTATCCAGCTCCAGCGCCTTGTCCACAGACCAATGAACACCTCAGAGAAGAAAGACATTTTAAAATTGCACTTATTTCTCAGCTGAGGAGGACTGGGTCTGAAATAAAGGAGTGAAAACAAGAATTCTTCATGCTGTTCTCAAACTAGACTTGCTTTTTTATGCCTTGCTGAGAGAACTCATCCCAGATGACTGTGGCAATACGCAGAGATGAATATCAGGTGCTTCCTGCATAAGGAACCAGAAGCTTTGTGGTTTGCTATCCCCAGTATCACAAGAAGAGGGAGAGGACCTCTTTTCAGACTTCTCATCTTCTTCATAGCAAGCATAAGCTAAAAGTCACGTCCTCCAAATCTCAAAATCCTAGGAAGGAAGCCAAGTTCTCCCTTCAATATATCATATCAAAGCTGGCCCCATGCTCATGTATCCTCTCCTCCCTACAGCTCAGATGTACTGGGGCACCCATGTTTCTTCTCACAGGAATCAGAGTAAGGCCAGGTCAATATCCAAAGCCAGCAGCCAAAAAGTGTTGCCAGGTCCAAAAGACTGGCCTGATTTAAACATCAAAGTTCAGAAGAGGACTGACAAATAAACAGCAAACAAAAACTGAAAAGGATCTTCATCTACCCCATATGTGAATACCAAGTTGCTGTTTGACACCAGTCTCCTCCTGTTCAAGGAAACCTGAGCTCCTAAATCAGGACATAAAATTTCACTAGGCACCTGAAAGTGAAGTTTTCCAGCCCTTGGGTTCCTTTGTAGATCTAGTATTTACGTTCCTGCATCTCTCTGTGGAAGCAAATCAGCAAATGCAGAAACATAGTGGGGTGAATTGACCCCCTGGCAGACGCACGGTGGTCTCCAAAGCACTTTCACAAGATGTTGGGAAGGTGAGAAAGGGTATTTTTTACCATCAACAACACCAGTAGATTTTTCTGTGAAGCTATAAAACAAATGTTGAATTTGCTGAAAACCATAAGGGAGGGAAGTTATTTTGAAGTGAAGCAACAGGTATAGGCAGCAGATGGAAAATCACATTTACAATTACACAGCAGGGTACCAATTATTTTCCCTCGCTAGCAATAAACTCTTGGATTATTAAAAAAAAAAAAAAAAGTGAAAATGTCAAGTCTACATCATTTTTAACTTGGGAGAATGCAAACCCTTCCTTCTTGCCAGGGTCAGAAAGGCTGAGGACATGTCATGTGGGGGATTTTCCATGCTGCTCGGGGCCAGCTCTCAGGAGGTAAGAGCGGTGACGGGCCGAGAAGGGTTAGCCGGCCTGCAGGAATTTCCAGCCGTTGCTCAAATTATTCATAACAGTGCCATCTGCTGGGACCAGCTCCCCGGATAGCGCCTGGGAGCCAGCGCCTCGCGGAAAAGTCTGTTAGTTGGTTTTTGTTCGTAATTAACTCAGGTGTTTTGATAGATGAGGCAATGGCTGATGAATACTAAAGATTTTAGAAGTGCTCTTTGCATTTCATTAAAATGCATTACAAAACGTTTTGGTAAAGGTCAAGCCACTCTGTACAGTGCTCAGTTTCTTTAGATTCTTTTAAATCAAGAGGGAGACAAGGGATTTTTTGTTTTAATTGATAACTCTCCAGTGTGATAAAAGCTTAATCAGTAAAGCACTTAAGCTAATGTTTACCTTTAAGCAACTAAGTGGCTTCTCTGAAGGTGGTGGTAATAGCTGCGTTTCCTCTAAGTCCTGCAGGACATGACCTGAGATCACAAGAAAAAAAAATGCTTATAAATGTAGCTCTCTTATTTACCAGGGAATCGCGCACACAGTGTCTAGATTCAGAATCTAGATTCAGAATGACAAGTGTATGTGAAGAAAAAATTTAGTTCGTAAGTAAAGAAAACACACACTGCAAAAACCACACCACTGCTTGAATTGGAACAGAAAATGAATCATTTGAAGTCATTAGCAAGCCAATATTCAGCAATTAAAAAATTCTTATATTTTCAAATTAATTCTAGACTTTACATAACTGATGCTTATAACTTCAAACTCTTCATGGATTTTTTTTAATATACTAAAAATATTTCTCTACCCTAAAAGCATCAAAAACAATATTAATGTAATTTTACAAACTTTATAGCAGCTCTAGCTTTACATTTGAGAAACTCTGATAAGGACCGTGTATAAAGCTAGAATTTAAGCTGTGCTTGTCACTCTTAGGTGACAAACCTGAGCTAGCTGTGGAGTCTGTCTCAAATATTAAAGACGTTTGTTTTATCACTTTATGTACAGTGCAAAAAAGCTGAAGAGGGAATAAGTTTTAAAAGAAAAATTAAAGACATCCAGTGACATTATCATGTTGAGCTTTTTGTAAAAAGAAATATATTTTTAGAACAACTCGTAATTAAATTTTCAAATGAATATTTTGCTATGTTATAGGTATCAGAAGTATAAAAAAAAATCCAAAAGATTATCTAAATTCACAGATGGTAACTCTATCAAAGGGGTATGATGTTATATTCTTGGTTTTGAGAAGTACCTTTTCATAGTCTTATGCATATTCAAAGCCCATTTTCAATCAGTTCTGAGTGCACAGCACCACCACAAATCTATCCCCAGGTCCTTCGTGCTGCTCTCCAGGCAATGCGATACACATCATTAGTGACCAACTGTGATCATTTTGTCTTGCAGCCTACTGCCACGTCAACAGAAAGCTTTTAGCACCCATGTGCAGTGTGATTGCCTCCGCAGGCACCTGGGGAGTCTCAGAAGGCCCAGTCAGCTCCTTCAGAGCAGTGGGAGTCACTTAAATCCTCGGTATCCAATTTTTTGCCAGGACATTTGACTCAACCCCAGTAGGATGGGATTTCCTCAAATGCTGGTGATCCCTCAAACATCTAGCTCAACAGAGAGTATCAGAGCACACTTCTCAGAGAAGTTTTGTGCTTCGTAGAGAAACTATAGGTTTGGAAGAAGAAAAAAAAAATCTGAAACTAATCAGACTTGGGTTGGTCGATTCAGGAACCAACAGATGGCTACAGCTGTCATGGGAAACTGTACAAAGTGAGAGAGATAAGGAGCATCTAATATCTGCCCCAGCTGTGAGCAGGCCCATAAACACCTACTTCAGTGACGCTGCCACATGCCAGCTCTCAATATCTGTAGCATATCCAGCAGGTCCTGGTGCAGCATCGCCATTTGTGGTATTGGAAGATTTAATTTCGTAATCTAGCTCTTACATCAGTTCTTCCAGCCGCCTACATCAGTGATTTAAGAGCTCATTAAGAAATAAAGCAGTAGAGACATAAGCACAGAAGGCTAAATGCCATGAACTAATAACAGGGCATGAAAAGCAGCTCCAAGGCTGTTATCTGCACCATTCTTCTAAGAGCCAAGCAGGAGTCCAAGCATGACAAGTTACTGGCATCAAAGCAGGTAGAGACAGACAAGCTTTGGAGACCAGCCAGACTTCCTTACTAGAAAAAAAAAAAATATCACATTTTAGCCATAGAGAACCTGATCACTCCTATGATTTGCTACCAGTGTTGTGTGACAATGAGAGAGCAGGAGTGACTGGCTGATGTGGGAGGTAATACTGAAATTAGGTTTTACCATTAGAGTAAATGAACATGCAGTACGTCTCCCAAGTGAAGATCACCGAGTGCTCACAGGACACCGCTCAGAGGACCCTTTGGATGATTGTTTCTCAAGCAGTTTCACAGATTAGAGCCCTTTACTTGCTGAAGCATGGTGTGTTTTTCCCGAGAAAGGGAAAACAGAGTCCTTCTGAGAGAGTAGCGAGAAGTAAGCTGAATTTAGAGAAAAAAATGGGATTGCAATTAATTTTATTTTATTTTATATTTTACAGGTAAAGTACATGTAAACTAAAGCATGGAACTGATAGTAATACCTTTTTCTGGAAAGTAAGCATGATGGGGAGTCCTGAGGCACGCCTCAGTCTTACACAGCATACTCACATACATGTACATGTATATATTTATATTTTATGCTCAGTATGTATATTTGACAATAGCTCTTGGCATTAATGGGCTGTCTCTGGAGCAGAGGGAAAAGATTTTGTTTGTGGGATTAGCTCTTGCAATGTGCAGCACAGCAGCAACTGACCTTTTAACATGAGAAAAATCACACTAGTGTCCAGTTACATTCAGCCTGCTAAATTTAATCCCACGCATTTTTACGCCTGTCACAAACATATAGGATTATTACCAGGAGTCTACCACAAGTGGAAATGAAATGCGTTATTATCTCTTTAAACATGAATGGGTCTGTCACTGATGTCCTAAAGCTTTTTGCAGACACAATGCCTAGTTATCTCCCTACCTCCCTTCAGCTTCTCCACTCCCATGGCAGAGGACTGCTGTGATAAAGTTAATTTTTAGGTTCATGAGCTCAAGAGTGCTAAATAATCTCCAGTCGGGTGCTGTGGGTCAGTCAGGCTGGAAGGATTTGGGGAGACCAGCCAAGGAGCAAGCACAAACCTGAGGTACTCCCTGGGCCAGCACCATATGTGTTCTACAAGGGGTTTATTTTAAAACAGCTCTAGTGATCCACTCCGTGCTGTTGGCTTCTGCACCACGAACCACACTCTCAGCTACAAAAACTGCTTATGGATTTAGCATCACATATCCGCTGCCATATAGACCAGAGTCCTGGTCTCCCCAGCAGCCCACAGGTGGGTTTTTGTCTTGCAGATACCAGGGAGAGGAGAAGGGAGATGTTGGGTGCCCTGCTTACTGCGACAGTGTCAGGCAAGACGTGGAGCCTCTGATTTGATATAGTCAGAAGACTCCCTCCTCAGATAAGGACAGTCCTCCTCAGGGTGCTCCAACCCACAGCCAAATGCTTGCTGGTGCATGGTAGACGCTAGAGACATGCTTGCAACCTTCGTAAGTCAGTGCTGGTTGCCTATACGTGCTGAAAAAGGAGGCAAGTAGCATATAGCATGTAATCCTGCTGAACAACAACTAAATTTAAGTATTTCTCCCTATAAAAATACTGGTGGAAGACCTGCCAACACCAACACTCACTTAAATAAAGGAGACCATTTGTTTCAAATTTTGAGGGTGTGTTAACACACAAAAATCTTCATTTCTGGCCTACTGCTGCACTCACTGTTTCACAGAGTGCTCACACTTCTGACGAGTGTGAGAAGGCTCCTCACATGAGTGTTTCCCGACCTTACTTTCTAAATTCGATCTGCTAAGTGTTTGCTGTCAGCTGATAAATGAGAAGTAAGAATACTCTTCAGTTCCTGAATCGGTTCTGGGACAGCAGCTTCAGCTACTAAGTCTTGAGATCTGTTCCCTGCAGCTCTTGAAGATCATGGAGAGTTTTTAACATATTTTATATCCATCACAGTGTCCAAGGTGATTAGACTCCTCTGCTTAGGCAACCAAGTTGGTTATGCTGATAACTTCCATGCCATGCCGGCCCCAGGCTAGCCCATCCATGCACCCCAGGAATAGCTGGGTGTTGTACAGCCCCTCCACTGCTTCATCTCCACCACAGAATTCCCTGGAACCAGCAGAAGGTGCCACCTTTGAACAGCCATGCCAGCACTAGCGAGCCACAGGAAATCCTTGTAAGCTGGTCAAAGAATTTTCTGGTTCATTACAAGGCTTACATTACAGCAGCACCAGGATTAGGAGCGCACAATCAGCACGGCTGAAAAGTCATTCAAGTGATTTGTGGCTTAAAAATATGAAAACTTCCGAATAACAGAAAAATGATTGATCATGTTGAGCAGACTACTTACAATGAAACCTTAATTAAAACTCTCAGGTAGGCTGTGCATGAAAGGAGAAAGTGAACAGCTTTCTCAGAGGAAAAAAAAAAAAAAGAGTTTTGTACTCAAATTTTCAGCTCCAAAACAACAAAGCACTTACACAAAGGTCTGACTTCAATCATATGCTGAGGTTTCCAAAATCAGTGAAAACAAAAATCATGGGATTTCAGAATGTTTTGAATCAGCCACATACTTAATTTCCTTGCTGAATCCTAGACAAAACTTTTATTCCTATTTCAATTATCTTTCCTCATATAAATTGAAGATTATTGAGTGCATTTTTTAACTTCATTTAGTATTTCTGAACACACTTCTGGAAACAGCTATCTTATAAAAGATGGATTCACAGAATCGTCTAAACTGGGTGATCAGTAAAAGTCCCCAGCCTTTTGACACAATAAAACCACAATTCAGGATGTTGGCAAACTCCAGGTCTCATTTTTGGAGTAGAGCAGTATTAACTGTACTGCTTAGGTCAGAGTTTTTAAATGGTTTATGTGAGCCAAGAAATTGTGTTTTCCTTTGAATACTTCAGGAAATCTATGTAGCTAACTGTATGGGAAGGCTACAAAAGACAGTCTTATGTAAAATCTGGAAATGAGCATAGAGATATGCAAATAGTAAGCAGATTATGTCACTATTTTAAGTTGCCAACTTTTAAGTTTGGCATACGTGTCAGTACTCATCTTGTAACCACCACCTAGTGACAGTAGAAAGAAAAACAGAACAATTTTGAATCTGAAGAAAATCACAGAGTGTGATCACTTTAGAGTATGGCTGTTTAGCCACCAAAACCCGGAAAGGTCATGGCTCATTGGTTAAATGCCGTGTCATTAAGGTACAGCTCAAGGATGTTTAGAGACATTCTTTCTCACATGTGAAACCCCATGGCTGAAGAAACAGTGCTGTCAAGTAGGTCACCTACCAGTTAAATGTTCAGATGTGGACGGGAGCTCAAACCTCGGAGCTCCGCTACCACATTATAAAAATGATTGATATTCCACAAGTTGCACTGTGAACATCATGTGCAAAGATAACCTCAGGAATTCAAAGATTAGACAAGAGTCATCTTGTGTTGATTGATGGCCCTGTGTCACTCTGGGTTACGGGTTATGACCACTGGAGGCTTCAAAATGAACTAAGCCAAACATAGCAGCATCCTTTGCTCAGTGAAGCAAAGATGCGGGTCTGAGAAACCAAACTGTTCTGTCAAAAAATAAAATACTTAGCTCAGAAAAATCTGTCAGACTTTCAACACTTTTGACAGCTTCCATATTCAATGCATGCAAAAGTGAGTCTGATGAATGCAGGCAACACATTCAGAATGTTCCTTTGACATTAAAAATCCCTAATCTGGTATTTTATCCTTAAATAATTCACACATCTCTTTTATGTAGGTCTCTCTCTCTCTCGGATGCTCTATAGAGGAAATATCTTCATTAAAGCAAACAAAAATAAACCACTAGCATTAGAAGCTGTTCTCACATATGGTACAAAAGCATGCTAATAGTTTAATGACACTGATGAATAGCCTATATTAACTGAAGAATAGCTGTCTTTTAAGTACTACAGATATCATCCTGTATTAGGGCTGTCATTTATCATAAGAGGAGGAATTTTATCAACAAGTAAAATGAAATGCATTCTATTAATGGTCATAGTTGCCCGATCTTTAAAATTCCACCGTAGTTTTTATGAGGACATCACTTTGTAAAATATTTGCTTTTAATTTGGAAACTTCTGTTCTTTAATTTCATTAGGATCTTTATTTGTCATATCATTCTTGTTAAAAAAAAAAGAAGAGAAAGAAAAATAACAAAAATTTGGGTTATTAATATTTTGCTGAACTTTTCCCCATTTGTAAAGATGTAGTCAGTGTAGAGTTTGTGAATTCCCACGAAATTCAACAGAAGAATTTTAGATCAGCCATGGGGAATCTAAGGAAAATTGTCTATCCAAGATGATAAAAGAATAAGTGAACATAATTTTCTTAATTTTGTGCTGAAAGTACACACAAAAAAATAACTTGGATTTAATGGTCACTAGTGACTTTCTAACAGACTTTTTCCAAGACAACTATAATAGTAAAGAAATAGCTTCTTAAAAGGTAAGATATTTCTAATAACTCAGAAACCATGCTGTCAAACTTTTGTCATTCATATAGTTTAGGTCAAAGTACAAACACTTGACTGGTCAATTTTTATTCCTACAGCTTTCTCACTTCATATCTGTTTTAATTTTAAATTCAAATGTTCTTGTTGGGAAAAACTGACAGCAAGATCTTGTCCCTCTGTCTTGCAGGTGACGCGCACGATTGTGTACCTCAGCATCCCGAGAAGCAAGTCTGGATGAAGAGGAACAGAAAGTGTGACATGAAGTACACAAAAAAAAAAAAATCACATGCCTCCTTGCCTCCTTTACATTTTCTAGACAAGAGGATTCTCCTCTAACAGATATTCTGTTAATTATAGCACAACAGTATCTGCTCAGTGCAGATTTTTCAGATGCTTTTAAGACTTTTTAACGCCTGACATATCACTGTTTTTGAATACTCCACCACCACAACCTAGTTCTTCTCCTGTTAAATTAATAGATACGTTGCCCTACATTTTTGTGGAAGCAGGATTACCCACACATTTTAGAAATGAGACTATTCATGTGGTTTTTCTTTCATACCTTCTATTCAACATTTGGTCAAACAACAAAGATTAGAGTAAGGAATTTTCTCTGTTTCTACATATTCTTTATAAATAGACCACTACTCCTTATATATAGACGTGTGACCGAGAGTACTTTAAAAACACAGTTCTGAACCCATTTTATTGGTAGGCATATTAGAGTCTAGACCTAGCTTGCCTAGCTCCAGGAACATGAAAAAGTGCTTACGTTAGGAGTTTAGCTGCTTTATCTGCCCTAGCTGTCAATGAAGAGAGGTAGAAGTCCACCAAGGCAATTCAGCTGCACTTAAGACTTCTGATATCATGCATTTGTAGCTTTACAAGCACAAAGGGAGACAACATCCAGCAAAAAGCTGCTACTAAAATATGCAGAAAATCCAACCCAACATGTCTTAATCTTTTAATACAAACTTTAATTGTGTGATAATCATACAAGGCCCTAATAGATGTCTGAAGTGTCTAATATTACATAAGTTGAATCTTATTTTCCTAACAGTGTCAGATCTTTTAATGTGAATATTAACACAAATAGGAATCTTAACGAGCAGAATGATTTGTTTGATGAAATTTTATCACTGATCTTAATTTTTCTGTGCTTTGCATCTGATATGGAGATGAATGACTTCACATATAGCATTTAGCTGGAGTACCCTGATGTGAGAAGAGAACCTGCCAGTCTTGACAGATACAAATTAGCTGCTCAGAAAAGCCCAAGAGTGACACAAAAACAGAAGAAATGCACCCACAGGCTGGTGATGTGAGCACTCTGGAGGCCCTTCTGGCTGCCACCATATAAATACAGCCTTCAGCACCTCAAGATGTTGTTGTTGCGGTTGTAGCTTAAGGAAAAAAGTAATACACATTTTAAGCCTCAAAGCTACTTCTTAAAGCATGAGAACGTCTTCCATTTTTTTTTTGCAGTCAGGCTTCTTCTGCCATGAGACACTGAAACACAGGTCATTCTTTTCAGAACAGTGTCAATTCTTCACAAAATGTGATCACTGCTATCTGTTTTTCTATCAGCTGCCTGAAGAAAACAGGTTAACTGATTTGTCAGCCTATGGGAAGAAAAATATACGACAACATCAGCAGACTATGAATCCTAGACCAAGTTCTCTCCTCCTAGTCCCTGAAAGAATGCCCAACTGAGAGGAGAAGCATATCCACTACACTCTGAGTAGATTTAATCAATGAGAAAACTTAAATGAATATTTTAAAAGGGAGAGAACAGATTTTTCACATAATATTCCCATCTCCGTAAGCCCCACCAACAACCCAACAGACAAGCTCTGGAGGACATAAAGGCACCTGGACTCCATCTCCCACTGACAACAGGTAACCTCATCCTGATATCTGTTTGGTTGTTAAACTGCTCTTTGGTTTAAGGGGTGGGGAGAGGTGCAGATTTCAGTTTCAACTGAAGCTCAGGGAATATTCAGCCACTCAAAACATCTTTGTGATTTAAAATGTGAACAGACATTTGAAAATAAATACATAAAATCCCGTCATGGATTTAGGATTAAGGATCCACTGTTGTAAGTTCAGGCTGGCTTTCTGCATCAGAAACCACAGGCAAGTGGTGCTTCTTCACTTACGAAGAGTATCAGATCTTATGCTGTTAATGAATGTTCCTGACAAAATGTTGGTGGCAATAATTTAATTTTTATGCTCACAAGAAAACCTACTAAACATTTTTACAGCTTTGCTTTCCATCACTGCACTGTGTTTAACCGAGTAAGGTCTTTTTACAACCATGCATAAAGACAGCCACTGCCAAGAGAAGCATTTTTATAACCCTTATTAGTAAGATTTTCTTAATGTTCAGGTATTTCACACACAATGTTCTTTCTGCTACCTAACAAGAATTGTGACACACAGGTCCACCGTACCGAAGAAATAATAGCATATGTATTCGATTTTTGTTTGTTTGTATTATCTTGATTCCTTTCTTCAATTCATGAAATAGTCATACAAGGATTTCCAAGATTCAAGCAGCAGTAGAGTGAATAAGTGAATCACTGGGCTTGCAGAATTTCGGAGAGGAATTTGGCTAGTGATCACAAGATCGATGCTGCATGAAAATTTCTGAAGCTGCTTTCTGATTCCTCACATCCAGGGAGATTTCACTGTCTCCAAACAGATGTTTGTAAAAAGAAAACTGGAGTTATAATTTGGTTGGATAAGCAAATGTCTTCTGAACCGGGAACGGCAGTCTTCATGCAACAAAGTCCCAGCTTGAATAGCAGATGTGGCACTTAAGCAAAACTCCATTTAATTGTTCCAGATGAAAGGTCAAGATGTTTTAGTGCCTAAAGGAGCGCAGGATAGCACTTGAGCATCCTCCTATACCACAAGCAGATCCTACAATTACATTTTCAATCTCCAGTCTTAAGCTGTAATGAAAGATGTGCATATTTCTTCTCAGCAAATAAATGCAAAAATGACCACCTTTGAACAAGTCTGATTTTGTTTTGCTCTGACCTAGTTTCTTAGTTTCACACAGCCTCTGGGGAGGCTGTAGTTGCCAGTAGCCCCAAGGGACCTGTATGACAGTAGTGAACCCAAAGTAGTAAAAACATTTTGTCTCAATCACATCCTGTGTAAAGGTGTGCAGAAGATATATAGGTATTTTCGGATATTTAAGAGCAAATGCATTTTCCCTGGCTCACAGGCTGTTTGTTCTGATGCTGTGGTACAAACACTCAATAAATGGTCAAACTGAAGCCTTAGAAATGCCAGTTGAAAAAGAACAGATATGAAATTATGTCAGTTCAAAGAGTGCCCTTTGCAAAGACTTTGCTTATAGCCATAAAGAAGGCTTAATAAAGTGATCATGCAAATAGTCTGTTCAAAAATTTCACCAAATGCAAGTAGAGATGTTCAAAAGTAGCTATGCCACAAAGCAGATGTTTGGCTTGAATAGAAATATTTTCTTATCAGTTCACAAAGGTGCTTGCTAAAAGAACCCCCCACTATTACCATGGCATGAAGCTTCTATTTGGATCCATGGATGCAATATGTGACACCTTATTCTATTTAGGAGAATTAGAATCCAGCTTTAAGAATGAGATTAATCTGTTGATACAAATGAATCAAGAATAACTTAAAATATTCACTCTAAAAGATAATGTAAAATGCATTTCTCTCCTACTGTAATTTGCCAGTTGCAGGACAGGTTGACAGGAAACCCCAGAGAAAATAAATGACTTTTCCGCTTAGCACTGCTCTGAGGAAAAGGACCGTAAATGCTCAGTTAGCACTTGCTCATCAAGCCATGTATGCCTGCAGCCTGGAAACTTGGACACATACCCTTCACCTGCGATCCACAGGCTCTTTGTTTACATTTGTTCCTGGGCTCCATCTCTTCACTTCTGGTTTCTCATCACAGCAGGAACTGCGGTGTTGGCACAGTAGCCTCCCACAGCATCTGGCACAATTTCTGGGTCTTTGTTTGAGAAGAGACGAGGACACAGCCATGTCAGGCACCTAAAACCCAAGCAGTGTTCCCATGTTCTCTAACATAGACTTTTGCTTGAAGAAACAGCCATGCTGCCATTCAAGATTGAGACGCACGAACAGCTTCTATCCTATCTATATCAAGCAATGTTGCTTGCATTAATATCATCAACACTGAGCTTGCTAGCAAAGTGGAGCCTGCAGACAGCTGGGAATCATGTATTAACATGCTAAGTAATGTTTGTAAGTAAATTCCACCATTTCGTATATATAAAGGGCACCAAACTCTGTAAGTGTTTATTACAAGTTTCTGTTTTTCCCCTGTGGCTCTAAACCAAATCTCATTTACAAGTGAGAATGTGTTATCCTACATAGTGAATACCTGACCTTTTATTTCTACAAAGTAATTTCCAGAAACAAAGCCAAAAGCATGTACTGCTTCTGACAGGGTGACAGTGCAGCATTTCATATGCATATTTTCTTGGAAAAAGTATTTGGAAAAAGCTGTTGGAGACCAATTAAACTTTATCACCTGACTATGCATGCTCACAATAACAAGATTGTTTATTAATATGACTGCAACCCCAACACAGGCAGAGCTTGGCCAGAGTTATACAAACCACGGGTTTCAACACCGCCTCTAACAGGAAACTCTGCTGGAGAGAGGATGAGAGAGGATACTTAAATCAAAGAAATTTGTGCAGTGTGATGGTAATGGAACATAAGTGCTTTATTGGTAGGGACTGCACTTGCGTATGGGATTAAACATTTTGTTGAATCAAAACCTTAGGACATTTCATTCCATGTTTACACTTTACATTTCCCTTACTATTTGTTTTGCTATTACATAAATATATCTCTGATAACTATATCAACCTTATATGGCTGCTCCCCAGACAGTCTTTAACTAACCATCACAAGATCCGTAGTAGTGTTTCTGTTTTACAGATATCTGCAGGATTGTTCTTGATAACATATGGGTTGTGACAACCAGGTGTCTGTGACAGGACACAAAATCACAGAATGGTTGAGGTTGGCAGGGCCCTCTGGAGGCCATCAAGCCCTGCCCCAGCAGGGCCACCCAGCGCAGGCTGCCCAGGCCCATCTCCAGGCGGCTTTGGAAGGCCTCCAAGGAGGAGACCCCACAGCCTCTCTGGGCAGCCTGTGCCAGGGCTCCTCACCCGCACAGCACAGAAGTGCTCCTGGTGCTCACAGGGAGCCTCCTGGGGGCCAGTTTGTGCCCAGTGCCCCTGGTCCTGGCCCTGGGCACCTCTGACAAGAGCCTGGCTCTGTCCTCTCTGCAGCCTCCCCTCGGTTATTTACAGACATGGATGAGATCCCCCTGAGCCTCCTCTTCTCCAGGCTGGGCAGTCCCAGCTCTCAGCCTCTCCTCCCAGGAGAGCTGCTCCAGGCCCTCCATCATCTTGGTGGCCTCTCTTGGACTCTCTCCCATAGGCCCAGGTCTCTGGGGGGGCCAGAACTGGACCCAGTGCTCCAGGCGTGGCCTCACCAGTTCAGAGCAGAGGAGAAGGATCACCTCCCTCAGCCTGCTGGTGATGCTTTGCCCAATGCAACCAAGAATACCGTTAGCCTTCTTCATGGCAAGGACACATTGCTATCTCATGTTCATCTCGGTGTCCAACAGGACCCCAGGTCATCTCCTGATGCTTCCAGCTGAGTGGGCTCCAGCCTGTGCTGGTAACTGGGGTTGCTCCTCCCCAGGTGCGGGTTTCTGCCCTTCTCCTCGGTGGACTTCATGAGATTCTTGTCAGCCCACCTCTCCAGCCTGTCCAGGTCTCTGTGTACAGCCCTCTGGGGAATCAGCCACTCCCCCTAGTTTCCTGTCGTCTCATCATATTTGGGATTAACATTAGCTGTGCCCCACAATACCAAAAGCTTTCATTGCCTAAAGTCTCTCAGTGACTGATAGTCAGGTCCGTTTTCTTCAGTCACTGAGAGGTGAACGCAAGCAATCAGCTTTAAAATTCAAAAAGCCTGAAAGGGAAACCTGGGCTTGTCCAGCACGTTCTTACTATTTTTTTCCAGAGTATGCTTATTTCTGGATGACTAATAGAGGTGAGTATCTAAGGACTTCAGTAGCTTTCAAATGTAATGCTAAGTTAAAATGATTTTAACATCTTTTGGAATAAAGACTGTGTTTGTCCAGCAGAGGGAGACTAGAGTTTTATATAAACATAATAGAAACTCTAAGCATAACAAGGAAAAAAAAAATTTATCAGCTACAGATTTTAATACAGTTTTTGCTTTCTAAGACATAGCTCTCTAGATCATATAGAAAGCTAAATATATGAAAAACCTGATGAAAATCATACTTTAAGCCATATTATAGTACTGGATACTGATGAAGGATTCACAGCCTTCATTCCAGTTCAAGTGTGATCCTGTATAAATAACAACAGAAAACATATTTTTCCAACATGATTTCAAAGTCCTATTGTGATTCTTGATTAAATTTAAAATGCACTCTTTCACGTGCTTTCTTAATACACATATGATCCCTGAAACACTCATTGCATGGAAAGTAGAGTAAAAAGCGATAATTTAGAAATGTTAGGGCTTTCCATTAGCTAATGAAAGAGCATCTATTTCCAGAAATCCAGTCACAGAACTGTCTTCAATAAGAAGTGTTCTACTAATACTTAAAAAAAAAAAAAAAAAAAAAAGCTTCATATACTAATTGGAAATATATTTTATTTCTTAGATAATCCTTTTTCCATTTTTTTTACAAGCTAGAAAACCTAAAGCAAAACTGCTATATTTAATAGGGGAAAAAAATATTTTAAAGGAGATCTCACTTAAAGGAAAAAAAAAAAAAACCAACAGATCCAACCTCTGGAGGGCTAAAAGAAAATATGTGTTTATTCATCTAATTACTTCTAGCTTTGACTCCACTGTAGTGCTGTCTATCTGTGCTTAACTCCTTTCAGATGTTCTAGTCATTAATTTATGAATCTCCCTGCTCATATTAATAATGATACTAATGTCAAGAGCAGAGCAATATAGGCATGGAAAGCCATAAACCACAGCAGCAGCACGTATTAATGGGGTCCTGAATCAGCCAAATAGCTATGGGTTTGCAGGCCATACACTTCTGGTTTTCAGTTCACACCAAGCAAGAATTAGAAGAAACTCTATGCCACTAAATAAAAGTATGTAAGAAAATGGTGCGAATGTGCCATTATCCCTGAAACAACTCCGGTGACAGTGTGCCAAAGGGAAAATGAATCCTCAGACTGAGGAGAAGTGGAGGCAGTCCAGTATGTATTGTGAGCAGCCACAGGAGGACTTTGGTGATCCTGTGCAATTGTATTCCTGAGTCTCTCTGTGATTAATCGTTTTGTGTGCTGAAAAGAGAATTTTACCCGGAACTAAGTGAGAGACTCATACACAATTAACATACAATGATAAATGAGAACCTGCCAGCTTACCACGTGTAGATCAAGGAAGGGAGATGAGGACAAAACTAAGATAAGGGTACATCTCTCCTTCCTTTGTACTCCCTTTAAAGGCTGATCAGATACAGACTGGCCTTTCTGAAAGCCCAGTGACTATGAAACCTAGTGCCAACTAACCCAGCCTCACTGACCATGCCATACAGCAAAAATGCTCCCAAGGACAGCCCAACATACCCCTCATTAACAGCCACACTGCAGTCTCCTCCTGTTACTGTTTCTGGTGACGTGCCTGTAGCTCTCCATTCCTAGATAAAGATCTAAGCATTTTCAGCCAGGCTAAAATAAAATAAAATAAATCCAGTGTGCTCTACAGGGGAAAACAGCTGCCAGCAGTTTGCACTCAGGAAGAGGTCAATGAAAACCGGTAAGAAGCTCTTCACAGACAGTGCCTGGTGTCTTTAGAGGAGCCCAGTAAAAACATGATCCTGATATAAAAACTCAGTCTCTGGGCTGGCTTTTCCCCTCTCACCTCCCTGTTTCACCACAGGAGAAATCCATCACCCATTGCCTACTTTGTAAGCAGTTTTAAAGCTGCTGGTGGAGTTTTTGACCCAATTAGAGCTTATCTGGCACAGAGCGCTGTTCACAGGCTGCTCAGATTCACAGCTGCAATAAAGGAGAGCCCCTTGATAAAGAGTTCTTGGGTTTTTCTTTGTTCAGAGAGGAAATTCAGCTGACTTACTTTGGGGATTACTGCATGATCAAGATAGTTGCATAACTAGGAGGATCATAAACACCATTTTGAATTAACAAATGAACCCTCACATGCAGGTAGGAGAAAGATTAGCAAAATCAACACGGGCTTCTGTAGTGGGGAAAAGGGCAAGGCCTCTGATTACAGAGCTCAAGAATAACAGCCACATAAAAATGATGTGCAAAACAGAAAAAGAAATATTAGGCCTTAAAGCATATTCTGTGCTTGTTCTGTGTTATTTTTTAGATCTGGTGTTGTCAGCCTTCAGAACAAAACTATCATGTCAGAGCCAAAAAAGCCAATGAAGTAGATGGCTTAAAACCACTTGAGAAGTCTTTTGACTTCTTTCCTAGTTTCTTTGCTTGTTTCCCGATTCTTTGGAAACCTTTCCTGAAATTGCATAGGGAATGCTGCCAATTTGGTGTGTGTGTCCCCATCTCCTTGGAGCAGACCCACTAACTGTATGCTATGACTTACATGGGAAAAGCCATCACCCTGTCCTTCTCTTTCCCCTTCTCTCTCACAATTGCACATCTGCCCTACCTGTCTCGTTCTGTTTGCAGTATCCTGCACTCACCTTCTCTCTTCCTGTCCTTGTTCTTTTATCTGCAGTTTTACTATGTACTCCTCTGTACTGGGAGCCTATATAAAGCATTATATTTGATGAACCAGCAATCTTGAACAGTCCATGTCGGCTCTGCTGGGCTTTGTACAAAAGCCCACTTCACTAATGTAACCTGTAATTTATAAACTCTCTGGGAAGGGTAAACTGCATGTGGACTGAGGGGTGGATTGCTGATTAGTCCACCATACAAGGGTCAGATTTGTGCAAGGATGGCCACATCCTCCTCTGATTTGGATGTATGAATTATCTTTTAAAAATGAGACAACAGAAAAATTTTTTAGATAAAAATGTTGCCTGGCCACCCAAAGGATGAGCAAACAGGAGCTTGAGGCCTCACAGTGCTTGCATGCCTTCAGTGGAACACAGAAGCGATGCCTGATAACAATGCTGTCTCAAAACAGTTTTCCATTCAAACTTGCTCGAGTTCAGTTGGAGTGACCTCCCTTTTGCCTCAGAAAAAGGACAGCTTTTCCCAATGCATTCGAACATTTCAGGATGTCTGCAACAGCAAGGAACTAGATATTAAAGTGACATTGGCAGTCTTTTGGCAGCCAGTGTTACTATGCTGTTTATGGCTGATCTGCAGCATGCCGTTTCTCTCCCAGAACCTCATATAAAGATAGGCAGGGACTTAAATTTTATAAAGAAACATTACCTCACATGCAGTGATCCCAAATCCCCTAGTCATGCTAGCTGAAAAGTAAGCCTGTGTAGAAACCTCTCTATATCAAAACCAACTTGCCCCAGCAATGAAACTGTCCACATCTATTAAATGAGCATTGTGCAGTATATGGTGAAAAATGAACCAAGTTTCTTTCAATTCACTCAGTCCTGTTGATCTTAGGTGTTCACAAATAATAAACTATTCTAGCAACTTAGATTAAACATTAGGAAAAAAAATAAATTATTCCATGACTACTGACATCAACACAGACAAGTTAAAATAATCTTGCTGGAGGTATTAGCCAACACCTAATATTGCCAGCAAAGAATCATACTTTACATGAGAATTTAAAGTAGTTTTCCTTCACAGGATTAAAATATAGTCATAAACTAAGCCAGGAAAAAAAAAAAATGTTCAGGGGTTGTTCGGTGTTGTATTTCCTCCTTTGCTCTCCTTACACTCATAGGAGGAACAGAAACTCCACCCAAGCTTTCATCCTACTTCTGCCTGAAGATCTAAGCAGGTGCACAGTCATCGATACAGCACAGGACTGAAGACGTTCAAGCATGAGAAATTCTCTGCCAAGTTTCTTTCTCCTTTTTCTTTTTTTTTAATTTCTTGGGTAAGTGCCCAGACACCAACCCAACCGCTTGCTCTGCTCAACAGAATCTATGTGAAAACAGGTGTGAGTAAATAAGAAAATTAAAGAAAGCATTTTGGCAATGTTTGCTGTTGAGATTTAAATCTGACTTTTGTCTTTTCTGACTGATATTTGTAATTGAGATTATTTGTGTAGTCTCCTCTTAAGCAGAACTTCCCTCTGACCAGATTCTGGAGCTCTGAAGTTTATGGCTAAAATATTCCCCAAGAGAAATCCTGAAAACAGTAACTAGTTACTGGAAAACTGCAAGATCAGCACTAGATTTAACTAGATCAATTTGAATAATTAATGTATAACAACCTTTAGTTAATCATCTATCTGTTTCAGGTTATTCATCTGCAACAAATTCCAATATTCAGCAAAGAATCCTAAGAGTGAAAAGCTCCAGGAACAGAACACAGAAAAGCCCTGCAAGTATTTTTTGTGAGTATGAGACCCAAAAGATGCTATCAGGAGTTTCTGTTCTTCTTTAAGAAAGAAGGGTTGGGTTCTATGTGCTGACTCCAGTGGGAGCTTTTAGGCTCTGTTCTCTTTTGAATCACATCCCTGATGACTTTTTTTGTTACAGTCAGCATTTTACACAAACATGTTTGCTAAAATATTTAAAGCTAGAAAGAATGTATTTTTTTTCTCTTTCTGTATCGGAGTAAATGGAGTGTTTTTTAAAGATGCTGAGAGTTACCAACAGCAATATGCCAAGCGTTTCTTAAAGTTAGATCCAGATTTAAGGAGCCTAAATATGGACCCAGATAGGTCAAATCATAGGCAAAGAAATCAGAGGATATGGAATTCATTCAGTAAAAGAGAACCTGAGAATGGGTGAGTAAATTTGGGTGTTTTTTTCAGAGCAAACATTAATTTCCAAGCTTTTCATTCCACGTGCAGGACACAATGGCCCTGGATAAAATGGAAAAATTGCATCTGGAAGATAAAATGATCCAAACTGAGCTGTGTGAATTGGAAGGTATTCCCTTAACAAAACCAGTATACAGCATATGGGATCAAGTGTGGAACTTCAAAGCCAGACCTGACGATCTTCTCATTGCAACCTATGCAAAAGCAGGTTTGTGTGTAGAGGAAATAGAATAGAAAAGTTTGAGATAGTTCTTACTATTGGAATGGAAAATTATATTATTCTATTGTGACTGATATTTGTTAATCCCAAAATAGACATATTTTAAAGATGTCAAGCTCTGTCAGATGTGGTAACCTACTTTTGACTTCTTTGGCAGAAATAATATCAGTGTATTACTATTGAAGTTCACACCATCAAAGTCTAATTACATATTTCCTTTGATTTAGATTATATACATACATATTAATGTACTGTAAAACTTTTACAAGATTTAAAGAAGCTTGGTATAAATCATCATTTACTAAGAAATAATAGAAACCGTTCAAGTATGAATTGTATTATGAATATGGCAAATGACTTGGCATAAACCAGTACTGATACTTGGAAACAGGTTACTTATTTTAAAGAAATAACCAAATTTACTTAATAATTTCAGCCATTAAAATACCCACCATTAATCTTAGCTATCTGGTATTTGTATTTTTATGTATTAATTGGACCCTTAACTTGTTAATATTTCTCTTCTTTGTTAGGCTCTTTATATTTATATAAAGGAAAACAATGAATAACAGGCATCAATATTAATCTTGGATGAACAAAATCATGTACAGTTTATAGGATTCAAGAACAGACTGGGTAACATTTGATGATCATAAAAAATTAATGACTTGAATTAGCAAGAATTTTTAAGTGTTGTTTCCAGCAGAGGAAAAATAAAATTATTATTACTGAAAATTAATTACTTTTGAAGGTAGGAAAAAATAGATTTTGCTGAAAGCTTTCAACTTATTTCTAGTATACTGAAAGCAAAAGCATACTATTTTAATCAGCCTGGATTGAAATATCCCAGCCATTGAACTGAGAAGAAATAAAGTTAGGAGTCCATTTGACGTTATTTTCTATCTGCCAGAACTGCACACTTCAAGCATCATATTAAGGACTGAGTTTCCTGCCCACATTGCTTTCTAGGATATCCCTTAGTCTGTTCCCTAGATGACCTGATACAGTACCTGAGACGAGATGTAGTTAACCCAGTGACCACAGCTATAGGGGAAAAAAGGCACCCAAGGGACACAATTCTGTATCTCTTACAAGATGTTGCATTAGCTCAGGCAAATGAAGTAAAATGTTGTGCTGAAAATTCATTAAAGCATTTCAAACAGGAACATTGAAAATACTGCAACTTTTTTATATGACTGTATTTCATACAGTCAAACTGCATGAAATTTTTACTCACTCAAAGTTCAGGTATTTCATTTTTTCATTCAAACTTTGAAAACAAGAAGTTATATTAGCTGGATTTTCTGAGGGATGAAAATTGGGATATGTCAATTTCACTCTTCTTTTCAAATACTACAGTCTCCAAATTGTATTATGTGAGTTTATCTCAGAGTTTTCCTCATTACTGGAGTAGTAGCAGAGAGGTTTTCTGTTTGCAAGAATAAACCTGTCCAAAAAAAAAGAATCTCTGAAATAGGTCTTTGGAGATTACCTTTGCATTCCTAGTTATGCATTTTTTTTTTCTCCATGGTTGTCTCTTTAAATTTTGTCACCCACGTGCTGTGCTGTTCCTTCTTTCTTTGAAATGGAGTCCATCCATCTGACTTTCAGTTCTCTAGCAGAAGAGACTCTCATCTCTCCCTGAGAGAAATATCTAAACATTGATATTTTCAGGTACCACATGGACACAGGAGATAGTGGATATGATTCAACAAAATGGAGACACTGAGAAGTGTAGACGTGCCAGTACTTACAGACGCCATCCTTTCCTTGAATGGTATATGCCAGAGCCTGCGCCTAATGGTTACTCAGGTGAATATCAAAGAGAATAGGTTTGTATGTTAGACAAAATGAAGCAAAACAAACATCCAGAACTGATGCCACATTTTTCTAGGGAAGGTCCCACTTTATTTGCCCCTGCACTATGCGCTATGTCAGGCATCAGGGCACTGATTTAACATAAACATCGAGTGCTACTCAAGCCAATGCAAGGCTGACAGATAGGGCACAGGCCCTGCTGAAGACCGTGTGGCTCCAGAGTGGCATCTGAAAGCTGTGTGTGATAGATACTCACAGTACCTAACACGGCAGCAGATGGGCATCACGTGGAAACATGAGTGCGAACTGAATCCCATCCTGTGACTAGGGGCTATATGGAATGGAAACCTATGTCTTGGATATATTTCCAAAATGTGAATGATGTGTTTTCTGTGGGTTTGGTATTGTTTTGAGTAACTGCTGTTAAATTCAAGGGTCTAGTCATCATAACAAGCTACTGGGCATTCAGGGAACTGGCAGGCCTGACTGTTCTGCAAAGACAGCTCCCTGCAAGACCCTTCCCCCAGTAAGGACTCCCATCCCACACAAATCATTAAGCCAGACTCTCTTCGCATTTGAATCCAAAAAGCTTGAATGACTGCAGTAGAAGTGCTACTTTTTGTCTTCTAATCCAGACTGCGTTGACATAAACAGAGACAAAAAATGATAGAAGTTGACAGAGGATGCTAGCAAATAAATGAGAGAGGTCATGACAGACACTTAGGGGGGGAAATAACATATCTCCACATATCCCCAGATATTCTCATGGATTCCCATATATCCAGAACTACTCACAATCTACTCTGCATACAATATGAACTTTATCCATCATTCTCCCAGCTTTTCTTTACATGCTATCCAGAAAGTCTAGTCAGCTACTCTGTTATTCTCATATCCTAGGACAAACAAACAAACAAAAACAAAAAGCAAACAAACAGAAGAAACACCTCTTACTTGCAAAGAAAAAGGAGATCACTAAATATTGTGAAGGAAAAACATTGGGTGGGTAAAAATAAATTAGTATTCATCGTTATCCCTCGGCTTAGACATGGGCCCAAGAAAGCAAAGTGAAGATATGAATTAATGTTCTCCCTTTTCTTCTTGAATACATAGGTACAATGCTGTCTATGTTACACTGCTACCTAGTTGCTTTCAAGAAGTCAGTCAAAATCTCACCTATGAGAGTAGCAAAGAAGTGCTAGCAGAATGTAAAGAACAGGTCAGTTCTCATAAAATGTTATTCCATAGGCCTGGAGATAGCTGAAGCTATGCCTTCTCCACGAATCATAAAAACTCATCTTCCTGTGCAGATGGTGCCCCCCTCCTTCTGGGAACAAAACTGTAAGGTAAGGTTGAAGAGGTAGGACTCAGTCTACTTCAACTGGAAAGAAAGTGATATAAAACAGGACTCAATATTATTTCGAGTCTTTGTGAAAACTGAAGGTCTCCTCAGCTATCTTCCCTTTATTGTGCAATGTCTGTGGGAAACTAAAGAAGTTATAACTGAGTTATCTGAGTCTTTCTTGCAGTTTTCTCTCAGGAGAGGCTCAATATCTATGTCGCAGCCATGTGTAAGTTCATATTTCTCTCTTTCTCTCTCTCTCTCATTTTCATACCCAATAAAGATAATCTATGTGGCGAGAAATGCAAAAGACAACCTGGTGTCATACTACCATTTCCACAGAATGAATAAAGCACTTCCTGACCCAGGAACCATGGAAGAGTTCATGGAGAAATTCATGGCTGGAAAAGGTGATGAACTGCGATCAGTTGTATAAGAGATTTTGATCGTTTTAAAAATGCATGGCATTGATTTATCTATTTCAGCTACGGTTTGAAATCCAGTGCTGACACTCTGTGGAAGAATATCCACTAAAGGTGTTTTAGTAGTAGCTTCATTCAGAGGGTTTTATAGCACCAAAAAGGTGAATCCTATCTTTAAACTCACATTTTGAAAAACAATTGCTGCTTTTTATTCCACTATCATTCAAAAACATATATGATGATTTTAAGGTAATCTCTCTATAAGGTTAAAAGAAACCTGCTTGGAGGACAGCTGGGAAGGAACAGCAGCTCAATGGCTGTACTCTAATGTGACACACAAGAATGTAAAATTTAATTTTGTATAGATTGTGCAGTATGAATTTGAGCTAAGAGAGTTTTTTTACCTGAATTCACCTGTCTAAAAATCAGGCATCTGAACAAAGCTGGTCATCTAGCTAAGGACAGGCAACCCCAGAAACTGATTCTTCCTCTTCTAAGAGAGATGCTGGTATCCAAAAAATAAAAACCTGGTCATTTGGATGACGGTCTTCAGTTTGGGTCAGTAAAACTTCCATAGGTCCTTTTTTTTCACTACCATGTTGGCCTAGAAACACCACTGTCTGGACCAGCATGAGAGTCTCATTTCTAAATGAGACATTGTGTCTTGTGTTAGACAGGCTGAGCTTGTGAGCCCTCTGTCCCAGTGCAGACGTTTAGAATATAGGAACCTCTGTCCAAGCTAGTCATCTCAGTACTTGCTGGAGAGAAACAGGCACTTCTGATAGCACACTAAATAGTTAAACCAGTTAGGAGCATAGAGTAATGCAGGTGGGAAGGGGCCTTTGGTGTCCATCTGGTCCACCCCCCTGCTGAAAGCAGGGCAAATTAAAAGCGGTTTTATCCAGTCAACAAAATGAGCCACATTCTGGAAATGTCTGCTTCTCTCCATCAAAAGGGCAGCCTAGATTTTTCATTCAGGTGTAAGCATCTGCAGTTAGACATCAATCCTGCTCTGAGCATCCATATACCTAAGGGATTAATAGCATGAAGGCTGTGTTCAGTACAGAGCACAGCAATCATGGCCACAGTGATTCAAAACCAGCTAGGAAACAACCAGACACTGGTTATGGAGGATACGTGAGTGCCTAAAGACAGATCGGGCATTTATAACTGCTGCTGCTCTTCTCCTTTTTCAGTGCTTTGGGGCTCCTGGTATGACCATGTGAAAGGATGGTGGAAGGCAAAAGACAAGCACCGTATTCTCTACCTCTTCTATGAAGATATGAAGGAGGTAAAGACTGAATGTGTGTTTATAGAGCTTTTCTTGAAACCTGAAAGTTTAGCAGATATTATCTACACTCAACAGTTGTCTATTGTAACTTTAGCTGCATCAGACTTCTCACCCCAGCAACAACCACAGTGTTAACACTGTCATTTCCTTCTTTTTCTTCGCTCTGTATCTTATCCCGTTTTCTTCTCTCTGCAGAATCCAAAGAGAGAAATTCAGAAGATTATGAAGTTTATGGAGAAGGACTTGGAACAGGAGGTTCTTAACAAGATAATCCATAACACCTCATTTGAGATAATGAAGGAAAATCCCATGACAAACTACACTAAGGATTTTGTGGGATTAATGGATCACTCAGTTTCCCCATTCATGAGAAAAGGTACTGAAGTTTATTGCTGGTATCAATTCACTCTTCCTGGTATAATTCTGCCTCGAAATAATCCTTCCCTTCAACTACAATTCTCTTGTAAGTTGTGGCTAATGGGCTTCAAGAAATACTGGTAAAATATATTTTATTTTATTTTTTCCATAGGAGTTGTCGGGGACTGGAAGAATTATTTCACTGTGGCACAAAACAAGAAATTTGACGAGGATTATAACAAGAAAATGGCTGATACATCTCTTGTTTTTCGTGCAGAATTGTGATTATTAGTAATGGGAGTTATTCTTTATGATCTATCGGCCTTTCCATTTTATGTATTTTGCTTTTCCTCGTGTCCCTAATATTTCAATATCTTTCTTTCACATACCACTGATTTTTCATTATGATGAGAGTTCCCGAATTATGAGGAAGTTTAGACTGGTCTATCTGAAGAAAATAATCCCTCTCTCGATACTTGTCATCCAACTCTCCCACAGTAACTTTTAGCACTAACTAAAATATTTCAGACATGTTTTGAGTTTGTGTCTTTGTTAAACTGCAGCGTTTTCAAATCAACCTGGCAATTTCAAATGAGAAATTAGGAACCAAAAAAAAAAAAGTGTTAAAAGAATGCACAAAGTGTGGGCATTATATGTCATTCCCATGCTGTGCAAATATTTACCAATAAAGAACAATAAACAATTTTAAAAGGTGGTCAAGTATAAACAGAGCAACAGAATTGCAGAAAGTAGAATAACTTCCTTTTTTTTTTCTTCCTTACTTTAAGCTGGACATCATAAATGTCACTGAGATGAAAGCAACATTTCCAAAAACACTAAATACCCATTAATTCCGTTGACAAAACTTGCTAAGGAGCTATATAGAGGTGTTTATCTGTAATCCATCTGTGGAGGTATTTGTCCTTACTGCATCAAGTCAAGAAGCTCTTGCCATTGTTGCCTGTTGAAACGGATATCACCAACTTCTGTAAATATTTGGAAAAGTTGCTATGAAGCAGGACAAGAGTCACTGTGGCATATACTTGCCTCTTCTTCACCTTTGCAAATGCGTCCATCAAATATATCATTACCACTTCCTCCTTTTCTTTGCTCTTCTCTTGACCAAATATGCAAACAGCCTAATGAGGACTTTTAGTTGCAATAGGGTCTGGTCAATATTATCACATAATACCTTAGCATTAGCACTGGCACTGTAGCCATTCTTTGGCAGGAAATTAATTTAAACAATAAACAGCCCTTTCTTATCATAGACAACTGTTACCAATCCACTTCTGAAGAGTTCCTGTTTAACTGCATTTGTCCTCTGAATGTCAGAGGGAAAACTACATAGACTGCCACAGCTGGAGGAAAATTCTGTTTTAGTCTCTATAGCTAAGCACAAAATGTTTGCTGTGCGTATTTTCTCTTTGGTCTGTGGAAGGTTCCAGGGATTTAACAACAGCAGCCACTGCCAGCACACGCAGACCATTTCAGGCTAGCGATTTAATCTAAATATCTAAATTGAATGCAGTTCTCTAAAGGGCACCAATATTAAGTTTGGAAACAAACAAAAGGCTTCTCATTAAATGTGGAAGTTACATTGTCAGCTCCCAATCCAATGAGTTTCCCTTAAAAAATGCAGGAAACACTGGAACTAGAAGCAGGCATTTGCTATACAAGTGCAAACGTAGGTATTGGGAGGGCTTTAGGTGAATGGAGATTCCTGCCTCCATAAAAAAGATGTCTCCATAAACCAACTACCTGAGAAAAAATCATCTGGCAGAGGTGCTGCTGTTTGCAGCAAAACTAAATATGAGCCCGGGAAGCTTTCTGTGGCTTCTCTAGTTTTTGTTCATTATTAACTTACTGTCACCAGAACGAGGAAAAGGCGTTGCCTGTTCTATGGCATTTTTTCATTCTCTTGGGTCACTCCATGAAATTACATGAGTCAGCTGTTTGTCAATCTAATCCTTGTTCAG
This sequence comes from Anser anser, assembly GCF_964211835.1. Classification (NCBI taxonomy): domain Eukaryota; kingdom Metazoa; phylum Chordata; class Aves; order Anseriformes; family Anatidae; genus Anser; species Anser anser. The sequence continues at coordinate 145,533,426 of NC_139720.1, forward strand.
GGTCATAGGAGCCATTGGTAAATGGAAAAAAATGCTTAACTCAGCAGTTGGGTGACATTTTAGAAGTTGAGCTGTACAAAAGGTCACATACATAGATGACCTATTTGCTCCTCCTTTGAAATCTCTCCATCTATTAGAAGGACAAAAATGCTGAAGGTGGCTGTGGCAAGGTAAGGGTAATAGAGGCTTGAGTTATATTGGCTAAGTCACCTTTGTTCTCTCTTCCTTAGGTAAACCTTCACCCAACTGGAATTCAGCTGCTCTGAAAAACATAAAAAGTACCACAGGTCAGAGAATGCAATACAAGGGGGAAAAAAAAAAAGAAAAAAGAAAAAAAAAGGAAAGAGGGAAAACAACTACTGGATGTGTGGGTAAGTAAAAACTGTCTTTCCTTATCCCATTGACATTATCCTTATATAAGTTAAATGTGTGTGTGTGGTGTGTGTGTGTGTGCATATATATATATATAAATTCAAAGACAGAAATATTAACCTTTATAACAAAATATAGCTGGCCTGGGAATAGAAAAGTGGGATGTTTCTGCCTTTTATGCCCTCTTAAGCCAGCACAGCTGAGACAGATCAACCTGTGGATTCAGTCATAATTTGTAATATGTTATTAACTGAATATTAATTCTCTGTAAAACTACAGGGAGCAATGAATTGTTATAAGTGACAATAAGTGGATTTGTAGTTATTGAAAAAGTTTGGAAAAGGGGTTAATAGGTTGCATGCAACCCCCAGTCGGCCTGAAAACCAGTGTTTTGGTGTCTATAATGACAGTATCACAACAGAGCTGTGTGCATGGTTCTGGGTAGATAACTGGAGGGTGCCTATATCTAGAGTGCCTTTAACTTACATATCTTTATGTTTGTCAGTTGTTATGTACAGAAGAGCTTTAAATGATGTGTTATACAGAGACTGTTTACTAATAGTGACTTAAGGGGGTAAAAAATCTAATTTATTTTGATACTGTAAATCGATGAGCATCAGCAGAAGGAGATTGTGCATATTTAACTAAATTATTTCATGTCAATCTGAACTACTGTCAAGCTTCTGGTGCGAACAAGTAACTCTCTATTTACTGTGGTGATAGAACTGTGTATAGAGCTCCAGTCGGACATACACCCTGAACATACACTGGTGCTTTATTTTTGTCCAGTTACCTAGAAGTATGGTTTTACTGAGTTTCTTACAGAGGTGCAACTTCTGTGTCAGCTTAAATAGAACTTGTGTCAGTTTAGCTGAATGCAACCCCACAACAACTTCTTCAGTGCCGCTTGTCTCTTCTAAGCATACCTGCAGAGTTTTAATAGCTGAGAAACTTTGTTACTAATCTCTAACAAATGTCTGAAAATCAGTGTTCATTAACACGCGCTAACTGTTTGCATGTGCCTGTTTTGTAGCTCTGCACTAACAACTATCAGAACAAATCCTCCTGCTGGAATGAATGAAGGTTCCTGCTTGGACAGAGAGGTTTTTACCAGGAATTGCTATATGAATTCTAGGATAGTCATGATCTCACTGTACCTTGACAGTCTTTAGGAACTAGGAGAGCCATTTTACTTTCAGGTGGAAGGCATCCATTTACAAAGCAGAATGGGAGAAGCACCAAGCTTCAAAATAAACAAACAAACAAATAAATAAATAGATTAGAGGCAGAGAAGCAAGTTGCTCTATCTTCTTAGCTAGCATTCAAAGACAGAGGAACACTGCTTTACATTCCACTAATTGTAATGCAGATGATTTGCTTCATGCTTGGATTGAAAGTTATTGTTTATCCAGTAGGAAACCGACCATTGACAGAGAGTAGCTGCTACACCACTCGTCCTGTTTTTATAGGATAAGGGTATCTTAGCCTATAACATACACAATATAAAATTTTTTATAATGATTTATGTCAACATGTTCAGAAGGAACCTTATCTTTACAAGGTTAATGATTAATTCTGGAAATTTCCAGAAGTTTGCTAACATTTTATTTCAAACCTGGACTGAGGCTTCCACTCCCCTGCTGTCTTCGATGAGTCATGCAAGTCCTGGCTCAGTGCAGGCTATAGGTGAGGGAGGCTAGAGGCACAATGAGAGAGAAAGTCTAGCCCTCCGTACTTGTAGGATGCAACCAAACGAAGCCTCCAGGCCTGAAGCCATGGGCTTAGGCTTGATAACCTGTCTCTGTCTGCCCTCCAGACCAAGCACAGACTTAGGCACTGTGTAGGTGGACCAGGAATGTCGTCGTGCAGCAGCGTCCCGTGGTTAATATTGAAGAGGCAAATGGATCATTTTCTAGAAGGGCCTTAGCACAAGCTGCTGCAAGGGCAGTTGGTATTTATAAGCAGTGTGAGCTCAGACTGTATGAAGGCTCACAGTTGAATCACAGGCTCACAGGTCATCTAACCTGATTGTGGAGACCCAGGGATTATGTCAAAAGCAGGCCACTCGGGGTCCTTCTCTGGCAGGGGCAATACAGGTATAGGTAGGGTCTCAGGCTGGACATCTAAAAATAAGGAAACTAATTTATTTTTTTAAAAAGTTAAAATTGGGCCTCTTGATTCACAGTAACCTGTTATTGTGCCAATAACCCACAGTGATCTATGTTTGCTACTATTTCTGTTTGCAGTTCGAAAAGCTTTCACGTTCAGTCAACAATGGAACAGTTTTCTAGAGCCAGACCCAACCCCTGGAGCTCAAACAAAATGTTAGTTTCCTTGTTTAATGCTAACCTTTAAACAGGCTTGGTGGGCTTTGCAGTTTAGTAATAGAACACCAGACTCCGCACCTCTCATCTCCTGCAATTTCAGAGCAGAATTAAGAGCTACATAAACTTTTTTTTTTTAATACCTAACAAAACCCTTCACACATAAAGTAGTATAGAGATAAATACAGAGGTCAACACTGTCCCTGCATCTTACAAGCATTCAGAATAGCCTCCCCCTTCACACCCTCTTTAATTCACTTTATCTTCAGTCTCTACAATTCCATTACAGTGGGAACCTGCTAAACCCGAACCCACGTCAATATGGCCCAAGAATTTATGGTTCATTTGCACAGGGCAGGGAGAATACTTTAAGTTGCCAAACAGGGGTGAATAGTTAACAGACTGTAAATTCATACCCTGCCTTCCTTTATACTAATTTTGCATGTACAGAAGCCGCAGAAGTAACTCAAAGCAAGAAAGTTAGCTTGCCCAGAGTGGTTCACAAAGGAAAGTTTGTGATCCACAGAACTGGCTGGAAAGTCAGATTCTACAGAGCCAAATATTTAAAGCATTAGCTCTGCAAGCTGCAAACATTCCTCAGGTGCAAAATTACAGTAATTTTCTCATTTTGTTCTCTTCAGAACATTCCTGCAGGTCTAATAATTCCAATGCTACTGAACAAACATTTCTACACTGCTTTAGTGGAATAACCAACCACAGTCCTGTGGAACTTGGCCTTTCAGTGAAAGCAGGATTTAAAGTTTGTTATCCTCTGCCTCAACACATCTCATAAACCTCCTGGCAATCTTGTTTTACATAAACAATGCTATTTAAAAAATGAGAACTAATTATCTTTACAAAGATAATAAAATTACAGAATACACAGAACACATAAATTATTCTTGTTTTTCTCACTTATCTGGTCCCAAATTAGCTGCATAGATGTAATTTTACTGGCTCCTTCTGGATAGATAAGATAAGATTCACAATCTGTTTAAGAAAATTATGTAAGACTATTGCAGGTATGAATCAGCATTTTCCCCAAGAAATATGAAGCAACTTTCCTGTAAGAAATACTTGGTTGTAACAAATTGAAACAGTCAACAGTCAAAATCTTCAATGCTTATTGTTTTGTTTATTTTAGGAAGAACTATTTTATTCTGCTACTACTCCCTATATAGGATGCTTCCCAATTGCTGTTGCAATTTAGGACCCAAATGAAGGACCGTCAAGACTATTTTATTTGCCAAATGTAGCTAAGACCTCTTGCACAAAATGAAGGGGGAGCATAGTGAGAATTGGCCCAAAAAACATATACCCTACAAGAGCAGGGAGCTCTGTCAGGGGCTGAGTGCCTCCAGCTAGAAACAGGTGGTGTCAGCCTGTGATGAGTGAGCCAGTAGTTCAGTCTCTTCAGTACAAAGAGATCAGAAAAACCTTTGTGTATCTGCCTTGGCCAATCTCCAAAATCATTTTCCGCATAGTCAGGAGATGACCCAAGAGTTGGATCATAACACATATTTTCAGAGGATAGATGGCAGGAATGCCTTTACAGAAACGTTGCTTTCTCTGTGGTTTTCGAAAAAAAAAGCAGCTAAGCTTTTCTATAATGTTCTCTCCAGACACCCAGCTTCAGTCAGAGACGGACCTGGGAGGACTGAGCCGTGCAGTATGGCACAGTTTAGGATCAAATGCTATGGCTACAAGATGGTTTGGCAAAGACTCTCTCCAGAAAGGCTCTTCTTGAAGTTGCATGAAACCTCCACCCTAGGCTGTGGCACCACAGGCCTGGGTACCCAGTTCAGAGCATCCCAAAGTGGACGAGGAAAGAGTGGGACTTCTGAGGAGTGTAAGGATGGAAGTTGTAGAAAAGCAGCTTCTGGTGGTTTGGTTATGGAGATCTGTTCTTGGCCAGCAACCTCTGTGAGAACAAGATTTAGATGTAGAGCTTAGTGATATGGTTTAGTGGGGGACTTGTTAGTCTTAGGTCAGAGGTTGGACTGGGTGATCTTGGAGGTCTCTTCCAACCTAGATGATTCTGTGATTCTGTGATTCTGTAACAAGGAGCTGTCTGCTCCTGCCACAATTGCTTGCCTGCATATGTTACAATATACAATAAACATACATTATGTACGCTGAATGCATATGGGAAAAAAAAAAAAAAAACAAGGAAATGCTTTCTGAGGTATACACAAACAACCTTTCTGCCTTTAGTCACCATTTGTCATTTGAATTTTAAAAGAAGAATGACAATAGGAAGACCTGGAAAAATACAAATTATTCGTGCGAAAGCAGCATTTTGCCTAACCTGAGGTTTTTTTACAAAAACAATAGGCATTCTCTCATGACACCATAATTAATTCCGTGCCATCCAATATCTACCTGGTGAATTGCAAATAGAACAAAGTGTCTAAACTCTTTTCTCCCAAGCAATTTCTCATTAAAAATCAGTTACTTCTCAGGAGAAACATTTCAAGCATTACCAAACGTGCTTGCATGACTACAGGAAGGAACGTGTGCAGTTTGAAAACATTGTTGGGCATCGCTCCCCTCAACCACCTACGGAGGAAAATGGCTCCTAATTTAAAATAATGAACGTCAAGCCTTAGTAACTCTCTTCTATTACTTGCTCTGGTAGATATATATGTATATATGGATGTATATGTGCGTATATGTGTGTGTACATGTGTACGTCTGCACGAACGCCCCTCCACAGGGGACACCACACCCGGCTCCCCTCAGGGCAGCCCGCCTCTGCCACAGCCCCGCCCCCTCAGGGTCCCGCGGCTCGGGGGCGGGGCCACGGCGGCCGAGGGGGCGGGGCCAATCCCCGAGGGGGCGGAGCTCCCGTGCCGGGCCTATTACAAAGGGGAGGGGGGGGTCGGCGCCGCGCGTCACGTGGCCTGCGGGGGGATGACGAAGGCGGAAGCGGCGGCGGGGAGGATGTAGCGGCGGCCCTCGCGGCGAGCCGGCTCCGACATGGAGGTAACGGGCGGGGGGGGGACGCGCGCGCGCCGCCCCCTCCTTCCCTCCCCCTCCCTCCCCCAGCGGTGCCGCGCGCCGCTTCCCGCCTGGCGCGCGGCCGTTATCCCTGAGGGGAGGGGGAGCAGCTGTGAGGGGCTGGCAGCGCACCGCGGGGGGGCGGGGGGGGTCGCGTCGCCATTTCGCGATCCCGCGCGGGTGAACGGGCCGTGCGGGGTGGTGGGTGTCCCTCACGTTCGCAGCCCGCACAGGCAGCCGCCCGCGTGCTGTTTGGGGGGCAGGGAGGTGAAGCGCCACGGGTGGGGTCGGTTATTGGAAATGTAATGGGGTGCGTTTTCTTGCGTGATGCATCGTTCTGGCGCTGTGCGTGTAAACAAGAAGGGCATCGAGGCCCTGGAACGTGCCCAGAGCAGGGCTACGAAGCTGGTGAAGGGCCTGGAACACAAGTCCTGTGAGGAGCGGCTGAGGGAGCTGGGGTTGTTTCCCTCTGGAGAGGGGGAGGCTCAGGGGAGACCTCATTGCTCTCTGCAACTACCTGAAAGGAAGGTGTGGGGAGCTGGGGGTCGGCCTCTTCTCACAGGTAACTAACTAGTGATAGGACCAGAGGGAATGGCCTCAAGTTGCACCAGGGGAGGTTCAGATTGGAAATGAGGAGACATTTCTTCTCAGAAAGAGCAGTCAGGCACTGGGACGGGTTGCCCAGGGAGGTGGTGGAGTCACCGTCCCTGGGGGTGTTCAAGGAGAGGTTGGACGTGGTGCTCAGGGACATGGTTTAGTGGGTGACATTGGTGCTAGGGGGATGGTTGGACCGGGTGATCTTGGAGGGCTCTTCCAACCCTAATGATTCTATGGTAAAAATAATATAGAATCATCTGGTCTCGGTGTAGTATGGAGAGAGGTGTGCCATCATTTTTCTTAAGCAGTACATCCAATGTGTTATCCCTAATTATACTGTGCAAGTATACTGCTTGTAGTTGCAGACGTTAACTAACAGGAATGCTGAAATATTAGGAATGTCAATGTTGACATAGCTCTGTGTACCGTGAAATCTGAAATACAAACTTCTTTAGAGCTTTCTTTCTTAAATGCTATGTTTATGTTTAATGGTCATATTATTTTCCAACAAATTTGCTTTTGCTTTCTCAAAAAACTCTAGTCAATGTGAGAGTCCAGACTCTCGAGAGAGAGATAGCTAAACTGTCTTTGTCCTTGGTCTGTACTTGAACTCATATTTCTAATTAGTGTTTCATGCTATCTCTCTCAGCTATTCTCTCAAAATTGTTAGTCAGTCATTATCTGTTTCCAGATTGTTTTTCCCATGGTTTCTATTACAAGGTTTTATTTATGAGAATAAAGAGAGTAGCAAAATAAGTGAAGGATGTGGGTGTGTGTACACACGCCCTCCCCCTCTCTCTCACACGCACAGAGCCTTTTCAAATATATTGTCAGGCCTAAGCTTTTAGTGTTAAGTATGTTATTTTTAAAGAAAACAAGAACATAGTTGAGGGGTACAATTTGTTCAGAAGTTGCTGAAGTTTGATTTAACTGCTGCTCCTCTACAAGCTTTATTTGGTTTGTACATTTTTAGTAACAAGATAGTAGGATACACTATTTTAACTGCCTGTAAATTAAATGATTTTCATTAGCGTGACAACTCTAGATGTCAATTAAGTAACGAAGCCATAAGATCATACTGATTTAGCAGTTTTCAATTCTGCTGTTTTATTGGATTAACCACAATAGATCTCTCATTTTTTCTTCTCCGTTATCTGTCTTACTGGTCATACAAATATTGTCTTTTTTTTTTGAGTTCCCACTATACCAAGTTACTCTCCAGGTTTGTAGACTTTCACTTGGTTCCTTTGGTAGTGTACATTAAATAAAAAAAAAAGTTCAGTTCTCCCATATTATCTTTATTTTGTTGTAGGTACAAGATGGTGGGCAAGAGATGGTGGCTTCCTCTGTCACACCAGGGTCGGGCAAATCAAAGGTAATCAGACCTCACAAATCTGGTTTACTTGGATAACAGTGGTTGAGAGGGTAGCAGCTTAGCATGCTAGCCATGGATAATAGGAAGACATAAAGGTATTTTTAAACAATTTCATGTCTTCTAGGTGTTTTGAAAACTGACATACGAATGCTATGCTAAGGCTAGAAAGCATGAAACAAAAATTGTTACTGGTATACTTACTTCCTGTCATAATAACCAATAAAATATTGAATAGCATCTAGCTCTAATAGTAGTCCGTTTCATAATGTATGTAGGCTTCTTTGCATATGTTGGAAGTAAAATAAACAATGTTGATGTTAGGTAAGTGTGCTATAGTTAAAACACTGTTCAAATTATGTTACTCCAAACACCTTTGTCAGTCTACTGAAATGTAACCCTTCCCAGCTGAGTTCTCCTTTCTAGCTGATGCTGCATCTGTAATGAAAGAACTAGATAACATAACTTCTGTAACTTGCCCTGTTATTGTCCTTAATGAGTGTGTGCTAAGGCTTTCTTGTCCTAAAATTTCACTCCTTGGAAGTTGGATGCTAAGATGCACTGTTTTCTGTTTACTTCTGGGTTAGAGGAAGTTGGTTTCTGTAATACGTACTTTTTTTTTTTTTTTACAGCTGGACACATTGCCCAAAGAAGATCTCATCAAGTTTGCCAGAAAGCAAATGATGCTTCTGCAGAAAGTGAAATCAAGATGTACAGGTATTTGACTGGAGAGGGAATAATTTCTACCTTAATGCTTGGTACTATCTGACCTTTCCTAATTTCGCTGTACATATTTGCTAGGTAGATTTAAATTCTAGGCTTTTCCTTTTTTTCTCCTTCCTGTGATTTCCATATTTTTGTTGGAGGATAAGGGCTTAAGTCCCTAGAGTGAGAGGTATGGAAGAAGAAGCACTGCTTTTGTCAAATATTAAATTAACTCAATTGTATGTGTAGCATGATGGAACAGTGTAGCTTGTGCAAGAGTGGAAGTGGGGCTTGCCATTTTCTGTTCCCCATACCTGTAGCAGGGATAACCTTTAAGAAATCAGATGGGAGGGGGAACATCTCTGTTAGGTTTTTCATAATTAGTCCTGTTGAGGTGTGCAGTGGCTTCTTTAAAAATGTTAGCTATTCTATATTTGATCACTTGCTTCTTTAGACAAGAAATCCTGAAATACAGAAAACGAAATTCTGTGTTAATACCTAAAAGTATCCTGAGTATGTCTGTCCTCTCATGTGCTGTCCCCCTCCTCTCTGCTGTCCCTTTTCCTGTAGTGGCTCCCCGCTTGGACTAGTGTCACCTCCCCTTGTTTGGAGTTACAGTCATGCTGGTTGCTGGTAGCTGCCCAGCAAAGCAATAAGGATAGGGATGGGCTATACTGGGTGTTTCTTCGATGGGGTTATTTGAGAGATCTTCTTCTCCAACCTGCTGCCTATTTTTAGAGATTTAGTAGGAAATGCATGTCTCTTCTCTGGCTTAAATTGACCGTGAAACAGAAGGTAAGACAATTGTCATGGTTTTGTTATTTGTTGTCTCTCCACCCAAACAAGGAAGCTTTGTTTCCTGAGGAAATCAGGCTAAACAGCAGCAGCAGAGAAGTAGCACTGAATGCTTGTTCTCTTTCTGTTAGCCCTTTGTATCACTTGGCAACAAAAATTGATGGAGTAAGACATCTGACTTGAACAGAGTGATGTTAAGTTTTGGATTTACTAGGAATTCGATACTGTGATAAAGCATCAATTCCTGCTTGATGTGAAACTCCTATACTACTTTTTATTGTTTTGCTCAGAGCTAGAGAAAGAAATTGAAGAACTCAAATCTAAAGCAGCTTCTGGAGGAGCTGATGACATTATTCAGGTAAGAATCCATAATAGGTTTCTGATGTATTGCATAATATTAACTGAAATAGACCTACAGAAATGACTTGTGATATGTAGTGAACAGCTGTAGAACTGTTATTCAAATCTGTGGTCTATCTTCAGGAATTCAGGATGCTTCCTAAAAACCTCTTTTTTCCTCCTTACCCTACATCCCTACTCTGCTTTTCAGGAAACAGTTCTTTGAGGGGAAAATGTATAGAATAATAAAATTTCCTCAGCAAGACTTTGTCCTTGTGTAATAGGTTAGGAAGGCTTTTGTTTATCTCAGAATGACTGCTATAGATAGACTTCAGCCATTTAGAAGTCTTTTGAGACAGTCAGAAACACAGAATTAAAGCTGCATGTCACAAGAAATACTTTTGGGAAAAAGTAACTGTAATTATTCTAGTGCCAAGAGCATCTGTCTCAAAGTAAGGGTTATAGGCAGCACATCAAAGTGAAAATTGGCAGTGAGGAGGACTTTTATCAACTGGAAAAAATGTTTTTAATAATTTGGATGGTGATTTCTCTTCTACAGAAGGGAAGTTTTTTTTCCTCCTCTTTCTACATGGCAGTAAAAATAAATCAGCTGATGACAACCAAGATTTTGAACAGAATCTATTAAGCAACATCATTGTACTAGTCTGCCTGTTCCCATATCTGATGTATTTGGGCTGCAAGTAACTTTTAAGATCAGGCTGGTCTACTTAATTAACAACAACAACAAAAACATCCTGACCAATATGCAACTTCTTACTGCTTTGCAAAAATCATTCAGGCTTCCGTTGTTAAGGAACCTTTTTCCCAATAATTTCTTTCTTTTTAAATTAGGCTCTCACAGAAAGACTGGATGTTGTGCTTCTGGAAAAAGCTGAAAGTCAGCAGCAGTGTGTAGCTCTGAAAAAAGAAAATATTCAAAGAAAACAAGAAGCAGAGGTACTGAAATGAATAAAGCATTACTAAAATATTTCAGAATGATGGTGTGTTTTTTAGTTTTGTTCACGTGCTTCATTTCCATTTTAATCTTTTTCTTAACTGACCTGTGTTCTGTTATACCTTAAAAGATCTAAAGGCTTCATATGTAATTTAGAGGCTACAGAGAACAGATACTTCAGTGTTTTCGTTGGACTGACAATAAATGTAAAATTTCTATATGTATTTGTTAGATCCACAGCTGTTCAAAAGTAATTCAGTCCATGCATCAATAGCCTAGATATGCAATGCCTCCAAATCAATTCTGTCTTTTTATGGTAAATGGGAGGTTTTAAATTCAGGTATTCTTAGGAAGCAGCCTGTCAGTTAAGTCACCTAAATCATGTCAATAATCTCAGTTAATAATAAAGTGAAGACTCAGTCACGTGGAACTGATGAACGGCTTTATATTCTAGCTACTTGAATATGATGTTATAGAGGTAATTTGGTCTTTAATACATGATCACAGTAGTTGCTTTACAAGCAGACAAACATGATCTAAGACTTAATTTTTGTTTTTCATTCTGTAAACAATTTTATACTCTGCAGAGTCTTCTGAATTGAGTTGTTCCAACATAGCTGGCTGTTTAAAAACTATAGCAGTTTTTAAAACTAAGGACTCCTAAATCTTCTAGTTTATTATAAACAGTTTATTTGGAATTTATATGTGCTAAATTATCAGCATTTGATGACTTGTATGTTTGTTTAGGCTGCAGTGGCCAAGACAGAAGAATTGCAGAAGCAACTGGAGCAATCAAATACTGACTCTCTGGAAGAAATAAAAGCCTTGAAGAATGAATTAGTAAATGCACAATCCAAATACAATGACGATTTAACAAAGCTGAAAATAGAATTAGAAGAACAAGTGAAGAAACAAACGGAGCTGGTAGAACAGATTGAATGTCACAGTGATAATCAAGAAGAAGTTAAAAGATTACAAGACAATGTCCAAGAAATTAAATCTACTTATGAGGAGCAAATTTTGTGCTTGACCAAGCAGTTGGAAACTGTGAATGATGACAAAACCAAGGAAATTGCAAGCCTGCAAGAAACTCTTAAAAGCAATTCTCAATGTTACCATAACGAAATCAACAGTCTGAACGAAGAGCTTAAAAAATTAAAAATTGCCCATCAAGAAGAGGTATCAAAGTTGATGCATCACATTGAAATATCTGCTAAAGAAAATGAAGAAAAGCAAAATCACATAAATGAGTTACAGCGCAATTTGGTAGAGAAGGACTTAAAAACAGAGAAAAATGTGAAAGATGAAGCGTGTGCTTCCACTGACCAGCAAGAACATGACTTGGAGCAGCTAAAAGCAGTAAATAAAAATCGAGAGAACAAGACAGATGTTGTAGATATGCAAGAAGAACCTCGTATAGAAGCAAAAATGGAAGAAAAGGTTAGACACCTGGAGCGTAGCTTAGAAGAACTCCAATCTCAACATGCTATTTTAAAAGATGAGCTAACTTATATGAGCAATGTTAAACTAAAACTGGAAGAGGAAATCCGACGCATAAAGGATGAGTATTTTCATGAGCGGGAAGACTTGGACTTTAAGATAAATGAACTGCAGCTTACTAAAGAAGATTATTGTTGTGTGATTGAAAAGCTAAAATCGGAGCTTCAAACAGCTAGACACCAATGTGAAGCCACAGCAGAAGAGCATAAATTAGAAATTCAGACTTTGAAGGAGCAACATGAGAGAGAAATTTCTGAACTAAATAAAACTTTATTATCCAGTTCTGAAAAAGAAAAGATGGAATTAGCTTTTGAAATGCAGGATCTTAAAGAACAACTTGAAAGGCTAACTCAAGAGAAGGAAGAAGCATTGTTCAATTATGATACCCTGAGAGAAACACTGGAAACACTACAGACTGAGCTAGGAGAATCTGCTGGAAAGATCAGCAAGGAATTTGAATCAATGAGACAACAGCAAGCTTCTGATGTCAGTGAACTACAGCAGAAACTCCGAGCTGCTTTCAATGAGAAGGATGTTCTTCTTGAAACTGTGAATCGTCTCAAGGCAGAAACAGAAAAAATGTCATCTAATCAGTTAGAGATAGAGGAACTTAAACATAAAGTTGTTAGTCTTCAGGAGGAGAATGACACAATAGCAAGCTGTGTCCACCAAAAAGAGGTTGCTATAAAAGAACTGGAAGAAAAGCTCATATCTCTTTCTGATCAAAACAAGGATATTTTAAATGAACTAAAATGTTCAGGTGAAGAGAGAGAAACCCTTCAGGAGAGGTGCAAGCAAGAACAAGGAAAAGTTGAAGAACTTCTGCAAGAAGTAAATGTTGTTAACCAGTACAATAGTGACCTGAAGAAAAAGCTGGAGGAATTAACAGAGAAACTGAACGAAGCTTTAACTGCGAAGAATGAAAATGCTGAACTGCGAACGCAACTGGAAAAACAGGTCGACTCTCTGGTGGGTGAAAGAGAGAACCTTTCATCTGAGATGTATACTCTTCGTGAGGAAAACAAGAAAATCATTCAGGAAAAAGGTGATTTAAGTAGAAAGCTGGAAGAGATTACGTCTGAAAAAGACGGTTGGTTAGTGTTGAAAGAGCAGTCTGAAAACTTAGAAAAGAAACTACAAATGATCACTGCAGAGAAAGACCATATATCATCATTACTTGAAAGTGAACAAGCGCACAGGTCCCTTGTAAGAGCTCAGATATACCACATCCTTGAGCAAGTGGGGTCCAGCATTTCAGATTCCGATGAGGACTGTGATTTTCTCAGCTTACTACAAATTGCAAATGAACGCTTGGCAAAAGTGAAGGAAGAGCAGTGCCTTGCTCTGCAGAATGAGGAGAAAGCTCTTCACTTGCAGAGGGAAGTTGAGAGACTAGAGGAAGAAAATGCAGCTCAGTATACAGAACATAGATCCCTGATTGAAGACTTTGAAAAAGAAAAAGGTCTTTGGAGAGAAGAATTGGAAGGAATGTTGTCTGAAAAAGAAGCCCTTCAACGTGACATCCAGGAGCTGAAGAATGCTGGTGAAAAATCAACAATTGAAAATCAAGAGCTTTTAGCGAAGATTGAAGAAATATCTGGAAAACTTGCTTTCTATGAAAGTCAAATACAAGAACAGCAAAAAGAATCCAAAAACGAAGATGACTTAAAGTTCGTTCTGGAACAAAAGGAAACTGAACTTAGAAATGTGAAAGACGAACTGAGTTCTCTAAAGGTTATATTTTGTTATTGAAGTATACAGACTAAACCTCTAAAGTCTTCAGAATTAAGGTTCAAAAAATACTTTCATTCTCTTTGTTTTTTCTTTCCTTGGCCTCAAAGTGAGTTTCCCTTCTAGGAAGCACGTGTTTCTGAATTGCCTAGCACCTCAGATTCCCTTCCTTCCCCTCAGTTTTAAAAAAAAAAAAGTCAAACAGCAACAAAAATCCTAATGCTGTTTTGATAAAATGTGCTTGTATTTGAAAATGTTTTCCTATTGGTTTTGCCAAAAGTGCTCACTTAACTAGATGGACTAACTGGCCTAATCTTTCACCTTTTTCTGTGGCTCCATCTCAAACAAAACTGTCTGATCTGCATTAGCTACTTCTAACTACACAACCCAGGTTGTGGGTATTGATGGTTATGTAAAACTGACAGCTGGTCAGTCAGTATTAATGGTCTTCCATTTTTTTTCCTTGAATAGGATGGAAAGCAGCTGTTAAAAGGTTGGAATGTTTTCCTTTCAACATAATTTTGCTTTTCAGTTACCAGGCTAGTTACCAAGCTAATATGAAATTGCATGTAAAGACTTTCTTGGTAATGAGAAAGTAGACGTAGTCCAGCTTGTAGCTGGAACTGCTAGTGGCTTGTTGAAAACAGATATCACAAAGAAGCTTCTTGTAATACTTCTCATATCTTTGTTTATAATACAGAATGTAATGGAGACATTGACAGAGAAAAATGATCAACAGTCTTCAGTAGCAGAGCTTCAGGAAAAAATTGGTATCTTTCTTGCTCTTGTCTTTTATGTAAACAGTTTTGTGGTTTTTTTTGGATTGTTAAACTTTGAGTTTTTCTTTCTGTGCATAGTTATCCTGTATTTCCTGTATGCCAAAGAAGGTGGGGAAGTAGATACCAATGCTACTTCCTACAACATTCCTCTCATTAGGACAACATTCCTCTCATTAAGCATTCAAAGTAACATTAGCAATTTTATACCTGTTATCATTTGATACTTCTTTTTTCTTCCTAAGTACACTTAACTATAAACAGTGTATTAGATTTCATCTTTATTAAATATGGAAAATAAGGAATCCTAAGGATTCCTTATCCAATAGGATCCAGTAGGAATCCTTAAGGCTACCAAGAGAAGAGGAAAGCAACACTTTGCTGAAGCTACTGTTGTCTCATTGCAGTAATCCCAGCACAATTGAAAGAAAATTATTCTAAGTTGTTACAGTTATATGTAGAAGTACCCAGGAATATGGGTTTTACTGTAAACTGTAATGGAAGCCTTTGAAACAGGGAAGGATTATCTGTGAGGCTGGATGTTCTAGCTTCAGAGTGAATTGAAGGGCTTAGCTGAATGAAATCTTTGAATACCTACAACACTTTATTTTATTTCAAACTGATATTTGTGTTCTAATTGAATTTCATTTCTTGGGGGGAGGAGAAGCAAGTTTATTCACTTTCTTATTTATTTATTTTAGGAAGGCTGGAAAAAGAATCTGCAGAAAAAGGAGAGAAGCTA
This sequence comes from Anser anser, assembly GCF_964211835.1. Taxonomy (NCBI): domain Eukaryota; kingdom Metazoa; phylum Chordata; class Aves; order Anseriformes; family Anatidae; genus Anser; species Anser anser. The sequence goes on from NC_139720.1 coordinate 145,548,634, forward strand.
AATAAAATTAAGATGGTTGCTGTGAAAGCAAAGAAAGAATTGGATACCAGCCGAAAAGAGGTACCCTGACTGCTTCTTAATATGAAGAATGTTCTGCATGAAGGATTCTGTTTTAATGACATATGCTTCTTTGTAATAAGATGCAATCCCTGAGGGAAGAATTGGAGTTGGTTCAATCAGAAAAAGATCAGCTGGCTGCTTCAATGAAAGATGTAATTCAAGGAGCGGAAAGCTATAAGGTAGGAATGGTACTGTATCTACCAAAGACGGTTAACTGTCAGAAAAATAGTTTGCTTTTGAGTCCTAGCCTGGATATGTGTTGTTTACTTGCACAAGTATGTTTGGTAAAAGAAATGCCAGTGCAGTTAAGTACCCAAATCAAGAAATGTATGGTTCTAGTAACAGAACTGTTTATCTACTGTCAGAAGAAAACAAGGCAATTCTTTTCTACTGGATAGTATTTTTAAATCGCACTTTAAATCTGGCGTTGTATTTGTCAAACACTGTTGCTGATGCAAATCTCTTCTTATGAATTCTTTAAGTACATAAAATTGGGGATAAGTTAGAAAGTCCTTAAGTGATAAAGAAAAAAGTCAACAATTCCCTGGGAGCAAGTCCTTCTGGAGCACACCTCTGGGAATATGAAAGAGAAACCGGTGGCTGAGGATGGTCTGCATGGATTTATTGAGAGTAAATCATGTCTGACTAATCCTGGTCTGATTGCTTGCAGTGATAGAACAGCTGGAGTTGTGGATGAGAGGAGAGCAGTGATTGTCACTTACCTAGACTTTAGGAAGGCCTTTAACACTACCTCTCTCAATACTCCTGACCAAGCTAGGATGTTATGGTCTAGAAGGACAGAACTTTTTTAAGCACCTGTTTTTTTTAAAAAAATGGCTATACAGTGAACATCTTTGCCTTGAAGACAGTCCAGCTTTGGAACAGGTTGTGCAGGGATGTAGTGCCATCTCCATCCTTGGAGTCCAGTCCTTGGAAAAGCCTGACTGGACAAAGCTCTGAGCAACCTGGTTTCATCTCACTGCTGACCTTGCTTTACACCGGAGGTTGAACATAGACCTCCTGAGGTCTCTTCGAGCCTAAATTATTTTACAGTTTCATGAACTGAAAATAACTTCTCCCAATTTCTCTTGTAATGAAACTACAGCTTTAGTTTCATTTTGATGCTTCTGATATGGTAGTAAAACACCCCGTATGCTGAAATATTGGAAAGATAAGTGTCTAGGGTTTAGCACGTGCTTAAGACAAGCGATGTATATTGTAGAAATTGAAGTTTGTGTGTTTGTGTTAAGAATCTTTTGATGGAATATGATAAGCAAGGAGAAGAGCTGGATTCTGAAAAAGCCAGAGTGATTAATCTTGAACGTCAGCTCGATGACCTCACAAGACAGCTACAGGTGTCATCCCAGCAGGTGAGTTCTGTATTTGTGTCTGAGCTATTGGGCTAAGTTTTGTTCATATGACTGGTAATAATACATAGTTTTATAACCAAAGTGTGTTATGGATAGTTACTTGAAATTCATTTTTTCCTCAGCATCTGGTGCTTATCTGGGCTGTGAGAAAGTCAAGGATGTCCAGAATGACTGGCCTTTTTAGTAGGAAGGGCTTAATATACCCCAGGTCAGCTCACAAAAAAGAGCAGGTGACCAACTCTGGCTTCAGTTGGACGCACAACTTTGTTGCGCGTACCAAATACAAAAACAAGTATTGGACTTGGGCTGTTTCTCTGATTTCACACCTACACTTCTCATGAAGTACAGTAACCTTAAAGTGTTAATTTTTTTCAGTTCCTTAGACAAAATATGCCTGTTTAACCAATAGAATGTTTAAACATACGGAATTAACTATGGTGGGTTTTTTTGGATCTTCTACAAGAATTAGACTTTAGGATGCATTGGGGAGTACTGTAGTGACATTCAAAAGTCTAAGATGGGGATTAAACATCTGTGAGACACATTCTGCGAAACTAACTGAAATGGGCTTGGGATTTAGGATTTAAACTCCCAGGCCACATACATAACTACACTGAAGATCGACCTAGGTCACTGTTTTCTTATAAATAGAAGCTACTAGTGAATAGCATAAGAATAAATCAGAAATAGTAGCATATACTCTGATTATTGCAGGAGTTATGTTTTTCAATGTGTTATAAAGTATTTTGTAAATAAAAACGCTGTTCAGGCAATTGTCAGCTTCTTTCACTTACGCTTCATTCATACTGCATTCTTAATCTGCATGATAGAGATTGAGATAATACCGAAGATGTCAAAAATAAGTCTGCTAATCATTGCAGCAGTAGCCCAGACATAGGAAGAGTTCTTTCTATGTACTGATGTGTTCTCATTGAAGGGATGGTAGTGCTGCAGTTGAATATTTTGGGGGGATTAATGGGATGGTGATTCAGGTATAAATACAACTGCACTTGATGTGGGGCAATTGAGTATTTGAATCTTGTGTATCACTGCGGGACACAATTCTTGCAAAGAGCCAAAAGGTGCTCTTCAGATTTCTCACAACCATCATATAGAAAGCTAGGCACTTGGACTCTGAATAAAATAACCAAATTGTGCTGGTGATTTTAATTTAGTCTGTTTCTTACTCTGGTTTAAAGCAGTTAAGGTGGATGAGACTTGATGCTGTCACTGGTAGGAGTGCTGATTATAAGACAATTGGATGAAAATCAATGTGTTTGGTGTGTTTTTTTATTTTTTTTAAGTATGGATAGTATTTTATTAATCAGTCACATGCAAATTCAGCTTATCTTCCCACTACCATCATTTTAGCATGATCAGTTACATTCTGCTAATGAAGATCTGCTGGCTCGTGTCGAAACATTGCAATGTAATACTAAGCTGCTGGAAGCTCAGATACTGGAGCTACAAAAAGTCAAGGCAAAGGCTGAAAAAGAACTGGAAGCAGAAAAGCTTCTAAAAGAACAGAAAATAAAGGTAATACTGTGTAGAGATGGTGAATGGATTGAAGCATTACTGTCTGTGAATGTGACTTCTGGAAGAGTTTTATAAATTGTGCTTATTTTAGAACAAGTTCCATGCTTTTTCTTGTTACTTCACTCGGTCTTCTTTTGGAAGCTCAGTGTGTTCATTAAAAGAACTTTGCAGTACCATCGCTTAGAGTAGATTGGAGATACTGACAAAATGTGAACAACATTTTGTAGTCTTGTCAAGTTTTCTTTGGCTCCCAGTGACTTCCTGAAGAATTTTATCTTTCTGCAACCTTAGTGAGTGTGTCTGTTTGTAAACTTGTGTACTATGCTGACATCTGTCTTGAAATTGGACTGCATAATTGAAAAGTATTTAAATTTCAGGAACATAGTGGCGCTCTCCGAGAACTGGAGGAGCTTCAGATGCAACTTCAGAAGGAAAAGAAGCATCTGCAGAAGACTATGCAAGAATTAGAGCTGGCCAGAAAGGTACAGTAACTAATGTTGTTTGTGTTAGTACTTAACAGACTACCAAAGATTTTGGTCCTTCTTGCTATTTAATGTCTCCTGTTCTGAGGACTTTAATCCTAAGATATGCAAAAGGAAAAACATGAGGATTTTTACACCTGTTTTTCTTTGGAGAGCTGATGTGTGTATTTTTTGAGGAGTTATTTGGCAGGTGAGAGCAAGGGTTGTTTGTTTTTAGCTTGGTTAAGCATTTTATCCTGACTAGAAAGAGGAGTAGAATTCAGGTGTCTGGAGTACTTGTATGGTGCACTATTCAGAAGCCACCCTTGCAAGGAGTGAAGATGGTAGAAACTAATAGCTGCAAAATACCTACTGCTTAAAACTGTTGAAATTGGCAACAGTTTTTTTTTAAAGCTTTTGGTTCTTGTTCAAAAACAAATTATTCGCTGAGGATATGGAAACCTAATGGGTGGGTATTGTTTGTGGGTATTGATAGTTATAAAGTCTTTTTGTTAAAAGATCAAACAACTATTTCTCATTTATTTTGGGATGGGTGAGGAAGGAATTATTGGCAACTGAGGCAGATTTTTAAGTTTGTAACTTGTTTGCATGTAACTTGCAGGATGCTCAAAAGAGTACGCTGATGGATATGGAAATAGCTGATTATGAAAGGCTAGTAAAAGAACTTAATCAGAAGATTGGTGATAAAGACAGTAGAATAGAAGATCTTGAGCAGGAGACGGGGATTCAGAAGCAGAAACAAGAGACTCTGCAGGAAGAAATAAGTGAGTAAAATATAAACAGTAGTAATGGTAAAACATTCAGATATGTCCGAAATTGATGAGTGAGAGTAAAATTTTGAGGGAACACTAAGCAGTTACATAATTGAAAATACTTTCCTAGAAAGTAAACTTTACTCGGTCTTCAGTTACTTGATCTAGTATTCAGCAAATGAAAGCTAAATAGCGTGACTGACAAATGGTTTCTTACCTGATTAACGAAATCATAATTTCTGAAAGTGATTGGCAGTGATTTTCAGTCTGACATACCACACTTATAAAGCTTTACTAGTTAACATGTGGTTAAAAACTTTGGTTTCTTCCTATCCATAAGTGGAACTCTCAAAACAATTTCATTTGTAAGAAGGTCTTGATACAGAAATGGTATACTAAACTTGCTGCAAACAAGTAGCTTAACAGTTCTTAAGAAATCTATAAAATTGCTCAAGTATTTTTCAATATTTTTAAGGAAATATAGGAGGGGAAATCCTCTTAGCATGTAACTGTTTTCTGCACTAGAGTCACTTCAGTCAACTATGCAACAAGATGAGGAAAGAAATGCCAAGATAAAACAACTCCTAGTGAAAACCAAAAAAGAACTGGCTGATTCAAAACAAGCTGTAAGTCCAGCAGTTAATGACTGCATACTTGCATTTTTAAACTAGCTTTCAAATAATGGTCTTGTAGCTGAATTACTAAGTTGTTATGGTTTGTTTTTTTAATTAACCAGATGCTTCTATCATGCAGGAAAATGATCATCTAATGTTGCAGGCATCATTGAAAGGGGAACTGGAAGCCAGTCAGCAACAAGTGGAATCCTTTAAGGCAAGAAATTTCACTTTGTTAGTGTAATAAAGTTATATGTTAGTATTTCTTAAGTAAGCAATACAGATGTGATTTGTCGTGGGCAGATGGAATATAAGCTGAAGAAGGAAAATGTTATTTTTAGTACCTGGTTACTGGTTCCGTTTCTTGAACGAGTTTTTTGTTTGCTGCTTTCCCCAAATATTTCCCCTGTGATGTTGTTTAAACAGGTTTACCCTTTCTTGCTCCTCTTTCTTTCCCCTTTTCCCCAAAACAGAGAAGTGAATAATTTTGAAGCTTTTAAATGGGATAAATTTTAAAATAGCTTAAGTATGGGAGCTGCTCAGTTTAAAAACAAAAGAATATGGCATCATCAGCAGAAATCTTGTGTTCTCTATCTGTGTAAATTCTCTTGGAATATGATAAACAGTAGCAGGGAAGCTTTTATTCTTGCATGCTGCCACCACACCCACCACTGTAATTTTCAGTTTTCTCTTTAAAAAATACCATATATTTTATTTAAGTATATCATAACTTATGTCTATTTCTTGTATTTTTATTGGATTTTAAATTTATATTCACTAATTCTGTGCAGGGATTACTGTAATACAATCCTATTGTGCTCTGTGGCACGTCCCCTTGAAAATGGAAGAAAAATGTTTTTCATACTAAAGACTGAGCTTTCACCTGGCTTTTTCAGATTCAAGTGTCTGTATTAACATCGGAAAAGCATAAAGTCCAGGAACAGCTACGAACCTCTGCGGAACAACACCAGCGTACGTTGAGTGCTTACCAGCAAAAAATAGCAACTTTGCAAGAAGAATGCAGAGCAGCCCAGGTACTGTCGTGGAAGAAGTCATGTCATAGACTTTAGAAAGGAGACTTAACTTCAGTCTAGAGACAGTTTGCATCTCTAAAAAATACTTGCAGGTCTTTTGCTATTGCCATCTTGTCTGTCAAGAATTGGGAATTATCTCAGTGCTTTTTGTATTTGAGTGGTGGTAGTGGACAAGCCAGCCTGTCCTGGTTGTTCTGCACCATTTGTGGTGGAATGTCTGGACTGCAGTCTTGTGTTTCTAGTAGGAAAAACCTTGTAGCAGTGGGAAGTCGGAATTCATTTAAGATGGTCAGGAAGTACGCACATTGGGGAGAAAAGAAGTAATCACCTCTTTCCTTAAAGATAAGTGGGGGGGACGAGTATCATTTGCTTATAAAAACAGTAACATAGCTACCACTTTAAAAGAAAAATCAATGAAGTGTATTTGCAAGCACCTTTTAATATGCTGCTGTATGAGCAGCTTCTTAATTGGCAGCTAAGTTGTGTGGAGTTGACAGTAATGCAGAGGTTTTTATTATTTCTGTTTTTTGGCCGTATGACAGTGTTAGATGTGCCTGGAATTTACTTCTGTTTTTTGCATTAGAAACAGGCAGGCTCAGTAGGAGTGTTATGTTCCAGCCGTACTTACACAGACTAGAGTGCCAATCTACAGCGTGTACAGCTTGTTTTATATGATAGATGCCAGTCCTGCAGATAAGTAACATGAATGCCTCTCAAAAAACATCTTTTTAAAAAGGTGAACTGAAATGGGCGAACTCTGTGGTTAGTCCTCCTACAGGAGGCTTGCCTGAGTTCCACTGGTAGATGTGGATCACTGTGGAAATTCGAAAATTTTAGTCATCTCAGGGATGACTAATGAACCTGTAAGCTTCCTTAAAAGCCAAGAATGGAAACCTACATCTGTATTTTCATAGAAAATAGACAGCATGAGTACTTGAAAGGTCTTACTGTTCAGATGGGAATAATTCTTGCCTGTATACTATACAGTAAAGGATGAAGCCATTATGTTGTGATGCAGTTTTCTCTGTCCACTGTCTCAGCCATGTATCAGCTGAGTTCAGAAGAGAAGACAAACCAAATACCCTTACAAGCAAGGTATCTTACATTATTTATTATCCCTTGAAGACTAACTTAACTTCTCAAAATTATGCGTAATTTTCAGGCATATTAGACATTTGACATCTAGGTAGCATAAAAAGAAAAGAGAACTAGACCCTTTTTTTCTCCCCTTCATCTTTGTCTTCCTTTAAAGCTGTTTGAGCCCTTTACATGTGAATATCTCGTGAATGTAATTCTTGGATTTTGCAAATATTCTTTCCTTTCTTGAAGACCGGGATATTGAATATCAGTGGCTTCTTGGTTTTAAGTTTCAAGATCGACAATAGTATTCAATTAAAATCTAAAGAAAAACATGATCTGTTGCAATACTCCTGTTTTAATTATCCATTCAAAAGAAGAAAATGCTGCTGGTGGTTCATTTTACTTCTTTTTTCAGCGCAAGGTACATTTCATTTTAAAGCACATAGGTGAGCATAGTCAATCACATAACTTACTAAGAATTTATCTTCTGTCATAGGCTGAACAAGAATCTGTTACATCTGAATTTGAGAGCTACAAAGTCCGTGTTCACAATGTTCTAAAACAGCAGAAGAATAAATCTGCTTCTCAGACAGAAACTGAGGGAGCCAAACAAGAAAGGTAAAACCAAAATTTTTGTGTACGGAAGAATACTAGTACTTGAGCTATTGTGCTAATGTCTGACCAAAAAGTGGAAAAAAGTGTCTATAGAAATAGAGCTATTTGACTTTTAACATGACTTTCTAACTGGCTCTACCTATCTGAACAGAAGAAAGATCATCAATTTTTGAACCACGTCTCAGCTCTCAGTAGTACTATGCTGGTTTCTAATCCCTTGATTCATCTCTAATATATTAATTTTTCTGCAGGTTACCTGTTTTTTCAGTTGGGGGGAAGTGTATAGTGTTAGGAAGATTTTCATGGTTCTTGTGAGCAGAAATTGGCCAGTGTCATCTGTGTAAATTTGAGACATCACTTTCTCTGATGTAAAGCACTGAAGCAGTGTACGAACTAAGAAGTGAACACCAAATTGATACTGCTCCTCTGAGCTCACTTCTTGATTTTTTTCAGGAAGGAATGGTTTAGTGTAGGTGAAGTTCTGCTGGAGTTGACTGAATTGGCAGCCAGATTTAGACTCCTATCAATTATTATATATGGAAAGACTTGAAAAAAAGGTTACATTGCAGAAAGTTCCATGGAGATCATTTAAATATAGTTGTGAGCTGTGTAAACTCAGGTTCACTTCAGAATGTGTCTGAATATCATTGAAAATAGATCTGTTTCTGTAAGTTATTTTTAGAACTGGTCGATGGCTGACCTTGGAGACAGACTGGGTGTTTTTGCATAAGATGTCGTAAGTTGTTTCTGACATAGATCTTAAAACAGTACATAAAATTGCTGCTGACAATCCACCAGAGGGAGACTTGTGTTTTGTTAGAAGACTTGGGCTTCTTTGGTTGTGTGGTTTGTTTGTTTAACGCATCTACTTCTTTGAAGCAAGCAAACTGCAGGAGTTGCATTTCTATCTCCTGTTTAAGAAGCTTATGAAAGAAGGTCACTTATTAAAGTGGACAAGTAATAAAATAATAAGCAGATAATTTTCAAAGGAATGATTTACAAGTATTAACTCTAGGGGTTAGCGGGATATACAACTCATGAAATAATGGAAGTAACAATGTATAAATACAGAAAGCATAAAAGGAGAATGTGTTTGACTTAAGACTTATTCCTACTGGTATATCTGATTTTGGTAAATTCTGTTGGTCAGAAATATATCTTATTTGGATTGATGCTGCTTTCTACTCCTTTGCCAGTTTCTTGGGGAGTGGTTGGAGAAGATTACTGTCCACTTTAGTAAGCAAACAGAGCCCACCACTACTTTTAAGTAGAAATTTTCTCCTGTCTGCATGCCAGATATTCTCCTTCTCTCTTGTTCCTCCAAACTGGATTGAAGCAGTAAGTGGTAGCAGTCGTACCTTCTACCCCAAAAGTACATTGCCAGCAGTTCAGATGGGATGTGATAAATCCATTTGCACCTGTATTGAAACATGATCAGAACTTTCCTAAACATTTCTGCTGCAGTCACATTCTAAGATTATTTTGGTCACAGTGCTGTAGTGATTTTAAATATGAAATAAATTCAGATCAGCCATGTTAAACATTGTGGGTATCATATAGGTTCTGAGATAATATAACTCCTTATAAATATATCTCATTTCTTTTTTCCTCCTTACAGAGAACAGTTGGAAATGGTGATAGATCAACTTAAAGTTAAGCTACAAGATGCTCAGCATAATTTACAGATAAATACAGCTGAATTCCAGGCGTTGCAGTCTGAACATGACACCCTGCTGGAAAGACACAATAAGATGCTGCAAGAGACAGTTGCAAAAGAGGCAGAACTCCGTGAAAAGTAGGGTCTGCTGATGACTAGATATTGATGCTTTACTTTGTGCAAACCTGAAGGACTGGACAGCTAGCTGACTTCAAACAATGCTTCCCAAAGAAAGGGTGTAGCTACAGAGGGAAGTTAAAGGAACTTTCAAAAGGATAGTTTGCTACTTTTTGTCAGCCTTCAGAGGTTTCAGCAGTGAAAATGAAGTAGTAGCTGATGAGAATGAGATCTTTGCAAGCTTTCTACCTGTTAAATACCAGATTTTTGAAGTTAACCTTTTTTAAGCATGTTAAATTTGCTGACTATTTGCTGAGTCCAAAGCTCAGCACTACATTTGTGTTGGACTGCTCAGCTACATTTTATGCATTTGCTTCTGATTGGAAAAATACCGTGGTTAAATGCCAACTATTTCCATGAGAAAATATCCACCACCAGGTGCCTTTCTTACAGAAGGTACTTTTTTCAAGTCTACTTGCCACAATCTTAATTTGCTATTTCTTTCAGAATGTAAGGAATCTGTTTAATCTGCATCACTTCTTGAGAAACGACACGAGGACCTACTTGAGCTCTCAAAAATGTCTTTCTGTGCCTTCTCTTTATTTTTAGGGTACAAAAAACTCACATGTAATACTCATTAGAAATTACAGTTTAGTCTCAGGAACTCTTGACTTCTTGTCTTTATCTTTGTACTGTTTTAGCTGTTCCTGATAGCCATGTGATGATTCATTGTAATCAACTGAATTATATCATTTTGCATTTCTCTGGAAACCAGCTGTACCACAGTTAGTTTTCTTTCGTACCCAGAAAGACTAGCTCTTTGCTTCTCTGGCTAAATTTAAGTTTGTATGCTTATAAGGGCAAGTCCTGTCCTTAGTCATTCCATACATACACTCGTTTAATTGCTTGTGACAATTTTGTCTTGCTTCTGGAGTGCTGCCAAGTCGAGTACAATTGATGCAGTACTGACATTTTTCTTTCCAAGAACGGTTATTCTACCCATTTTTCACTGAGTTCTGCAGTTTAAAAAAAAACGAACCTTATCATAGAAATGTATGTTTTCAGAAGTTCTGCATGAGTGTTTGGTAACTCTTTTAAAGAGTTACCAAAGAAATACAAAGTAAATGACATGCCTTGTATGAGGAGATAAACAGTTGTGTTGCAGCTTTAGAGTTGAATTTAAACTAAAAAACTTTAAAACACGAGTATTTTGGTGTTTGTTTCTCACATTTTATGTGTATGCTGTTTTCAGGCTTTGCACAATACAATCTGAGAACATGGTCATGAAAACAGAGCATACCCAGGCTTTGAGTCAGCTGACGGCCCAGAATGAAGCTCTCCGGAACAATTTCAGAGATCAAGTCAGGAATCTGCAAGAAGAGCACAGGAAGACGGTAGAGACACTTCAGCAGCAACTCTCCAGGGTAGAAGCTCAGCTCTTCCAGCTCAAGAGTGAACCAAGCACTAGAGGTAACTTTTGGTCATGAAACCAGGTTTTCTCAGGTTACACACTCTGGGGGAATTACTTATATTTCTGTACTTGAGTGTGTACCTAAAACAAGGCTATAGCATGTGGGTCTGCCATACAATAGAAACTTACTATGTAAAACTTGCAGCAAGCCGTATCAGTCCACTGATACTGAGTAAAGAACAAGCTTTTATTACTGTACCTTCAGAATCACTATCACTTGTTTTATGCAGCGTATGTATCATGAGACAGATGGAGGGAAATCACTTTGTAAATATTAGGTGCTCTCCCTATCAGTTTGTCTCAGATTTTAGAGAGGTTAGTGGACCTCTGCCTCCAAAATGAGGGGTATAGCTACAGAACAGCATATTGAAAGGTGTTTTAACGATGTTTAGTATTTGTGTACTTGCTATTTGACCCCATTTCTAATTTAAAATCTTACTCTGTTCAAGCTCAAGCACTGTTTCTTATTTTCTTTAAATTTTTTTTCTACTAATTCAGATGTAGTCAGGTATTTGCTAGGAAGCAGTAACAGTTTAAGAAGTCGCTCTTTCCATGTGTTATTTAATTGCAGAGCAGTATCTGATTGTACTGAAGCAGCACAATAGCACACAAAGTATTAAAACTAATTTACACCACCCACAGGACTAGGTGGAAAAAAAAAGCTAATACTGTTTTGCATCAAAAAGATTTGGCATTCTTGTCATAGCTACAACAACTTCAAGGATGTTGCATTAAGGTTTCATAGCCACTGAAATGAACGTTGCTAATCAAGTTTGGATTTAGAAACTGGCTTTGACTGAAATGGTCATTTTGAGGTGAAAGGCTGCATTTTCCACTTATAATGTCATGCTTGTATCTGGCTCTCAAGGCTGTACTTTATGTACTGCTTTCTAATTCAAGATTGGTGCACCTGTGAAATAACCCAACCTATTTCATTTTGATGACAAACATCAGTAAGTATCTTTCAGGTCCAGCTGTTTCAAATCCAGCAACGAAGAACTCAAGAGAACGGCGAAACATTGACCTCCCTGTTCTTGATGTGCACGCCGTAGCCAGGGAAGAGGGAGAGGGTATGGAGACAACAGACACAGAGTCCGTGTCTTCTGCTGGCACTTACATTCCATCCTTGGAACAGCTTCTGAACTCCCCGGAAACAAAGCCTGGTAGGTTGAACACGTTTTTAGAAGCATTTGCCTGTGTAAGCTGCAGAAGTTTGCACCCTCAAAATACATGAAAATGTTGTGTTCTCAGGCTCATAGGTGCAATACACAAGTCTAATTAGTGCCACTGAGTATACCTTGTCCTGAAGTTCCATATGAGTCTTTTCCTTCAGTAAGGAGTAACAACAAAAACTTGTGACAGGATTTAGCAATTTAAAGACTGTATCTGTAACTTTCTAAAGGGAAAAGAATGGATGAATAAGGCAGAATAGTTCATCACTCTTAGTGTTCTGGACTAGTCTTTACTTGAGACAATTAAGTGAAATAACTCTCCTTAATGAAAACATAGGTTGTGTGTTCATCTTTATCAGAACAGGAATTCATATTTTTTTCAGGAAAATGAAAGCCAGTGCAAAGAACAGTAGAAAACAAAAGAGTAGAAAAAGTAGAAGAATAAATAGTAGCATCTAGTTGTGTTTTTAAAAGTCTACTGAATACCGTATGGACAAATGTTGAAAAATCTCCATATATGGGTGGGAAACAAGGGCTAAATTAAAACCATATATCTTGATATACTTAGAAGGGGACCGGCAAATCAGTTCTAAGAAACTTATGTATACAAAAATAGGTCGCAAAATGAGCATGCAGCAGCAGAAGTGATCGCTATTAATTTGGCAGCTTGAATTTGCATGGATTTCATTTCCTGTGTTAATGATGTCCTAATGTTAAGTTAGCCTAAAGTAGACGCACATGCTTTTTCCTTCTTTCTCAGTTTTCTTTTCCAATTCATTGCAGAACCATCTCAGTGGCAAACAGAGCTCAGCAAGGATGAACTGATTCAGAAATTAAACACAACAACAAAGAGTGCTGATCACTTGAATGAATTACTTCGTGAATCAGAAGCAACCAATGCAATCCTAATGGAACAAATAAAGGTTAGCAGATGTGCAGTGAATGTGGGGACAGCTCTAATTTCTATGGTCTATTTTGTAGACCAAATGTTTAACACCAAACATCTTTCAGAAAATCCCAGTCTATGGAAATTCGGTGATGCAAAACTTAATTTTGGGAAGGGCTTCATTCCACAAAAGAAATCAGTGCTTCCAAAGTGAACTTTTTTTCTTTTCCAGTTTCTCTTATGTGGGGTGGGGAGGGGAAGTTTTTTTTAAAAAAGCAGAGTTTAGAAGTTTAGTGTTTAGTAAACTAGTGCCTTTACTGTTTTCATTTAGCTAAAACCAGTAAATCCTGAGGAAAACAGTTTCTCTTCCAGTAACCCATTTCAACTGTCTTAAGTTAAAAGATGATGTATGCATCTCTCTAAACATATTAATGGAATCTGGTTTGATTTGATTGTACCTCCTGGAATTTCCTAAAAACACTTTTAAAGTTAACATTCTCTAAACGTAACTTTCTTTGGTAAATGATTTCTTAACGACTGATAGTTTTGTTAAACCTCTGATCCAGGTTTTCTAACTTATCAATTCTTTATCACTGAAATTGAATAGTATCTCATAATTATTGAACAGATTTTATCAGAATAATTTACTTTTGATCAACAAACTTATCTCCGGACAACGTTACCACCTGTTCAAGCTTCATTGGATTTTTGTCCAGAATATGTTGCTATGCACACATTGTCCTTTCTGAAGCAAGCTGAATAATTCGCTTTTTAGCTCCTCAAAGTGCTATTGTTAATTGTTTTTCTGTGATGCAAACAATATTGTGTGGTCTTTTTTTCCTCATCTGCAGCTTCTTAAGAGTGAAATAAGAAGACTGGAACGAAATCAGGAGAGAGAAAAGTCTGTAGCTAATCTGGAATATTTGAAGAACGTTCTGTTGCAGTTCATATTTCTAAAATCAGGAAGCGAGAGAGAGAGGCTGCTGCCAGTAATAGACACCATGTTGCAGCTCAGCCCTGAAGAGAAAGGAAAGCTGGTTGCAATTGCCCAAGGTAGGTGGGATTCAAAACATTGTCACAAAAAAAGGAAAAATGGAACTAAAGGCAACTGGAGTTCTGTGCTGTCTTTTATGTAGACTTTTGAGGAAAAAACTTGCTTAGTAGCAAACTTAGTAGCATAATGCCTGTGAGCTAGCAATAAAGTCATTCTAGTCTTTTGGGAATTTACTATTCAGTTTTCATAAAACAGATAAATACCTGAAAACATAATTAAAATTTAGGTGAAGTGTAACTACTTCTGACACGTTTTAGAAAGATGATGATAAGCTGTAAAAATGTAATGTGTTCATATTTTGAGTAGGATTAAAAATTTCTGTCGAAGTGACCTTGAAATGGAGGTTCCAATAGGTTAATGATTTTTCTTGGCAGGTGTTCTAAAAAGGTAATTAAAGTGGTCCTCTGAAGGCAGTACTGCAGACCTAATATTAGTTTCAATATCAGCTTTAATTAAAAAAAAAAAGACACCAAAATATGCTTTTTGTTTAAGAACTATTGGAACTAGGGAGGGAAGGCAGAAGAGTTAAGCCTTTAAAAGAAATCAACCCAGAAGCTATGATGGCATGTAATAAGAGTGTTTGACAAGTAACCAGAACATTATCTGGTTTGTCCCCTTAAAAATCCTTTTTAAGGTATTGTTTGTATCTTCTCAAAGTCAACATGTAGCTTTAGCACATCATTAGCAACTGACATATACTCTATTATTTTTAAAATAATTTATTAGTTCTGTGTGTATGTATAAGCACTTAAAAACTATTGAACAAAAACACAATGTGTAAAGTGACAATATAATGCATTCCATGATAATCTCCGCATTTGGAAATATGACTTAAATTAAGCCTATAGCATTTCAGTTTTCTGGCACTATAATGAACACTGGCTGGATCTTTCTGAAGAAAGATGATGAAATGTTTTTTTTTAAGTGCGCTTTGTGATTAAAGTCCCTGAACGTGTTCTTGGCAACATGAAAATAAGTACTAAATGTTACCTCTTCAGCAAGTTTACAAGGACAGCATTTGAAAACCGGCATTGGGGAGGAGGGTGTCAAGATCAGTTTTCCAAATGATGTAATGTCTAGCACAGTAAATTTAGTTTACAGTATGTTTTTCTTCTCCTTCAGGTGAGGAAGAGAGTACCTCACGGCCCTCTGGCTGGGCTTCCTACCTTCACAGCTGGTCAGGACTTCGATGAGACAGTGGAAATACTGAAGTCTTAAACACATTCCACCATTGCAAAACAAAACAAAATAACAGTTCAATGCTACAACACCGCTGGGTTGTTCTACTTTAAGATTTCTCTATTTTCAGCTTTTTAGCTTCTTCTAAGGAAGAAGCCTTGGTAGCTCTGAAAGGCTGTCCTGTGCTGTTTGACAGCAGTGTACCTCTTGTTAGAGCTGATGATCAGAAATATAATGAGAAGTGACAAATTAACTGTAAATTGCTTGAAACAGAATCTGGCAAATCTGTGACAGGTGTTCTGATGTTGATTTAAAAACTTGATCTAATAGTAACTGGAATAACTAGATTTCAGACTTAAAGCGTTTTGAAGTGTTTACAGTTTCTTTCACATGTTTTTGTCAGCTCACTAATCTATACGGTTCGTGCTATTCTCTGCATGTAGAAGTTAAAATAGTTATTTCCTTTCTGGTGATGCTTACAAGGTGTAAGATCACTTGGAAACAGAAGCGGGATTTTCTGTTTTGACTAAATTTTTAGTCTTGGTTATATTTTTCTTCTGCAGTAGCTGGACTGAAGATATGAAGGCAGTGGTCCACAAAATTTAGAAGGTGCCTAAAACTATATGAAGCGTAATGTTTGGCACATCTGGGGCATGGTACTGTAATAGAGATTAATGGCATCTGTGGAAGTGTTGGGATAGTATTCCAATATCAGCAGTCATAAGTGAGCGGAAGCTTTAGGAGAAAAGGTATGAAATGAGAAAAGCTATGACTTTGTAACCTGAGGTTGGAAGCTTGTGTTCAAGACCAGGAAGAAATGTTACGTTTACTGTAGTGATGCCTGTACTTAAAAGGCTACTCATAGTCATATTGAAGATACTAAAGGAAGAATCATGAGTTCATACATCAGATTCCTGGTGGTGACTTTGGAGGGAAAAGGACAGATTTCATCAATAGATGTATCTTTTAAATGTCCTGATGATCGAAGATGTTACATTCTTCTGTCACTTCTGTGTTTGCACACATCGTTTGCACAAATCTTTTGGACAGATACTTTAATCTCTGTTCCAGGCTCTTCAACAGAATGTTTGTGTTTTTTTGTTTGTTCGTTTCCAAGAAAAATAAATCTCTGAAACAGAAGTATTTCTTCTATTACTAGCACAGCACCTTTTTTTAAAGCTTGTGTCGCTTTTCCCTTGCTAGTCCATACTACCTTTCACTATCCTAATTTATTTGTACATTACTAAGTGCTTACAAGTGCTTTTGTACCCTGCTTACCTTCCAAACAGAGTCCTTTAATGTTTTTTTCCACTCCTATGCCCTCTGTGCAGTTTTACAGTGAATCATTCCCTGGTACACATACCAATGCTAAATAGTATTCATTTTTCTGTCCATCTTAGTTGAGGCCCTGAGGAAATGATGCTTATTCCTTTAATATTACTTTGTACAGGGCTGAAATGTATTTGCATATAAGAACATAAAG
Organism: Anser anser; assembly: GCF_964211835.1. Taxonomy (NCBI): domain Eukaryota; kingdom Metazoa; phylum Chordata; class Aves; order Anseriformes; family Anatidae; genus Anser; species Anser anser. The sequence goes on from NC_139720.1 coordinate 145,565,196, forward strand.
TCAGCATGTACTGTGAATAAACTGGTTGGTAACTGAGCTTTTAGATTTTTTTTACTTGTATATATTTCAGTGCACAACTGACAAATCCAACATACTTTATTTAGGTGTTTTAATTTCTTTCTGTACTCTTGGGTACTATTTTTTATTTTTCTTCTATTATATGCTCTAACTGGAATCTTTATGGTTTGTGCTACCAGTGAAAACACCCTGTTTCAGGTCACAAAACTGAAAACTGACAGTTTAGGGCATCTGCAGTTTGTAAATGTAGATTTCAAGCATGGAGTGATATTTGCTTTTTGAAATGATAACCATACCTTCAACATCTGTGATTTGCTCCAGTTCTCAGTTGTTTAATTCTAACTCTCATTTGCAGCTGAACTTGATTAATGTCACTCAAAAGAATGCTAGAACAGAGCGAGGGGAGGTTTCAAATAAGCATAAAAATATGTGCAAGTCATTCTCCTGCTGTGACTTTAACAATGGGAGCACATGAGCGAAGGGGTACAAATTCTTTTCATTTGGTTCAAACTTTGTTTGCAGCTGATCTGGTTTAGTTTCTTCTTCATGTCTGCTCAACTGTCTATAAAGAGCTGTGACAAGTTTCTTTTTAAATGCATATGTCAGAACAGAAGATTATTTATCGTTGTAAACTGTGAATAAATGTATGCAAGTAACATATCACTGGCTGTACTAAGTACCAGTTGCTTATTGACTTTCTTCAGGTCTGAGTTGCATGCTCACTGATTTTAGTAAAATTCAAGTATTATAATGATGAATGTAGTGGACACTTCTTGCATTGCTATATATATTTTTTGTACAATGGAAGATTAAAGTCTTAATATAAAACTATTTTAATAACTGCTACTAAACTGTGTTTGAATGCTAAGATTGCTAGAATTTAACCTTTGTGGCAATAAACTCTGCAAACAAACGTATCATGATTTAATATGCGCTTGCATTAAGTGGCATAGAAGAATGTGGAGTGGAAGCAGAATTATTTTGCATAGTGAAATTTTTATATGTTTGTAATGCACAGCATTGCTTTTTGAAAGCAAATCATAGCTACAGTTTAAAGTTGTAACTAGTGCTGCTTCTTGACATACTGTGGTGCTCTTTGTTGGAAGAGCACTGTGCTGACGTTGCTTTCTGGTTCTTTTCCTTTCTTTACAGTGCCATATTTGTTAGGATATTTTCCAGAAAGTGTAATCCCTGTCCAAGGGCTTTGTAGCTTTGCACTAAATTTTATCTGCCTGCTTTCAGTGCTAGCTTCAAGACAGTAGGGCACAGCTTAATAAAAGAGACTCTGCTCTCACTATGCAGAGTGATTCTGAGTTCTGACTTTGTGGGCGCTGTGGCCCCATTTTAACTACTTACGTGGGCTTAGCAGCGGGTTACACATGTGCCTTCTATGTTCTGTTTTCCACATAACGGAGCCCCATCTGTGCAAGTGAAACATCTTCCATTTGAAAGAGAGGAAGATCAGAACCTGTAAAGCTGTAGTGTGGATGTGCCCAGTTGGGTTTGGGGTTCAATAAGGGCCAGAGGGAACCCATATTATAAGTGGTACAGGGGAGACTAGAGTTGGGTTTTCCTTTCCTGACCCACCCCTGCCTTCCCCAGTGCATGACTAAGAACTTAAATCTTCCTTGCTGCATCTCCCTGCATCCTTCTGCTTGGGAAACAAGTATCCTGAAATTGTTGAGGGGAAAATACTTTAAAACTGTCACCAGTTTGTAATGAGTGGCTTTGAAGGCAGCTTAACCACCTGTGCTTTGCCTTTTGCCTTGGCTTCACCTGGTGCACCACTTCTTCCTTAACTACCTGATCATTCCACTATTACTGCTACTGTGAAATTGTCTCCCCAAAGAGCCTTGCAAATAGCAGTTAACACCCCCGAGCTGAGAAACCAAATGTATAAAGAGATAAAAATGTGTTGTAGCAGTTTCAGAATTACTAGGGCTGTGATGCCCTTTTCACGTGGCCATCACTTCACTAAAAATTCACCTTTATGCAACAGCATGCCTTTCTTTTTCCCTGAATGCCTCTTCTTACCTGAGGAAATGCTGCTCAGATGCAAGGTAGAAAAGGGGCGTGTTTGCTGTAGTAGTAAAGAAAGAGTATGTGGATCTGGTGCAGTAGCTGTGTGCTCTTTACTTTGTAACACAGTAATAGTGATGGCAACTTGGATAGATGGAAGAGGAAAACCAAAATTAATAATATTTTTTTAGAAAAAAGTGTGAAAAGAAGTTAACCTAAGAGCAAACATATAAAAAGTCAAAAAAAAAAAAAGAAAGCCTGGAGTTTAAAGTCAACTTCTAATCTGAACATACATGTTTAGGGGAAGGGAAAGAATTATCCATCTATTTCTCAAATTCAGTGATCTAAAATATACAATACTGCCTTGCAAGGATGAGATTTTAGGGTCGGGAGCTTCCTTCCTGTCCTGATCAAGGCTGGACTGAATAATGAAGGTAGAGGGTAGTAAAGTGAAGTAGAAAAATGCACATCAGTTCCTGCTTCAGCAATTAAATCTTCTGGTATTAGCAAATCATTTATTCTTTCTGCTGACAGCTGAATGTCTGCAGGCATGTTAAGAATCCAAGGTAATCAGTGTAAAAACCAACGTGCTATTTTGGGTGCAGGCACAGTCTCAGACCTCGTATAATGGCCTCTGAAAGTGTTTTAAATTGATAGACATTGGATAGCAGCTGCATGTGAGCGTAGGATTTAAGGGGTTTATTGTCTCATCTGAAAGCTTAATTGCTTGAAAATCGAAGCTTGTTCTGAGAACACTCAGACCTTTTCCTAAGTGGATGCACGTATTCGTTTTTGGATCTCTTGCCATTCGTAGCGCACAAAACATCTGAAAAATAAAATCCATGGAAAATGTTGCACAACTCCAGGAAAAGGCTTTTACCTAAGTACTGCTTTACCCTCCTTATTCCCCCTTGCGGAGTTAAGCCGCTGATGCTCAGCAGTGCTTTTGGCAAGGGAGGAGGCCAGTCATAGCATTTTGGCTTTTGGTAGCTAAATATTTATACAGACCTAGTTCATGTTCCTCTCACGAGTAGTCAACAGGGATTACTCAAACCTGCAGCCGCAGCAGTCTAGGTGAAGCTGTTGTTGACGTGGTGGCCCTCACGTTCTCTAGCAGCCTTTCTCTTGGGAACCACTCAAACCAGTTGTTTGCAGAGAGTTAGGGGATAGTGGATATATCACATTTTTCTTGCAGGACAAGGATTTTCAGAAAATGGAGAAACGCTAATGATAGATTTTGTGAGAAGCTGAATGGAAAAAAAAAAGCTTAAAATTGAAGAATTACATACTTCAATTACTTTGGGTTGTAACCTGTTTGTTTCCCCCCTAGTTAATCCCAAGGTATTTGGCTGACTTCTGTGCTTCTCGACTCTTGAGCTACATTTTCTTTCTTAGGAGGCCCTCAGAGTAATGGCATTAGCAAAAACATCCATGTAGCCATGCAAAATGATAGATGTTCTAAATGCACTAGGAGAAAGATGTGGGACTTGTGACTCCCAGCTGCAGGCAGTTTATCACTGAGTGGATGTTGGAGTTCTGTAATTCTAATTGGTTGCAACAAATAAATATAATTCAGCAATTATTTTATTTTTCCCCCTATTTTTTCCCTTCTGCTAAAATACGGTCCACGCGTGACAGAGAAAAAGGGAGGTGTCAGCAGGACAAGGAGATCATCGGATCCTTGCCATCAGATTTGTGCCCTACCTTCTGCGGTAGAACAGTGATGACTTGGAAAAAATATTTCTGATGGGTGGGTTAGGAATATGGGGTGGATCAGGTAGTGGCTTATTTCTTGTGAGGGGTTGAGTATAATAATGGTCTGATGAGCAGAAAGGATGACTGTGTAGCGCTTTAACTCTTCTCATGTCTTCTTTTATCAATGTAGACTAAGCTTTCAGTTTGGAACAGGTTCCCTGAACTTTTTTTAAAGCATCACCAACAATAAACATTCCTGTGGACAAATCTCCATACCCTTCTGTTATACACAAGTAACATACAAGCATAAATAAAAATGTGAGCATAATATCATGATCACTAAAAGTTATTAAATTACTTTGTAAAGTACCTGTTTTGTGGTGCTGCCAGAAGCTTTTTCTTCAGCCATTAGTGCATCCATCCAACCACTGACCTTGTCATGAAGCATAAATTTATGCTGCTAAGCACAGAATTTTAATGATCAGTTTTGCAGGTTTTTGAGATTGATCTATAAGAGTTATGTCCTTGTTCCTGCACTATCCCTTTCCAGCTTCCAAGAAAAGGTGAAGAATATACTAGGCATGTCTAAAATGCATGAAGCAGAAATTTGCCTTTGCTTTTATAGGGATGTCAGAACAATCACTAGAACAATGCTGCTAGTATTTGGAGTAAACTACACACTATAAAATTATAGAATATCCCGAGTTGGAAGGGACCCATAAGGATCATCAAGTCCAACTCCTGGCACCGCACAGGTCTACCCAAAAGTTCAGACCATGTGACTAAGTGCACAGTCCGATCGCTTCTTAAATTCAGACAGGCTTGGTGCAGTGACTGCTTCCCTGGGGAGCCTGTCCCAGTGTGCGACCACCCTCTCGGTGAAGAACCTCTTCCTGATGTCCAGCCTAAACTTCCCCTGCCTCAGCTTAACACTGTTCCTGCAGGTCCTGTCACTGGTGATAACGGAGAATAGGTCACCTGCCTCTCCCCTCCCCCTCGCGAGGAAGTTGTAGACCGCGATGAGGTCCCCCCTCAGCCTCCTCTTCTCTAATCTGAACAGGCCCAGTGCCCTCAGCCGCTCCTCATACATCTTCCCCTCTAGGCCCTTCACCATCTTTGTCACCCTCCTCTGGACGCTCTCCAACAGTTTAATGTCCTTTTTTGTACTGTGGTGCCCAGAACTGCACACAGTACTCGAGGTGAGGCCGCACCAGCGCAGAGTAGAGCAGGACAATCACTTCCCTCGACCGACTAGTGATGCCGTGCTTGATGCACCCCAGGGTACGGCTGGCCCTCCTGGCTGCCAGGGCACACTGCTGGCTCATATTCAACTTGCTGTCAACCACAACCCCCAGATCCCTCTCTGCCGGGCTGCTCTCCAGCGTCTCGTCACCCAGTCTGTACGTATAGCTGGGGTTGCCCTGTCCCAGGTGCAGGACCTGGCATTTGCTCTTGTTAAACTTCATGTGGCTGGTGATCGCCCGGCTCTCCAATCTGTCCAGATCCCTCTGCAAGGCCTTTCCACCCTCATCCGAGTCCACAACTCCTCCAATTTTGGTGTCGTCGGCAAATTTGCTCAAAACACCTTCTAGTCCTACATCCAAATCATTTATAAAAACATTGAAGAGGACTGGCTAAAACGGAGCCTTGAGGGACCCCACTAGTGACCATCCACCAGCCAGATGTGGCCCCATTTACCACAACCCTTTGAGCCCTGCCCGTCAGCCAATTGTTCACCCATCGTATGATGTTTTTGTTAAGTTGTATGCTGGATGTTTTGTCCAGTAGGGTCCTATGGGAAACCGTGTCAAAAGCTTTGCTGAAGTCCAAAAAGATCACATCAGCTGGTTAAGAATTGATTTCATATATATATAAAAAGATATCGAAGATTTCTGTGGAGCTCAAATAGTAGTCAAAATGTATTTGTTTCTACAACTGAGTTGCAAAAAGTTATTAATGCTGAGCAAGAACTTGAAATTTAATTCATAATTTGTAAATTCATTAAGGGTTTTGCTAGCAATGTTTACCTGGACACCCTGTGTTCAAAAATTATTCATACTTAAATGATCAGAAGACACTCATGTCTTCAACAGCCAAGATGCCTTTGCTGTTGCTTTAGCCTCATAGTTTCTAAAGTATGATAAGAAGAATGCTGGCACCATTTACAGTTGAAATCCATTGATTGTATTAGGATAAACAAACATGGGTCTGCTATGTTAACCAGCACTACAGTCAATAACAACAGGAAGAAGGATGCAGCACCTGCAGTTCCATGAAGTTCTGTGGTTTCATGAAGTTCATGAAGTTTTATGAACTCTGAGGTTGAGACCCTCAAGCATAAGGCTGGACAGGACCCTGTGTAGCAGATCCTAAACTAGAACCTTTTTGCTTGATAGCATCTGTTTCTCTAGGCAGAAGTGTTTATATAACGAAAATCTACAAAAAAAGCCTTATTGCTGAAGCTGTGAAGATCATAAAATCATGAAATATCCCAAGTTGGAAGGGACCCACAAGAACCATCAAGTCCAACTCCTGGCTCCACACAGGACCACCCAAAAATCAGACCATGTGTCTGAGAGAATTGTCCAAACACTCCTTGAACTCTGGCAGGCTCAGTGCTGTGACCACTACTCTGGGAAAGGACCCTGTGAAGACAGTGAAGAAGACACAGTGATAGGTAATTTTTAAGTGCCTGGGCTATTATTTACTCAAGTTTCTTCATATTATTATGTCAAAATTGTGAAACATTTTTTCTGGAAATGGAAAGAACTCGGTGTAAAGATGATAGCATTCGTCATCACAGATCATAGAATCATAAAGGTTGGAAAAGACCTCCAAGATCATCTGGTCCAACTGTCCCCCTACCACCAATATCACCCACTAAACCATGTCCCTAAGTACCACATCCAACCGTTTCTTAAACACATGGGTCTGTCCCTCCAACACGATTTCCTTCTTTACTTCTTTCCCAGGCCTACAATAATGGTCTTGTTTCTTTGGCATCAGCAATGCGGATAATTTGGGTTCTGAATAGGTAAAGAGTAGGTAAAGATTCTGCACTGTCATTTCTACCACTGCCAGCCCTGGCAGAAATACCAACTACACGTTGGTATTTCAACAATGATGGAAGGCTTAATGTTGCCCAGAAACGGAACATCAAAAGCATATATTCAAATAAAACTGATTTTTAGTTTGGTCTAGCATGGAGACATAATTAAAAAATAAATAAATGTTAATATTGTGATTAAGACGCTGGTCTGGAGACATGGAGTCATAAATCCCTGCTCTGCCACATGCTTCCTTTGTGAACTTAATTTCAACTTCTCTGTCCCCACCTCCTCACTTGCCTTCTGGGGATACTTGCACTTACCCTCCTGATACTAAGCACGTTAGTGGCAGGATGGCCCAGTTAATGATGGCTTCATAGGCAGATTACCATTAAAAAAAAAAAATGCATAGGAAGAAAGTGGTCATAGTCTTTCATTATACAGGATTGGAAAAAATGACATTTTTTCTTTTGAGTTTTGTGGTATGCATTTGTGAATCCTATTAAATTATTAATGTAAGTACTCTGGACTGAATTTTACAAGTTAATTAGGATGCCAGAATGCTCTAATACTATGTAATGGAGATCATTAAGAATTGTTATTTCTGATGTACAGGAAGTCAAAGCAAAAATTTAAGACAGATCCGAAAGCCAAGGCGCAACCCTGCTGTAAAGTGCACAGAGTCTGGGGAGGCAATCTTTGAAACTGAATGCCTAGATTTTGTTGTTAGTGTGCTTCCAAAAGCTGTTAGCACTTACCATTTGGCATACTGCTTGGTGGAGGCTCTCCCACACTTCATGAGTGCTTTTGTTACTTTGAAATGAGATTGCTAGCAGATCGTGCTCCTGGGCTGTCATCTTTAAAGGCACCGGAAAACTGCACAGGGTGCAATTCACTCGCTATTAAAGCTATTAATGCATTTACTAAAGGAAGAACCACAACAGCTGTGCTCATTGCCGTGCCCTGGCTGTTAATCATTTCCAGAGTTGACCGTTTTGGTGTTTGCTGCCCTGGTAGGGGCAGGAATGGTGCAGTACCGATGGCACAGGCCCTGTTCCAGGCCACACTGGTCTGAGGCGCCGCTTGTGATCTGAGAGGCTGCTTGCAGCCAAAATGGGGTTAATTAAAGACTTTCGAGAAGCTGCCTACAAGTAACGTGGCAGACTGCCCGAAGTTGATTAGAAAGAAAAACAACAGGGGTAGTGTTACCTTCAACAGGCACAGAATGAGTTCTTACCTATTGAGATGATATATGGAAGTCCTGCTGCCAGATGGTGCGTGGAGGGTTTTGTTTGGTTGTTGGTTTTTTTGTTTTGTTGTTTTGCTTTGCTTTCTTTTAGCAGAATCGCATGAAATGGAAGAAGTTGGCAGGGCCCTCTGGAGGCCACCAGGCCGAAGCCCTACCCCAGCAGGGCCACCAAGGAGGAGACCCCATAGCCTCTCTGGGCAGCCTGTGCCAGGGCTCCTCACCCGCACAGCACAGAAGTGCTCCTGGGGCTCAGAGGGAGCCTCCTGGGGGCCAGTTTGTGCCCAAGGCCTCTGGTCCTGGCCCTGGGCACCTCTGACAAGAGCCTGGCTCTGTCCTCTCTGCATCCTCCCCTCAGGTATTTACAGACATGGATGAGATCCCCCTGAGCCTCTTCCCCAGGCTGGGCAGTCCCAGCTCTCAGCCTCTCCTCACAGGAGAGCTGCTCCAGGTCCTCCATCATCTTGGTGGACTCTATGCAGTGTGCCCAGGTCTCTTGTGTACTGGGGGCTCAGAAGTGGGCCCGGTGTTCCAGTGTGTCCCCATCAGTGCTGAGTACAGGGGAAGGATCCCTTCCCTTTTGTGTGTAATTTACTTCACTCTGCGTACAGAAACGTATTCCCTGTGATACTCCGATTTTGCTGTGCTTGTACCCCTAACCGTGGCAAGCAAAACTGAACCATGCCAAGAAGCAAGCAAGCAAACAAAAGCCCGCAGCCTGCTGTGTCTGTGTTTTCGCACTTGCAGCGCTGCCCTGAGGCACGCTGGCAGGGACCTCCGGCACCCCAACACATGGCACCGGGTAGCACCGACCCGGCTTCCCTCCGGCCCCCGGGGTGAGGCGGGCTCTGCCCGCGGGGGGCCGGGGCCGGAGCCGGGAGCGGGGCCGGGGGCGGTGCGGGCCACGGGCGCCCCCCGGCGGCGGCAGCGGCGGCGGCGGCGCGGGGCTGCGGGGGGGCGGCGGGCGCCCAGCGCCATTACAGCGCCGCCCGGCCGCGGCGGGATGCTGGGGGTGGCGGCGGCGGCGGGGATGACCAACAGGTAGGAGATGGCGGCCCGGACCCCGCTCCCCGCGGGACTCCGAGAGCTTAGAGACGGCAGATTCCGCCCCTCTGCCGTGCGGGCTGGAGGCGGTGCCGAGGACCCGTGGGTGTCTGGCGTGGTTTGGTGCCTGCCCCGCGCTTACCGGGCGGGGGGACGTCGAGAGAAAGGTTGAGAGTCCTTAAGGAGCCGTACCTGCAGGGAAAAAGGTTACTGGGGACGGGTTAGGGGAAGCAAAGTCTGCTCTGTTAATTGCCCGGCACTCCGGAGCCTCACCCATTGTAAACGTTTCTCGGGAAGGACTAGCCCGAATCAAAGCCCTCGGCGAGGGCTGCACGGACATGGGGAAGGCTGGGGCCGGGGGAAGGGGAAGAAGGAGCCGTTCCGGGACGACCTGAGCCTGCCTCGTCCTTTTGCTGCTCCTTGCCGAGCCCCGTTGCTGCTCGCACTCTCCCTGCAGCACCCGGCGCTCCTGGGGGACGAGCAGCAGCGAGCCCCGGGGTGCAGCCGCGGCACCCCGCGTCCCCGCCACGTGGCGTGGGGCTGGGGGCGGCCCCGGGGACAGCGAGCCCCCAGATCTGGCTCTCGCTGCCGTGCACGCTTGGAAGAGGTAAGGTGGCTCCGGTGTCCGCGCTTACGAAGGTAACTGCTTTTGTTTCAGCCGCTTGCTCTCTGAGGGGGTTATAGGAGCTCCCCAGCTGGGCTTCTTTATGCATTTGGTGTTATTCCCCTGTTCCTGGAAGCAGCCAAGGTGACAGCATTGGTGCTGCGGGTGTTCAGCCCCGCACAGGTGCTTCGCCTCTTCAGGTGAGCGCAGCCATCGCCTGCTTGGCCGCTGCCCCGCCGAAGCTGTCGGTGTCGGGCCAGCAGCACTGCTGCTACACGCTCCCCAGGATGTGAGCTCAGCTACACCCCTGGCACCGCCAGAAATTTTGGGACAACGTCAGGCTGGGGCCTCCGCGTGCAGAAACTTGCCGCGGTGAAGTAGGCAGAGCGTGCCGGCGGGGAGCCCACCTCCCTCTTGGCTGCACAGGGAGGAAGTTTCTGCAGCACAAAACAAGTGTGGTTCCTCCAGCGCCTCTCTTCTCATTATTCTTCGTATTATTTTGGTCATGTTGTCATATGAAGGACCAGGGGGTGGAAGGAGGTGAAGACTCTGGATGGTAGCAGGGCTGTGCCAGGGCAGAAGGTGCTGGTCCTTGGGGGCGCGAGGCAGGGGAGCTGCCTACGAGTCACTCTGCTGTGCTAGGTTCAATGTAAAACTAAAGCCAAGGTCCGCATAAAATGCGTTGTGAATTATGAGAGGAGGGGATTCAAAATCAGTGTGTTTTCTTGTTTTGACTCTTTGGGTGGAAAAAACAGCAAAAATACAAGTGTTCCATTCAAAGCAACCTTTTAACAAAATGTAAGGTGGTCTCAAAAGCTTCTGCATGTTGAAACTCCTAAGGGATTCCAGATCTTGACATTTTGTTCCGATATAGCTAGGTAAAATAATCTATGTTTCAGGGAAGAAAACCAAAAAGGGAAAGAATGACTTGAGGTCTCCCTCCAGACCTGTGTACGGAGGTGGAGCAGACATCTAGCCAGCATGTTCTCTGAAATTCTGTTCTTTCTAACTTAATATATTTATCTTTTCAACTTTATGGATGCTTTATGGATGCTTTTTGAGCTCCAGTTGCTGCCACTACTTTTGTTTCTTTCAATGCGAGGAACCTGCAGGCTGTAACCTGAATGCCTGTAACCCCAGGGCACTGCTGTGGGAGCTCAGTGTCAGACAGAGGAAGGTCTTCCACGGGGGAGAGGGGTTTTTTGGGTGGTGTGGGATGTGCAGTTGGAATGATGCTCGGCAGCAGTTTGTCGCTCCAGATTGCTGAGTGTGCATCGTGGTGCCGAGAGCTACTTGCTGTAATGCATGCTTGCTTTATAGTTGTCCTCAGGTTATAGATTCAATCAAAAATGCACCCAGCATTCAACATCTTAATGTAAGATGTAAGAAGTGTGATGCTTGGATTGAGAGTGCATGAGTTGTTGGGCTTTTTTTTGGCGGGGGCACAGGAGGGGGACCACAGGCTGTTTTGTGGGCAGCTTTTCCAGCTGGTTGTGTTGAATTCATCTTGATGTGTTATTGTTGGAATAAGTTTCTTACGGGATTCAGAGAAAAATATTAGCTTGCAGCTCAGAGCCTTTATTATCTTAAACATTTGTAGTTTCCTAATGCAAACTTAAGTTTTTCTTTGTAGTAATAAATCAAGGCCAGTGTGCAGTCAAATACTGAACAAAGCAAGCTCCTCTTTATTCACAGAATACATGTGTTTGAGAAACTAGTGTAGACTCATTGGATTTACAGCTCGTTCGTGTGAAGCTGAAAACTGTGGGCACTTTATAGTGCTACTGGCTTTGGAAGGCATTGATAAGGGAAACGCGAAGCTATAGGTGATCCTGGAGTTAAATCTCAGCGGTAATGCAGCGGTCTTTTTCTTAGAACTGGCTCTGGATGGCTTCCGCAGGGGAACCATTTAATGGCTGATAATGCACGGAGCATCATCACTTGCATAGTTAACAAATTCTTTTTCAAGTCACAATAAAATATTTATTATCAAAGCACTTAAGGCAAGCTATTCTGCTCTTGCAGTTGTGGTTTTGTACTGTGTTGGGCTAGACATCCCGAATCATCTGTATTTTGTTCGTCCCAAATCCAAGTTTAAAGGTTTTTTGCTGTGTGGTTCGATGCAGTCTCTTACTGCATTCCGGTGTGGGGGCACTTTAACTATTATTTGTGCTCAAAGCAGCCTGACAGTTGGTGGGAAAATTACTTACGTAAGGTCTTTCCATGATGGCAGGTGCTGATGAGGAGGAAAATCAAAACGACAGTTGTGTTTTGACAGCTGAAGTTGTACATTGTCTAAGCCATCCACGGCGTGAAGCGGGCATATGTACGTGCTCTGTTGTTTTTGTCATTGTGGAGATGTGCTACGGAGCACATCCCCGATACGGCTTGTGCACAGGCTCTGGTGTTGAGGCGGAAACATGCTTTAAAAGAGTGAAAGAAGGATGGGAACGTCCTAATTCAGCTTGACAATTGGGGAAAGCAGAACAGAAGACTGTGCCCTGGGGGAAATACTTTTCTGCAAATTAGGACACTCCTTTGCAATTACTTCAGTGCTTCCCATTCCCGAAGTGTCAAAATCTTTATGGAAATGCTTACTTAAGTTCTTTTGAGCAGATAAAAGAAAATCAAGATACTGCAATTTGCATGGCTGGTTATCTGTGCCTCAACAACCCCTTATGTGGGACAGTTTAATGGATTTGTCTCAGTGCATAGAGACTGTTGGTGAATTCTGTGGGGCAGAAGCTGGTTGTCTGTCTAGGGGCAAGCTGTCTACGAGCCACGTGGACCTCATCTCTGCCTGAAACCACCTTCCTCCTGCACTGGGAAGTACGTAAATGGTCTGGAGCACCTCCCCTAGGATGCATGAAGAAGAGTGTCATCACCCAGGATGAGTTTTTATGCTCTGTGTTTGTCAACCCCTGTTTGCATTAAGTAGTTTGAAGACCTAAGCATGCACCGGTGGATGGACTTTTGATGGATCAAAACCTAAACTGGTGGGAAGAGTTGAGTTAAAATCTTGGGGAGTATTACTCAGGTCATGGGTGGGGTTAACTGGAGAAACTAAGACTGTAATGACTTGATGCATGGCCTGGCCAGTCAGGGGAGGCGGCTGAGCTTAGAATTAAAAGGGTTTTCCATGTTAATGTGGTGTTTTACTGTGGTGGTGGGGCACTGGGAAAGACAGCAGTGAAGCAATAGGGTAATACCAGCAAGTATTTGGGAGGCAGCGACATGGCAGGGTAGCTCCCGTCCAGACCTTGTGCTGGCACACAGCAGTGGTGGGGTTGGTGTGGGAGGAGAAGACTGCACGCAGAGAGGGGTTCGGAGACGGCTCTGAGGAGAAAAGGGGGCTCTGTGAGGGTGCTGGGGAGTGGGTGGGCAGGGAGCCCTCCCCTACTGTCCCCTCTCTCCTGTCCCTGGCACGCTCAGCTGCTGGCTCGGGAGGGAGAAACGCGGCTTGGCAGAGCCTGGATGCGGCCCCGGCAGGCTGAGGGCTGAATCAGCAAAGCAGCCTCCGCTCACAAAACCCTCCGGCGTCGGGAAGTGCTCCGTCGTGAGGAAACGCTCACGAACTGGAGCGTATCTCGGTTCGCAGATGAAAACCATGCGCTTCCGAACTGCGTCGGTAGCAGGGCAGGCCAGCCTTTTGCGGCGGGGAGGCCGACGTGTGTGCTAGATTAAGTCCCTTATTTTAGCCAGGCCCTGCTGGTGAGCGGGGTGAGGCTCTCCTTGTGGTGATCGCTTCCCAGCCCCGGGCCTGGCCGGCTCCCAAAAGCAGGGGGCACCGTCCCGGGCCAGGCCGGGGCCCTGCTCCCTCAGAGGGGGATTTTAATCAAGCCCAGGGAACTGACACGGCTGGAAACTCGGGCCAGATAGGTGGGCAGGCGTGTGGATTGGAAACCAGGTTTGGCTCGATCTGGGTTGATTCCTCTCGATCTTGTGAACAGTGGTGATGTTGGGGTGGAAGGGAGATAGGCGCTTTGTCTGACTGGACCATGTAGCCACAGCCCTGGGGAGCGATGCTAAAGGTGGGGCTCCTGTGGGGAGCGTCTGGGGACCTGCAGAAGGTCCGAGCCATGCTCGTTGGGGGCCTGGACCTGCAGTGGACGCAGAGCAGGAAAGGGGGCACTTCCACACCCTGTTGGACCAGCCAGGGTCGGTCAAGGAGGCCTGCCCAGGGGAAACCACTCCTGGAGTGTTGTCACAGCACTAGGGTGCAGAAATTCAGCTTCAGTGGGAGCTTCCCCTCCCTGTGACAAGTAGGTTGTACCTAGAGCATGGAGAACAGCGATGCCTCGACACCAGTTTAAGTCTATGTAACGTTTGTCAGCATGGCTGATTTCAGCAGAATCTGGTTTGAATTCAGGTTTGAATGTGCTGGGGGGTGTCTTCACCCACTGCTTTCAGGCCCTGGAGGAACCATTGAACCGTTGAAATAAATGGATCAGCAGTCTCTGAAGTGGGACATGCCTGCGGCACTTTTACACACCCCAGAAAACAACGGTGTTTTCTTCTCTCCCGTGCTTCCTTTTGTAAGTGTATGCAGTTGCAAGAGAGAGGCAATGCTCCGGTTATATTAAGAAGGAATCGAAATGGGTAATTTTAAAGCTGCTGTTACCGAGAAAAAGCTGACTTCCGAAATCTTTGTTCCTTCATTCACATTTTTTCCTTTTTGTTAGCCAGCCTCAGGAAATGAGAACATTCTTTTGGCTTTCCATGCCTGAGTCACATCTTATATATATCTCCATATATATAAAAGAATATGTTAAAACATCTGGAGATGTTTGTTTCGAAGAGGTATTTGTTTTGTATTAGGGTCTCTGAGCTTTAAATGTTTGCACAGAGTTGGATGTTCCCAGAGTTTCCCATACTTCTTTGGTTACAAGGCTATGGATACTGCTGTCAGAAAAGCCTAGGGAAATACGCTGGTGACTTGGGGAACATACAAACAAGTAAAACCTTTAAAGAAAGTGAGAATTTGCTATTTTTTCTCAAAAATGTTAACTGTCAAAGAGGTTGTTTAATATCACTTGCGTCCAAATCTGTAACTGTTTGATGTCTGCCAAGCGTACTTCAAAAAAAAAAATAGGTGTGAGGAGGAATATTCCAGTAGCTATTCTCCTGTTTGTAAAAATAAATAATCTTTTAATTACTTCCTTCCTTTTTTTTTTCCTCTTTTAAAAAAAGCTACTACACCCATCTCTGCCGTTGGGTGAGCTGACCCTTGCTTGGCCCCTGCAGCGCTGCGAGTGGGCGGCGGGGTCTCGCCGCCTTGCGCCACGCTCTCAGCTCCTGCCTCCCACCAGGGTCAAATGGAGATCGTGAGACTTGGTTTAAAAAAAAAAAAGAAAAATCTGTTTAGTCAAAGCCAAGGCCAAATGTTTAACTTTGGGGGGGGTGGATAAGGAGAATAAAGAACATTTCCACCCGTAGATGTTTAATGTCACTGCACTGAGGATGGGAGAGCGGTGATGGAGGATGCTGCTGGTGACCCATGTGGCAAGCACTGGCGGAGGGGTAAAACAGGACAAACCACAGCACGGCCAAGTTTATGGTTCAGATAAGGAACCTCTCACTGTTTAAGTATTTTCATTATACCCTGTGTTTTCCTGTAGGTTTCTTTCATCTTTTATTGTCAATGGATTATAGTGGGCTTAAAAAGGACTTGCTTGTTGAAATGGTTGTATAAATACGATCCTTGGGGTATGTGTTACTTAGAAAAGTACTTATCTTCCTGAAAAAAGAACTACCTCCTTTTGCCCCTTCAACGAGCTTGTTTGCCGTCGTGTATCAAAGCAGTGCGATTTCTATAACTGTATCAAAGAATAGTGGCTTATTGTTAATTGTTTAAAATAATCTCAGAGCCTGTGGGGCTTGTTCTTTTGGCTGATTTCCTGTTCATTGAGAGACTGAAGAACTGTTTCAGGTTCTCATTTAAAAAAGAAAAAGGAGGGAAAAAAAAAGGAAAAAAGAAGGAGAAGAAAATTATAAAAGAACTCCTGGAACCAAGACAGTCCCTGGGGTGAACTCACAGATTTGCAGCCCTGTAATGAATCCCCTCTGTTGTCATCTCTAACCAGCTACAGTTTCTCTTTTTCAAAGAGAAAAGCCCCTCTCTTTCCCCCCTGGCATCCAGCTCCTGTGACATTATCCCCCATTAAATTATGTCACCTAACGCCATCCGATGCCATGCTGGGAACTTGATGTCTTGGGACGCTGGTGCCGAGCTGCTGGCTTGCCAGGCTGAGACGAGCTCTGGAGCATGGACATCTGTGGGACAGCTTTGCTGTCAGGGGAAGCAACAGGGGAACGATAAAATATTCCCGGTGGTTCTCTTTCCCAACAGGAAGCCCGGGCTACATTAAATCTATTGACATTCAAGAAGTTTAAAGCTGCTAATGATGTCTTTTTATAGAAGTTTTAGCACAAATGTATTCTCAAGGTAGGGCAGAACAGTGAAATAAGCATTTTGTGTCATCTGAAGTAAAGTTCATGTAGTTATTTTTACCGGACAGATTTTGGTAACGTATGGCTGAGTAGCTGTGCAGTGGTTTGATTTGCAGAAATGGACTTGCTGCTAAGTCCATGAGTGCACAGGTAAAAAGATGTAGCACTGTGGTTTCCATGCATGTACAAAAATAAGCACTGAACTCTGCAGAAGCAAAATGATGGGGAAGATGCTGGGTTATAAGCCAGTGTGGCCAGCAGAGCCGCTGCTGCTGTCGTAGTGATCATTTGGGTGGTGGCAGCGTGGTGCTGGGAAATCACAGAATCATCTAGGTTGGAAAAAGCCTTCAAGATGACCAAGTCCAACCATCAACCTGACCTGCTCTGTCCCACCACTAAGCCATGTCCCTTAGTACCACATCCACGCATCTCTTAAATGCCGCCAGGGATGGGGACTCCGTTGCCTCCCTGGACAGCCTGCTCCAGTGCCTGAAGAAATACTTCTCCATGAAGAAATATTGCCTAATATCCAATCTAAAGCTCCCTTGGTCCAACTTGAGATCGTTTCCTCACGTCCTATCACATCCTACCTGAGAAAAGAAGCTGACACCCAAAATGTGCTCTATCCACCTTCTGATGTCACACGTGGGTAGGCATGAAGGATGCTGATGGTACTCAGGTCAAGCAGAGGATTTTTCTTTTCTGTGTTGAGTAATGCTCCTTGTTTGGTGTTTGCGTTACAGATACTTACCAGTTCTCCCCACCATGGCATGGGGAGAATAAAATGAAAAATGCCTGAGTCCAGATTTTCTAACACAGCATGAATCCCTTTTAGCATAAGTGTTTGTAAAATGATCAGGGCTGTAGTTCCAGACCACAAGATTTTCCAACAGACTTTGAAATAATACGTTGTACACCCTGTGCACATGCTTTAAATAGTGATGTTCTTGTAGTTGGCCTTGAGGGTAGAGGAGAGACAGAGTCTACCTGAATTAGCTGGAAGGGGATTCATAGTTTGACACACTAAAAATATGTTCTGCATACCACGGAAATATCTAAAGTTCGTCTAAAGTTCGTGCTGGATCTAAAGTGCAACAAACCAAAAGTATTTGTGCCATTGGTGTCTAACAGTTCAGACTGCAGTGCTGAATGTTTCCCTAGTGCTTGAGTGGTAATGTTGCAAGGATGTTAACATATTGCATCGACTGAAAACTTTTATTTCATTTGCCTTTTCCCTTATATTGGTAGAAAAGAGGGAAGGCAAGTAGCTCATAATACCCATCTCAAATATTCTTATCTTAAAGCAAATGTTAAAAAATTACCAAAAGGACATATTTTGGTTTTGGAAATTCATAAACAGTAGAGTATATCTAAGTAAAAATAATGGAATTAATTTATTTTAGTCTGAACACTGTATAGTCCCAGTCATGCAGAGCACTTGAGTTAAATTCCCGAGTTCGCTCAGGTCAAGTTGAGAGTTTAAATTTTCATTTCCTTGGAGTCCAGAGTTCAAGTGCATGGAGCTGGCACGTCATGCCGCCTGAAGGACAGCGCCTACAGTCACTCTTGGTGTCCCTGACTCCAAGAGGAGTATATTAGCTTTCCTATGAGATATATAGATACGTATCTATATATATACTTATATATATTAGCACACGAAGCATTTAAACCAACCAAACAGGTAAAAGTTGCAGGAAAAAAATGTAGATTTTTTTTTAAGCAATTCTGCTCTAAATTATTGAATAACTTTGCTCATTGTTGTATACAAGCAGCTGTTGCAATAGGATATTGTCTCCAAAATATTCCTAGTAATCGCCTAGTCAGGTATGTAAAACACAGGATGCCTCTACTAAAGTCTTTCTTCTGAAGCAAAAAATGTGTCAGAAAGAACGATTAGCATTTTAAAACCTGAGTAGATGGTGGTACTGCATCAAAAGCGCTGTGGTAAATGGTACTTTGCTCCTGCCTCTTGCCTTCACATGTTGCCACTGCTGGCATTTTTCTTTTTTTTTTCTGTTGGAGCTTTGCAGCTGCCCCTTGGCGGGGCAGTTTGCTTGGACCGTAGCAGAAGCCCGTGGCATTGCTCCCCTGAGCTGGGTTTCGTAGTACGTGACAGCAGTTTCAGCCCTGATCTCCAGAACCTCCCACCAGCCGTATCCCGATGGGCTCGGCACACTGCGATGCACCATCTGCTCTGTATAAATGACAGAGGGGCAGCGAGAAGCAGCGACAGCTTCTGGGGACGTCCACATGTGAGGCAGCGGTCGGGAGGCTGACAAGGTGACATGGATATGGTTGCTGTCCTGGGAAACTAGCCGGGCGGTGGTATCACATTTGCTGTTTTTTTCAGTAAACACTGCTTTTTTATTTTATTTTTTTTCCTTATATATCACATTATCTTATATTACCTTCTCATGGCACGCTAGGATGTTCAGTTTTCTAATGGCTCGGGTGTATCCAGTTGCTTTTCTTCTGTAAATATGAATTTACTGCGCTAACAAGTGTGTGTTTTTACAGGGGACACCTTCAATACTTAATCAGTCTGAACCACAACAGCGACTTGTTCTTGCTCTCCAGCTTACGGCCACGCTATTAACCAGTTGCACTAATCGATATGTGTGGGGGGAAAGGAGAGGAAACTGCAGCTGAAGTCAGAAATTGTTAGCTTATTCATTAGCTTTTAAAGAGCCAAGCTGAGGTCATCTCCAGCTAACTGGCCGGCATGCTGCTGCTTGCTTCTCGAGCTCTCCTTACAGAGTCGCTTTCTGCATCGCCCCTCTGGCTGTATCTTTTGGAAGGTGAGGCCAGGAACCCAGTGGCAGTGAAGACTAAATTGACCCACGTTTTTCCAGGACTACAGGGGTGTTTTCTAAGAACACAGAACTGATTTCTGTAATGGAGGAAATGTGTCCACCTTTGAAAATAAAAATTGGAGTATTGTGGTTCAGAAGGGTTTGTCTGCACTTCCATGTGAAGAGGGAAATGAGCTGGACCACCATCTGCATCTAGCATCTCTTTAAATAGAGCAGCTTTTGCAGAGGGATTTTAGAATGTGGGGGTTCCTTATCTTTTGCTGCTTGACAGTGATGTGGAAATACCTGAGGATCAAGTTTTAAGAATATTCTCCCTCCACGCCCCCCTTTTTTTTTTGCCCTTTTTAACTCTAAGAATGTCAGTTTTGTTCTCCCTGCCTCCTGTATCTGGAAAATTTGGGCCATGCTTGTTGGGAATGGATATAGGTTTGTCCACCCTAAGGTTTTACTGTGTCATCCCTTTTGCTATTGCTGTTGTCGTGTTCACAGCCTTTAAGTAAAGGGAGGGTTTTTTTTAGTCTGTATGCGATCTTTGTGAAAATCACCACCACCACCACCCCCTAAAAAAAAGAAAGTTTTGCTAACAAAAATAGTTGTTCTATCTTTTTTTTTGCCAGCTTCTGTGATAAGAGTTGAAATGATTACCCATCAGAAATACAGGTGATTTTTCCCTTCCTCAGAATCAAGTTCCTTTCAAATCCTTGACAGTGGGGTGTGTTGCTTACTTCGGAGAAAATAGATTAGTGGAGCTTTGTGGCATTTCCTCAGGACTGCATGCATACAAATAGAGGAGCCTGCACCAGTTTAAGGTGATATTTGATTATCTTCTGCATGTTGTTAGGAACACAGAAATACCTCAAGCCATATGTTTGAACACTTGTTGCTTAACGTTTCTGATAACACGTGCAAGTGCTGGAGTAATTAACTGATTCCATGCTGGCGGGTGGTAGCAAGTCTTTCCCATTCCCATGGAAGCCAACTGAAATTTTGCTCCAGTCAGTGGTACTTGCTTAGACATAGGGGTCCATAAATGGCCAAATGAGACGAAATACGTACTAATACGTGGGAAGTAATTGTCAGTTTTGAAACTGTTTTTCTGTGTGTCAGGTATAGGTAGGAAACTATCCCTTTTTTGAGTTAGTTTTGTCAGGATGGTACAGTAAGGTCGATCTTGTAACAGTTGCAGCTCAAGAAGGTAGTTTCCTAGTCTGTTCTTTCTTGTATTTGAAGAAGAGCAGCTGCTTATTAGATAAGTGGGCGCAGCATGTTTGCCCATTTCTGTGCCCGCAGATAAATGCCTTCAGTTGAGGATGTGTAGGTTGGCGTTTACGCCTGGTAAAGTGCATCTACTGTAGTTTTTGTCTCTATAATTAGTAGGGCTGTTTCAGCTTTTTTCATGCAAAAATCTAGATTTTAATTTAAAAAAATGATTGTTGCGTTATGTGACCCTGTAGCTTCACTTATGCCATTTTTAAACAGATCCTGGCAACACCCTCTTGCTACCGTAAATGAGTTTGCATAGCTTGGCAAACCGTCATGCAGGTTTACGGGTGAGGAAGAAAGTGAAATCCTGGATCCGCAGGCTGTGAAAAGCGAGCCCGTGCAGGTCTGCTCGCTCAGGAGCTCGCCACCTGGGTGGCAGCCGGGTTTCAGTCTCACCCGGCGGGGCATGAAAAAGCCGGGGAGGAATTAAGGCAGCATAGCGCTGTTAGCATGCGTGGCGAAAGGCGCCGTTGTGTTTGCACCGAGGGCCGGCAGAGCCGTGTCTTCTGCTTGCACCCACATGCAGGGCTCTGCAGCGTCTGTGGCAGGACACTTTGGTGCGGGGAAGAAAGGAAGATAAGACTCAGAGTTTTTATGTCTGTCACTGTGGTTTTTAAGGTGCCTGGCTTATTTGGGCTGCTTGCTCAACATTTCTTGTGTTACTTTGCATTATAACAGTACTTTTCCAATGACGTTAAGAGCAGCACATTAGGATTTAATGGTACAAACATGATTCAGTATCTTCTCCCAGTCCATCATTAACCTGATTTGATTCTATACAACTGTAATGATTTATCCATTAAGCTGCTGAAATCATAGTCTGCGCAGGTTGTGTTCTGTTTGTGTCCCTAATTAATTTACATAAGGCTGCTGATTTCTGCTGAACGCTGAGCACCGCCACATCAGGTTACTGTGAGCTACCTGTTGCCTTCTCCTCTGTAACTACCTCTGTGACAGCCAGCTTCTGGAGGGAGAGGTTGGGAGGCAGTGTGAGAACACAAGGGCCTTGGTCCATCCTGGGCTCTGCTCTCAGCTGGGTCTTGATGCCATCAAACAGCAGCAGGGGGAGAAGAGGAGAGGGTCTTCCAAAATATGTCCAATATATAATTTTTCTTTTTTTAAATGAACTGGATAGGAGAGTTTGTACTGAATTGGTGTTCAGCATCACACTGCTGGAGCAATTTCAGTCCAGCTAGAGAAGCTGTAAAATGGGCTACACATAAACCGTGCCTCTAAACCACAATTTCAAGGACAATGTAGCTTACTGAAGGTCAGAGAGCAGGGCCAGGAATGGTATACAGAATATTTATTTATTTATTTTTTCTGTTTGGGAAAGAGAGCTTAAAAGCAAACAAACGCAAGCAGCAAACAAAGGAAGCCTTTGCTTTGCCAAATGTCTTGCTTATAAGAACAAGAGCAATGAGATGCTCTTGAATTGGCATCCGTCTCCTGCCTGAGGGGGAAAAGAAGAGTCTCGGTTGTTCCTTAGTGGTGTCTCTTTTCAAACCCTTTCGGTTTTTATATCCTCAGTTATAGGTTGCTTGGACTGGTTGTTCTGTGTTTGGGAAGGTGCCTTTGAGCACTCAAAGCATGTATTAGTGTTGGCCGGATTATAAAGCATCCTCTTCCCCTTAAGTAGAGGATGTTGCTCTGAATAAAGAAGTGCAGTGCGTTCCTCTGGCTTTCCGTTCAGAGGGCGAAGGCAGCCTCACGCAGTCCCGGCGGTGATATTCGCGCCTCCCTTTGAGTAGGTATGTGCTTTTTGGCATGGCTGGCCTGTATGCATTCCCTAAGATTTTATTTAAAATATGCATTTCTATTGTACTTTATCCAAGTACAAATAATGTATTAATGAAGGTCTCTGTAACTGAAAGGAATTCAGCTGGAAATCCTGTGGCTTATCTGACCACAAGGAAAGTTTTATTTTCATTTCTTTTTCTTCCCTTTTGCCTCTTGCTTCCAGTATTTAATTGCTGCTCCATTGTTCCTGGCACTGACGGTTAAAGCTGAGGGCTGCTTTCTGTTTGTTGTTATTATTATTACTGACATCTTCTTGCATCCATAGGCTGAAAGTTGGGACGCGCAGAGACCAGAATTTAAAGAAACTCTGGGCCACTTTGAGTTCATTCTTCATGGAAATCAGATGTAATTTCAAGTTTTAGGCACAGGATAGTTTAAGATAATTTAAACCTGGATTTAAAAACTTCTCTTCTATAGTGATCCCGGGAATATAAAGCATGGAGTCCCATTTCTGAACATTGTGCATGTGAAGCTGTTCTTCTTCATCCCAGCAGCACTTCAGATGTATTTTCCCAACTGGCTTTTTGAAGGTGCTCCCATTGGGTTTGCTTCCATTTCACGTAGTATATTTCACATGACATTGGTGTATGTCATCTCCTCTGGCTGTATCTCTGTCTTAAATCCATTCACTGGGATTCCTGTGCTTTCTTTCCAAGCATTCACTGCTAACCACTAGTAAATCTGGAACATATTGGGACTTGGTGGGATGTTGTGTTTTCAAGGATTCATTGTTCCCCTTTATTAGCTGTGGCTGGCTATTGCCTTCCCCTCCCTACCTCCCACCCTCAGCTGTCTCTACTCCTTTCTTGCTGCACCAGCTTTTTCTACCCGAGCTGTCCCTGTTCATTGTTGTCTTTGTCTCCCCCCTCATGCAAATCCCATTTGAGCCATTTTGTCTGCAGTAACAGCAAGATGTTTAAGTAATTTGAAATGGCTCAGAAGAGCAGCCAGAGGCCTGGCATGAAGGATAAGATCTGAAATAAATTAGAAGAGATGTGCGACATCGCATCTTCTGCTTAATTCTCTTTTTCACCATTCTTTTTGTTTTGAACATTGAGGATGAGGAAGTGTCTTGTTGTGTTTCTGTCACTGCCCAGTGTATTTTGAATCTCTTACATAAAGAAAAACTAATCTGAAATCTCTTCAGTCCTTGGTTGTAGCAAAAACAGGCACTGTGGCATTAAGTAGCGGGTTTCGTTGCAGCAGGCTGGCCTCCACTAGCACTTCAAGCTACTGTGGGGCACTTTTCCTTCCCCATTTCTAGGTTCACAGTCAGGTGGGAACGAAAAGTGACGAAGTGCCTCCACCTCCAGGTCATCACTGCCCCACAGGTTATGAACTGCAGCATGGGGGCTCTCCTGTGGAGCCACCGAGCCAGGCACGACCACTGCTGCTGCCCCTGTGCACACAGGAGCAAGGCTGGGGCCCACAGATGCTGCTGGGGGGATCCCACGGCTGAACTTCCTCTGCCCAGTGCTGCATTGGGATTTTTATGCTTTAAAAAATGAATAAATAAAAACTTCCTCTGAGCTTTTTTCCCCCCTAACGTTGAGGCAAGCCAAATTATTTTTCCATGTGTGGTTTCAGATGAAAATACTTTTCTTCCTTTTTTTCTTTCTGTCAAAAGAAATAGTGGAAAAATTGTTGAGTATTATTCAAAAACTTTATTTTTTCTTCCTAGGCTTGCTCTTTACTTTGGACTGATGCCTCGTTTTTCAGTAGCAGATGATAGCTACTGAAATAGGCATCCACAAGAGAAGCAAAGTAACTTTTTAAAAATTAATTTAGTACTCTTTTTATACCTTACCAAAAGGGAAACACCTTATGCATAAATACGGGATCGGTGGTTGCATGTTATTGACATTGTCATGATCTAGAAATGTTAATGAAATAGAGATACTGTCAGCTGGTGCTTTTTTGCTGTCCCAGTGGAATTTTGTTATGCAGTGTGTTCAAAATAACTTGGCATCCTTGCAACTCTATATTACTTAGAAAGCAGGAAAATAAATTTCGGAACTCCTTTCTTTCATCGGAATACCCCATACACAAAACTAGTGTTTCCTTTTTGTCACACACAACATCTGGGGATTTTGATGTCTTCTGTTCAAATAAGGTTGGTGATAGCTATTTTGAAAGAAGTACATCAGGGATTTTTTGGATCTGTATGGTTGTGGTATTTTCAAATTACTTCTTTGTAAGTTTTGAGTATTTATGGAAGCCCCAGGTAAAGCATGTTTCTTTCTAGGGCTTATGCATTTTTCATTTATTCCTGTCATTATTATAAGCATGTAACTTGAATTAAAGGAAAAATAAGCATATCATTCCAGGATGAGTTCTAGTGCTACTCTTCTACATTTTCACAATTTTTCCCACAAATAAAATTGGGCAAATGACCTCACACTATAGCTTAAGTTGTGGGAAAAGAAAAGTTAGTATGTACGTGCTGTTCTGAGCTCCTGACATGCAGCTGAACTTCATGACTGGCTGTTTTTATGGCAGTGAAAATAAATGGAAGTAGAAGCTGGAATGTCCATCGTCAGAGGAAGTTCAAATGATGTACCTAAAATCCACTGTGGATTAGCCCTGAATTTAGACTTTAGTCTCTAACTGCTTGTTAAGGATACACCATGACAGTAATTCTTTATCTTAACATGATCATTTATATACATTACACACTTCATAGGGGATTTATTATTAAAACCATATTTAGATTGGTTTTAAGGTCTTTGTGAATACTACTTTCTCACATTCTTTCATGAAGGGTGTGTGTCTGGAGAGGTACTTAAAAGTACTTTTAATGGAAAAAAAATCTGAGAAATACCACACCCTGTTACTCCAAAGAGATCTCGTGGTATTTTTCTTTTGCTTGTATTTCTTTTTATTCTTTTTTTGTTTCCTGAGATACATGCTACCTGAAAGTTGCACTGGAATATTTTATGGTGGTACTGGTGTAACAGCCTGTAATAGTGGGCCAGAGATGGATACCAGAGAGCAGATAAGTACTGATGTATCCATATTCCTTAAATTAGTGTTGAGTTGTGCATGGGATCATCTTTAAACCCAAAAAATCATCTCCCTTAAATCTAAACAAGGATGGCTATCAGAGTGTATGCAAGTCAATTTGAAACGGCTCGTAAACCACTGCAGTCTTCACGTATGAACAAATGCACTTCCTCTGTTCATCTGGTTGTTCATCTACCCATAATTTTTGCCATTAACTTTCCCCCAGCAGAGCCCACAAGTAACCTTTTGTGCTTGTGGTGGTGCCCTGAGGAGGCAGAACTGCAGAAAGGTGAAACTTGAGGTGATCCTTATTTTAGTCCCTACCAAGGAAAACAGGCTGTGGAGGAGCTGCCTGGGGGCAGTGGAAGTGGATTTTGGTAAAGACTGGGAGAAACAGAGGGGGGAATAAGGGACACGTAAATATATGACCTTCCGTTACCCCACTCCAGTTTTCATTTCCTGTCTCTTTCATAATTTGTCTGTAAATCATTTCTGCTGGCCTCAGATTGAAGCGATTGGGTTTCAGCAGTTGTCTGCTCATTGTCTGTAGGCGTCCTGCTTCTGTCACACAGCAGCCACTGTCCTCACGTTATATCTAGCACAGAGGTCTCCAAAGTGGGATGCATGACAATGCATTGAGATATGGGAAAAAAAACCACAAAACTTCGGTAGTATATGTACATGATTTATAAATAACTATACATAAATTGGGGGGGTGTGCTCAGTATTTTTATTGATAGGGGTATGTGATCAAAATAGTTTGGAGACCACTGCTGTAGCAGACAGTAAGTTCTTTTTTTTTTTTTTCCCCTTATTTGCCACTTCATGATGTCTCTGCTAAATTCAGCCTTCTGCAAATACAGCCTTGCCCCAGCTTGCAGACGCTGTGTAACAAAACTAATCCCACAAGTAATTCCTCTGAATACCACCCCTTCTCCAACGGAAGACGTGTCCTAAGTGCACGGGCCGGGCTAAAAGCAAAGCGTGTTCGGGGCCTGCCAACTAATTTCAATGCGTTCGCGTGAGTGAGTGTGGTTTGTTTATTTATTAATTTATTTTGAACGGAGGCTGGTGGTTACGGGGTGCCGCGCCGGGCCCAGGGGCGCTGGTGGGAGGGATGGAGGCGGGGGCCTGCGGCCTAGCGCCAAGGAAAGGACGCGGCGCACCCGGGGCGGGCGGGCGGCGGCAGGAGCGCGGGCTCCCGGAGCGCGGGCCCGGCGGGCGGGCTCGGGCGGGACCCGTCAGCCCCTCGCGGCCCGGCCGCGCCTCCGGGCCCGGATTCCTCCGGCTGCTCCTTCGCTCTTTGAAAAACACTTCCCCGCCCTCTCCAAAAAAAAAAAAAAAAAAAAAAAAGTGGTGTAAGAAATGAGTGTGCCGCCGGATGTCCCCTGCCCAGCTGTGTCTCCACCCGGTGCTTTGAGAGACGGTTTTTGAATGCCAGCCCTGCTGGCAGCTGAGGTTGGAGCTTACCACTAATGAATGCTTTGTGCAGGAGTTCAAGCCCTGAAACCCTTCCCTCTTGCTTGAGTTAAACTGTTGTGATTTTTTTTTTCCTTTTTAACTCCTGCTGGAGCGTGCTTCCAGGCTCCAGGTGGCCTGAAGTGAATATGCAAGCTCAGAGCCCTGCCCTGCACCCTCTCCTTTTTGACCCATGATAGGTGATGCTGCCTGTCTTAAATTCCCAGGCTCAGCTGCGTAGCATTTCCTAAGTTTGCAGGAGTGCTCGAGGGAAAATAGTTTAAGGACCATGAGATGCTCAAACGTAAGAGTCAGGTCCGTACATAGCAGAGGGAAGCAGACAGTGGAGGACTGTAATATGTAAAGACATTAGTCATTTGGAGAATGTGTCTGCTTTGACACCCCCTTCCAACCTCAAATAAGGGAAGAAAAACTGCCAGAGGAATAAAATTCTAGGGTTACAGTACATTTAAAATTCCACAGGTGAAAAGAAAAAAAAAAAAAGGCAATGCTCTTTGTTACAGCCAGCAGGATGGAGTAATACCTCAGCTCATCCTGTAGCTATGACTGCTCTGCTTTGCTGTAAGGTGTCCCCATCTTTCAAGGGAAAAAAGAATCAGATGATAGCGGCAGCTTAGAAAGTTTGTGCATAGCTATTGTCACATAAAGCAGAATTAATTGTCAGAGCTTTAAAATATGTGCAGTGTGTTTACTGGCTTTCTGCAAATTGGCACCCTTAGAATTTTCTGGTAGTAATTGCACCAGAGCTTTGTGCTTCTAAAGTCCAACATAAGACTTTAATGGTGAATGATTACATATTTTTTTGGTTTTGTCTTCTGAAGAATACCCTTTTGCTTCTTACCAGCTTAAACATTCAACACACAATCCTGCCTCTTTGTTATGGTATGTAATCCTGCACCTTCCAACTGTACTGCTATAAAAGCACTGATCCAGAAAATAAGTCCTTGGATAAGCCACTTGGTGAGGGGAGGAGGGTGATGGGCAGGGACTGCAAATCTTCTTGGGTGATGAAGCTGGACAAGGTGCTGGTATGATTTCTGCAGATGTAAGACCCTAGTGCTGCTGGCCTGAAGGGGTGGAGGAGTTCCTGAGCATTAAAGCCCTGACATGCAACATAGACACGCGGATTGGAATGGGCTGGCCTGTGAAGAGACAATTTTCAGGCTGCCATGACTTCAGAAAGCATGTTGTATGTATTTCCAGTTAGTTAGAAAGTCCCTCTGCCTGGAGAAGATGAATCCGTATGCATCTTTGCACTCTTCATTTTCTTAACTCCCCAAATAGAATGGGAAAAGAGCAAGAGGGGAAAGCAGCATGGTGGGTGAGGTGGAAGGATAAGCACTGAAATCTTTTGTTACCCACATGGTAATGATTTCTGTTGCTAGTATGCAAGTATTCTAAACAGTGTGTAACAAAAAGCTTCAAGGAAGTTTGGTGTTGACACAGATTTATTCAAAAATCGAAACCCGGCTAATAACGTGATTGATGTTCAGTAGTCAAAAGAGTTATTTGTAGGTAGGTCATCTGAATCAGAGAGCCTACAGCCCCTTTCTGAATCTTTAAAGTACCTTACAGTTGTCAGAGGTTGTGTTGGGAACGCTTGAAATTTTAAAGAGTGACTCACTGTATTTTCCCCTCCAAACAATTAAGCTGAGTTCATCTTCACTGGTCTGATATGTAATAACTTGTTTTTCCCATTTCTGCTGCCTAAATTTATTCCTCTAGTCTTGTTAAATGTAAACTTTTTTAATGAATTTTTATGGTGCAGTCAATCAGTAACTGAGAAGTTCACATCTGCAAGTAGGATTGCCACAGATGTCTGAATTACACCATAATTCTGTGCAGTTTCTTGATCTAG
Source organism: Anser anser (assembly GCF_964211835.1). Taxonomy (NCBI): domain Eukaryota; kingdom Metazoa; phylum Chordata; class Aves; order Anseriformes; family Anatidae; genus Anser; species Anser anser. The sequence continues at coordinate 145,593,535 of NC_139720.1, forward strand.
GCATCGAGCAAATCCTTCTTGAAAGAAATCCAGGCTTTGCAGTCAGTAAGTTTTCTGGCTTGTTGCTGTTTTGCCAGGCAGGCGTTAATGCCCTAGCTCTCATTTCTGTTCTGTAGTGCAGCCCAGGCTGGGTAGTCAGGTCCAGAGAGATGTTGTCTTGGCTGATGCTTCAGCAAGAAACCTGTTAGATGCAGTGAGATTCGCATAAATAATAAATGTCACCTGGTAGTGTCCATGCTCTGGCTTTCTTCACCAGCCAAGCTGCTGTCCTTTTTGCAAAAGTATAATGGGACAACGCTTGCAGGGCCTGGTGAGAAACTTCCAAGCTCTGGGGCCAGAGAGCTTGGGAGGAAAGTGGTTAACGATAGTGTTAGCCAGGGTATGAGTGCTGGATGCTCTGTAAGAGCCATGGATTCAGCGCTGTCTCATTTCCTCTTCCAAGTCTCGCTGGGGACAGGGGAGCCCATTAATGACATTTTCCATCATGGGCTTCAGTTTCACAGCATGAGGCTGGTTGTGCAGCCTGCTTCCAGCTTCACACAGCTGGCAGTGAGTGCAGCTAGGATCAGTATGAAATGTGTAAATAAGTTCCTAAAGGGGATTTATCTTCTGCTCTTTCCATACCATTCCACCGACATAGCCTTTCCTTTTGCATTGAATTTTGTTTATTTTCCCCTGGCTGTCACTGTTATCGTTTAATCCTTAAAGATAATAGCAATGTGCAGCAATAATGTTCAGGAAGAATGCTTTTCTCAACATTCATGTCAAACAGTGAGATACAATTTCGGTAATATTTTGGCTTAATCATGTGCCTGTGGTGCCAGCAGTAGTACAGAGACCACTGTAATGCTTGTTAGGGATGCGTTTTGAGAGCCCATATAAAAGGCCCCAGAGGGCTAGCAGAAGAGTGAATGCATGGTTTATACTTGAAAAAGGTGGCAAAAATAGACTGCTGGAGGATTTAAGACCAATAAGCCTAACTTTGATCCCTAGCAATGTATGGCTATGGTTAATGCTCAGTATATAAACACTAAGAGAATGGTACAGTATTTAAGAAGAAGCGTGGATTTCCAAGAACAGATGAATTCAAAGCAGTCAGTATTCCAGCTCTGACAGGTGACCTTGCATAGGGAGCAGAGGGGAGGCAATGAATGAGGTCTATCAGTGGATGCTGGCTCGCACAAAATTCCACCAGCAGGCAAGAGAAAAGTATTCCAGAGCCGTCGTGGTTAGCTTTGTTGGAGCACAAGCCTTGCAGCTTCTCCTGCTTCTTGTATGTACCCATTCTCTCCTGCCCCTGCTTTGTCACTGTCCTGTGCCATTTGGTGAAGTTCTACTGCTACCACCTCACCTTCCTTCGTCTTCCCCTTCCGAGATGTGTCGGTTTGGACTCCAGGCTGGGCCTCACCGCTGCGGGCTGTGTTTTGTAGGGAAGCACTTTTCACTTAGGAAATGATCGTCTAGGTGAAGTTGCTGGAAGGAAGTCGTACATATGCTAGAAAAAAAATAATAGCATTTGATCGGGAATTGTTGTTATGACACAAAGCCACCAGCGGACCCTACCCAACAGGACCTTACAGGAGTTCCTCCTTTCCCACCGGCATTCAATAACTCGATCGGCGACCCGGACACAGCCTGTGAAGTCCGCAGGTGCCCCTGACTTGGAGGGGTAGCAGCAGCCTCGGGAGGCACGGGAGAGGCATTCAGAGTGGTCGTGGCAGGCTGAGAGAGGTCCACAACGAAGAGGCTGAAGTGTCACAAAGAGAAGTGCTAAGGAAAGCACTCGTGAAGGAGAATTCAAATGGCCGTGGCATGCTGAAAAGGAATCTGGAGGGTGTAGTGAAAGGACCTAGCATTATGATGTACTTGCACTGAAAAGCAGATCGTCTTTTGGAAATGTTGTGTGTAAAAAACAAAGGGTGGTCGACCTAGATTTGTTTGAAAGGGCTGTGTGTTCATTACTGAGACAGCCTGAGAGCAGTCCTGCCAGAGGAGGACAACAGAGAGGCCTTGTTAGAGCCTAAAAAGCACTCGGGAAAGACCGGAGAGAGCGCAGCATCCGCTAGTTGGTGCACTCCGCTTTACTGAAACCCGGGAACAGGGCTGCTTCCACGGACGGCAGATCTATTTTGGTTGTGAGCTAATGTGTCTGCAGTCTCCATGAGCGAATTAGGAGGAACGTGATAGCCCTGCCCGGGAGTTAGAGTCGCTCTTCTCACCGAACAGCCTTGCCTCCTGTGTGCCCGTCCACCAGAAAGGAGATGGTGCGGCCGGGTGGGGGGCTGCAGTCAGAGGAGGCGAAGTGGGACGCTGCCCTGACGTGCCCCTGCTGCGTGCATCGGCGCGGGATGGTAAGTGCCCACGGCCGTGCTGCCTGCATGCGACAGGTACGTGTGCCTCCCCATGTGTCAGGATCCGGCCACGAGGAACGATCCAGCCGTGCCGGGCAGCTGTAGCCCCGCTGTTTGTGTTCCCCCATCACATACTGCAGAGGAGGCAGGAGGTAAGAAAAGCAGTGCTGATCTCTTCCCTTTCTGGCCCTGAGGATCCTGGCTTTTTAGGGTCTGGTTGATGCAGCCCTGGGCATCGTAAGGGGAATTATAACAGTAAGCAGGACCACGGGCAGATTCAAAGTAGGCAGCTGGATGAACATGCCTTCAGGGATTCAAAACTGGTGAGTAGCATTCATTAGCTTTGGGGCAAATTCTGTGGTTTCACTGCCCTGCTCAGCAAGAGCAATGCCGCTTTCACATCTTCCAGGGGTGTGCTGGTGGAAAGGTCGAGCTTCTCTCCTGTCATTCCCATTCATGTTAGAGAAGAGGAAGCTTTTGACAGCTCCCAACACCAAATACTTGCTCAGCGTCATGATGTGATGGGAGAGCAGCGGGCAGGGCAGGGCAGGGCTGAGGAGGGGGAGAAGGAGGAGGAGGAAGAGGAGTGCAGCCCGCAGCGGTGCGCAGCTCTCCAGCTCCATCTGCGGGGAGTTCTGCGGGGTGCAGGGATGGGGTCACCCCTCCACCTCAGGGGAGATGCCTTAAAGCTGCCGGGCAGGGACCCGGTTTGGACAAAGCCAAAGCTGTCAGGAAGCGCTGGGTGGGTTTGGTGCGAAGCAGGCGAGGGAGGTGACGAGCTGTGGTTCAGCTCTGTGGCAGATCTTGTCATCGCAGTGGGTGCAGGGACAGCTCTGTGACTTCTTGTGAGCCCCGGGTTTCAGCTGCCTCGTGTTGGCAGGGGGAGGCGTGCAGCTCACGTTCAGATGACTTCCGAAATGTGTGGAAGACATCTTCTAATGGCAAGGGGAAGCACGTCACTGATTAATGGGGAAGGATGATTGCAAACCTTGAGAGGGCTGGGATCAGAAGGTCCTGAAAAGATGCAAAATACTGTTTTTACAAAGTTGCTCTTGGTTCCAGGATTCCCCTGGCTGCGGCTTACCGTCCCAGGAGGGGTCACCTCCTGGCACCACCCCAGCTGAGGGAACTTCTCACTTTAGATGAAATGGAGAGGTGCTTCTTGCCTGCTCCCTCTTCTGTCCCTTGTGCTGAGAGTGGCACATATCCCTCCCTTGCTTGGCACCAGCTGAATTCACTAACCAGCTCCCCCCCTCCATAAAAAGGTCATCTTCTGGTGGGTTGCAACAGCTCGGAGAGAGCTCTGGTGAGAGCAAGAGATGGCCCGAAGGAGGGCACTGCTCCCTGCAGCTGGGGTTGGAGGTGAGGAAGGAGCATTGTGGTTGCGGGAGGAAGAGCCGGGGAACCTAAGAAAAGGAACCAGACTTTGCGCTTTCAGTGGTGGTGAGCTCCTAGATCAGCCCAGTCATCTCACGTCTACACCCTGCGCAGACTGGAACAGCTGAGACGTGAGTAAGTGCTTCCTTCTGCTTTGCTCGGTGAGCGGTGACCCCTCGGGGTGGCAGGGCAGGCAGCTGCAGGGTGCGACTGTCTGCCTTCTCCGCCAGCCCCTGGCAATGCCAGCACCTCCGAGAGCTCCTGGTGGGGAGCTGCCCAAACTGCCCGAAGCAGGGAGGAGGGCACAGACCTGACCTGGAGCTGCGGGGCATTCCGGAGCAGCCCTGAGGACCTGCTGCTGCTCTGGTTCAAAGAGCAAAGGGAAATCCTATGGGAAACGTGGGACTGAAGCAGTTCCCTCCCATAGGCAACCTTTGCTTTACAACACCGGCCTAATTCCAGGCCTAGCCCATGCTCAGCCCCTCTCCTCTCCCTTGGGGGCTGCCACCCCCTCTTCTGCTGGTGCTGGAAGCTCAGTGCCAGGACCTCACGAGGTTGTCTGGGGTGGTTGGAGTGGCTCCGTGCTGCACTTCCCCATTATGGCTCGTCTGCGCAAGCGGAGACCGCAGAGACAGGGCAGTGCGCGTTAGCAAGGGCTGGCCTTGTCCCGCTCTCTGCTGTAACGTCCTTTGCAAGTTTTCTTTCAGCACAGCGTTTTGGCTTGGTTATACAATAGGACCACCTACTCTGAAGTAAACAAAACTGAAAAATCGTGTTTACCCAGGCCAAATTCCTTAATAAATGACTCAGACTTGTTTTGTTTTTGTTTTTTTTTTTAAAAAAGTGTTAATTTAAAAGTTAACGCGTGTTTTCCTAGTTCCCTTTTAACAGATGCTTATTGGCATTTTCCATGTAGTCACGCAGCTTTTACAGTCACCATGAATCAACCAACTGTCCTTGGCTTCCTTTGAAAGTGGGCCTGCTGGCATAGGAGCGATATATGAAATACGCACTGGAATAGCAAGTGGCCTCTCTTTCATTCGGCACTGCAACAGCTTTATTGTGATTTTTTTTTTGTATCCTCAGGAACAAACCGCACTTACCTTGACATTTGCCGTGCTGCTTTTGAGAGACAAAGCTGCGGTGCATTCTTTCTCCTAGTCTGGTAAACTGTCTGGTGATAAATTTAATACAACTTCGCTGCTGTTTCTGTGCTTGCGGGACTTCACAGGAAGAGATAAGAAGTTCAAATGAGGAAGCACTATGCGGCGTTATAGGAAACAGCAGCTTGGAAAGATAACTTACATTGTTAATTTGTCCAGAGAAAAGGGTTACTGATAAGGTTAAGTGGCCTAAAGACAGAAATAGCAAGAAGGAGAATGTAGAGAAACACAGTGGAGAAGAAAAAGCAAATTTAATATCTGTTGTTATGGACTAGTATTATTTGGTGCATACAATCAAAATATTCAGGAAAGGTTAATGAGATGAGTGCATTTTCTAACAAAAGTCTTGCAAGAAGGCCCTAAAAGGCAAGGCATTGTGCAACAGACTTCAGAGATGCATTGAATATTGCAGATAAATACATTACAGATAAATAAACTAAGTACAGTTTTAAATATCCAAATAGATCTGATTTCTGCAGTACCCTTAGTGGCACTATCAAATCCCAGCACAAATGTTGTGTCTCAGAGCAGCACATCAGTTTCTCCATTAAATGCTGCTGTAAATCAGAGGCTGGCCCTGCTCAGTTTCACTGCTTTGGAGAATCAAGGGCAAGTAGTCATGTTTTCCCATGCTGTATTTGCTTTTAACTTTTGTTTTGTAAAACAAACGCTAATCTGAAAAGGACAGGAATGTTAGAGGTCTTCTCCATAAACACACAAATTGATAAATACCTTTCTGAGCGATCAAGAAAAGAACAGCAATTTTCTTGAATTCCTTTATAAACTCTACAAGAATATTTTGCAACCCCTATTGTCAGTATGTGGTTGAATAGTGTGAGGAGGGTTAGATACTTGTGGTTAGAAGATATGAAACCTTTAGAAACTGTTTGACGTGCTGTGTCCAATCCACTGTTAAATGGAAGAAAGCTACCTTAAGCAAATTGCATAATATACGAAAACTGCATCTTCATAGTTTGTTCTCTGTAACCAGTAGCAGACACAAGTCACTTCATTAAGAGCACGCAGTGGAAAATGCTGCTCGGTAGATCTCTTCTTGCGTATGTTGGAGCCGTACTGCTGTGTGAGTCAAGCTCGGGGGAAGTTCTGCCCAGATGCATGTCCTGCGTGTCCCCTGTGGAGGCTATGGCCTCGTGAACGTTCCCCGTACGCAGTTTTTGCCATCTCGCTTCTCCATCCCCATCACTGGCAGCTGCACTTGACAGAGCTCTGGTTGTACAGCAGGTGGCAGGGGAATGTTGTGTGTCTTGGGGGTACTGCTACTTTGACCTGTAAAAGATTGCCTGGGGTCTTTGAAGTGGTGTCAACAAGATTCAGATTGCTTTAGGAAAACTGAATTTGGGCCTGTGTCAGCACAACAGAGATGCAGCTCGGCTACTGTTCAGCCATGTAGGTTGATGACAGTAAGCTGCTCTAGGAGGCGGTGGTTGTTTTTCCATTCCCAGTTAGTCCTTGCCCAGTGCTGAGGCTGGCAGAGAAGGTGGTCTTCCAAGAGATGGAGAGTGAAGCTGTCTGCCTTCATCTCAGGAAAGAAGGTCAAAGGGTTTTCCCCATTTTGAAGCAGGTGGGAGAGTGGGGAGAGAAGGTCTCTCCTTCCCTTTGACATTGGTAGAGGTGTTTGTGGTGTAGGGTGCCTCTGTGCTGCTGTTCAGTGCTCACCTGTGACCTCAGGTGTTGCTCTTCCCAGCTGGGGACCTGTGGCTCTCTCATATTCCTTGAGATTTCTGGATTTTTGCACAGTGTTGTTGCCTGTTACTTTGCTTTTTGACTCCTGAGTGAGGAGACCCTTGAAGACAGCCATGCAGCAGACACGTGGGCCCCTTCTGAAACCCTGTGCTGGAATCAGCCACAGTTCGCCCTCTAAGCATGAGCTAATCAACCTGAGGACTGCTGTGGGAGCATAAAAAGCCACAAGTTAAGGTAAACCACAGAAGGGACGGAAGTTATCACATTCACGTTCAGTCCCTGGAGCGTCAGGAAACATATGAGAATACCTGAATGATCCCAAGAAGTGGATCTACAGCTGTTGGCTGTTCCCTCTCCAGGCTTTAGTACTTTTGTCATTTTAAAAATACAGGTGATAAAATTAAAGCTATACTTTTCTTTCAGGGAGATGATTTGCTTCCTTCTCTCTCCTTGGTTGTTTTCAGATGGACAATTTGCACGATGGATTTTGTGGAGCCTAAACTGTGAACTTTGATGTATTTGTTGTGCTCTTCGCTGCATCACATTTTTTTTACAGGGTGAAAGAAGGAAGTGGTTTGCTAAGTCACTTTTTTCTTTTTTTTTATCACAACTACCAGTAATAACCACAGGGAAAATGTGCAAACAGTGGGTATTCACTGTAAAGCTATATATGGGAAAGGCTGCTCATTGTGAACCTGCTGCCGGCGAGGATACACCCTGTTAGTAAGTGTCCACCTGTACGTACTTGGGTCTGTCTCTGCTTTTTGCTGGAATGCAAGCCATGCTGTTTTTAGAGCCAGAAGTTTGGCAGCACGTTATATGGTCTCTCAGTTGCTTGTGGGGAAATTCTGAGCAGGAGCTGTGTATGGGAACAGTGATAAATGAAATTAGGAAGAGGATAAGTAATAGTTTAGCTTGCTGGGTTGCCCTTCTACTAAAGCGAGCGGCACTGTTAATAGAGGTTTGGCCAGAGTCCTTTGGCGTTCTTGAAATGTACGGAGGTGTCGTGGTGTCTCCGGTACACTTTTTGCTGTTGCTCATCTGGAAGGTTTTTAGGGAAACCGTTTTGTCCTCATGCAGGCTTGCAGAAAGAGGATTCAGGGTTCGTTTGTAGATGTACACCATCCCTAACCGTGCTGAGCAGTGGGGTACTCGGTAGTGCCGATCGGGATGGTGAAGAGGATGTGTTTTGGAAAGACCAGCACAGACTAGCTGAACCCAAAAGTGTAATTTCAGTGGAAAGAATGGATTTGTCCCACCTGGTACCGAAATTTTTCCCTCTGGTGCAATTTGAGGGAGTTCTTTATGTTCAAAAGTCAGTCACTTTGCCAGTGAAGCAAACCTCAGGTTTGGTGCTTTTTAGGTTTAAGACATTTGCTCTAATATAGAAGTCTTAAGGATGTTTTTCATGTGCTTTAAAATGTTTTGAAAAATCTGTATGAGGTTATATTTTTATTTTCTCTGCTGAATCTAAAAGTGCTTTTTGCAGTATTAAAGGGCAACTTATTCGTAATTTTCAGGATTAGTTAGTTTTGTTTCTTTCATGCTGTGAATTTATTTTTCTGTATGGAATTTTTTGCATGGATACAGATTACAAGTTTAATAACCTTGAAACCAAAATGTATATAGTTAAAAATTAAGATTTTAATGAGTGACTGAAAATTGCACCTTACCTATCTATGTCTCTTAAGTCTTTACATGCATTCAACTTTATTTTTCTAGACACGAGCTATGTTGTATGTTCCGCCTTAAAGAGTATATTTATTTTTATTTCTGAAATTATTGTACTATTTATCTCTGACCTTTTCAAGGTGACGTGGTTGGTTCATTAGTGCAGTAATAGTCTGTAAGGAACCTCTGCTTTCTGCCTTTCTTGGAAATGCCAGAGTAGAGGACTACTTCCTGGTATGCCTGATCTGCTGTGCTGCCTAGAGGGTTTCTCTGTGCTCCTTGCCTCGTTTTTTGGGAAATACGGTCTCTCTGTGAAATGGCCTTGTAATATGTTTACAAACATACCACAACGAATATCCTAGCTTCTTCTGAGCTGCTAAATCGACAAGCCGTGCTTTGTACAGCAGTACTGCGTAATTTCACCTTCTCATCCTTCTCCTGACCCCGGTTCCTCTCAGGAGCCCAGGGATGGATTGTCCTTTGAAAACCCCATTGCTCGCGGCCATGAAGAAGCTTCAGCTCTCTTTGTTGCTTTGGTGGTCATCATCTGGTTGTGCGCCGTGCGGTGGTAGTGGTGTCTTCAAGCATGTCCATGTTGTGGGGGCCACCAGGAGCTCGTCCGTCCTTCTCAAAGGGAGCATGCAATCTCCCGCCTTTGCCAGTTTCCTTTCATTTCAGTGTAAAAGTTATGAAATCTTGATGAGAACTTTGTCTTTCTCTGCTTTCAGTGCAGCATTAGTCATCTGAAAATTATTTGTTAGACGGAAATCAAAGGGGCGAGGAGAATTCATTACTGGGCACTCAAAAGAGGAAGCAGTTTTTAGGCAGCTGTCTTTTTGTTCACATTTATTTAACCTCAATTGGTGGTATTTTGGAGAAAAATTAAGAAATCCTAACTCTCCCATTCTTTCAGCGAAGGGGAAAAGTCAGCCTGGGGCCTGTTTTGAGATCTCCCCCTCACTGTCCCACAAAACCAGGTCTTGTTAGATGGAGCGGATCAACTGACCTTTCTGCAGCTCTCAAGGGGCTCGCTGGCTTTTGGGGCACAAAACCAGCCATCAGCAAAGTGCCGAAACACGGAGTGCTTCCTTCAGTTGCCACCCATTTTATGGTTCTACTTTTGTTGTCTTTTTTTTTGTTGTTGTTGAGGCTTTCTTGGCCTTTTGTAGTGTGTACCTGGGGAACCAGCTGGCTCCAGGGGCCTTAAACCCCATTTTCGGGGGTGTTTTATCTCATTACAATTCATGAGACATTCTGGATAGATCTACAGTAGTAGGGTGCTGGTGGAAGACAACTTGTTTAAAAATGTGACTTCTCAGGTTGTCCTCCTGAGAAGGTTTGAAAATCTCTATTGGGAAGAGGCTTCTAATACTGAGACTGTAAAATGTTTCTGAAGGGAAGGTTCTCTTTCTAGAAATGCAGATTCGGAAGTGCTTGTGTGCCTTACCTGTGTTTTTCCACATATCCCAGGCTATTAAAATGTATTAAAATCCTGAATTTGCTGGCTTTGTTACCCTCACCTCCCTATCTTTGGGGTTTTGTCTTTTTTTTAAGATGTTTATCCCATGGTGTTCAGGGTCCATGTGAGTATTTATATCCATCTGAACCCTTCAACCGCTTTCCGGTTTGTTTAACACTCTTTTTTGAGAGGCTTATTTACAAACAGCAGGGAAGACTGATTCATGCTCTGTCACATGTTTTCCTTGCACTGTTACTCATGCATTGATCATCAACTGATTAACAGCATACATTTCTGGTTATAATACTAACCTGCATCTTCAGCTGCTGGTCTGTCATTCCCTTCTGGTCTCAACTTGGCCCCAGTGTGAATTACTAAAGTGAATTTGGGTTAATGAACATATCCCTCTGGCTGGAGGGAGAAATGCCGGAACTGAGCAAGAAGGCAGCGTTTTCCCAGCAGAGGGAGTTATTGTTAAGTACATCCTCAAGCAGGTTTCCACTTGCTGGAGAAAAATAAGTGTTTTGCAGCTGAATGTTATGCATTCTTTGGGCAGAAGGTCAGGGGGTGCAGAGCTCGGAGGAGGCAGCCGAAAGAACTTGATTCGCATCCAGATGGAGGAAAGGTTTTTCCCACGCTTGCCCTTACACCACGCTTGCACATCACCATGTAGTTTTTTATGTTACTCAGGCGTAGAAGAGGTTAAGGTAAACCAGCAGCTGTTGGCAAATCATGGCAGTAGCACTTGATCACTGGACATAAGTCCATAGCAGTGCTTTGCAGTGTATGTGGATAAAGCGCCTCAGCTCCTAGTGCCATCCACAGATTAAATATGCATGCTTTGGGATTGATTGATTGCTAAGTGGAGCAGGGCAGGAGACATCAAAACAGATGTGGGAGTCCTATTAGGCACAAGGAAGGAAACATGTAATTAGTTAATTATGTAGCTCCTTGAATCAACCATTTAGGCTCCTGTGAAGCTTTGAAATTTTCCTTTCAAGGTTCACGTGCATAGATCTGTGGCTTGATTTCTCTCTGCTCCTTTCCTTTTATCTTCATCTGCTCCAGCAGTGACCCAAGGCATTCTTTGTCACCTGAGGCTCACCACCCCGGTGTCATTCAGCACCTCACTTGCTGCTGGCACATCGCAAAATTTGCTGCCTCCTACAAACCTACCAGAAGAGTTGTCTCCATCTTCCTTCACTTGCTGCCGGGATGCTTCCCGCTGACCTGCAAAGCGGGGCCTGATGCTGGCTTTGCCACTGGCACCGTTCTCTCCATGGACAGCAAACCGTGAGCAGAGCCGCCTCTTGTGTCTGTGGGAAGGCTTTCCAAGGAAAAGCATGGGAGGGAGAGTAGTTTTTAATATTTATTTTTTTTTAATTTTTTAAAGAGTGTTTTTCTTCCAGACGTAGTGAGAAATAGTTGAAAGCCAACACTCTGGACATGCTACTTTTGAGAGACTCACCTCAGTGATAAGCTGGGCCAGCAGTGGGGATGGAGAAATGATAAGAGGTGGAAGAATGTGCCCTTTCTTCTGTCCCCACTGCTGGCACCTTTTAACTGTGGGTGCTCTACAGGCATCTGTGTGCCCTTCTCCTGATGCTCTTTGGATTTATTTTTTTGACCTTTCGTGCTGCCTTGTAAACAGCTTTTTCTATCACTTCGAAAATCTTCAAACTAAATTTAATTGAAGTCGGGTCATCTGTTCAAAGTTAAAAAAAAAACACAAGACTGTGCCACTGGAGCGAAAAAAAGAAGATCAATAACGTTAATAAAGGCTTCTCTGTGTGGAATGAGAATGCTAAGACCTTGTCTTTCCTAATCTCTGTAGTTAACGTGTGTTCTCTGCAAATGAGAACTCACGAGGAAATGCACTGAATTAAAAGTACTTTTAAAAAAATTGTTATTATTCCTAAATCCACAACATGGGTTTTATTGTCATAGATTGTCCCTATGAACATAGTGAAAAGTGACGAGTCATAGCCTGTCTTAAATGATTTTTAACTTGCAGAATTCTGCTGAATACCCACAGTCCCCAAAGCAATAGCACTTGCTCGGAATTTTGAGCGATGTTTCAAAACACTTGCAAGCACAAACACTTGCAAAACACTTTTCAGGCATGAGATATCAGTGAAATTCAGGCTTGACATATCAAGATAAATGCCTTGTAGGACTGAAGTGAAAACTCAAGTATGACCCTTGTAACACATAACAAAAAGGCATTCATAGGTTGGGATGGATGAAGGACTTGCGTATAGTTTCAGTTTAGGTTCTGTCTTTTGGTACTTAGACACAGATGAATATCTTCCTCTAACAAAACGTTGACAGCATTGTGCTTATCAACCAGATTGCAGCAGCGACATAAGCAGAACTTTTTCTTTGGGGGAGGGAGGAAGGCCGGTTGCATGAGTGAAGAGTCATACACTCAGAAATGAAGGATGAATCTTCAAAGCGCAGAACATGAAAGGAGGCTGTGTGTTGCTGGTAACAAGAGGAGCTGTGGCAACTTGGCTGGTCCTCAAAAATTCTCCTGGAATGTGAAAGATCCAAGTAGCCCCATCCTATGCAGGAGGAATGTAAGAATGTAATCTCTTAAAACTGAATTATAAACAGGAGATAGAGGCTGGAAGGTAAGAGAAGGTTGGGGGAGCAGGAGGCACTCGCTTGGGAAATTCTTCCTGCAGAGCTAGCTCCATCTGAGTCGCTTTCGGGAAACCTTTCAGCAAGTTACTGGAGAAAAGTCATTTGCATTCTCCAGCACCTCTTTGACAACCACCCTTACAACGTGTATTTGATATTCAGAACTTAACAGTTGAGTAATTTAAGATCTGAAGCCTTGTCTCTCGTGAGAATTGATGTGGGATCCCACGGGGCAGAAAAGGAATTCTGCTTGGATTTCTTCCTGCAGACAGCTAGTAGCTTATCTTCAAGTCCTCCAAAAAGAAAGTATTTTCTAAAGCAGCTTAGACCCCTATCGAGGCTTGCTGAAGAAGCCAGTTAAAAATGTATGCTGTGGAGTTGCTTACCACATCTGTCTTAAAAAATAACCATCTTGCCCTCCTTTAGATTGAGTCGGATTTGATATCGAGCAGCTCTGTAACAAAACAATTCATTTTTGTTCTTGGACTTCTTGTATTCCTTTAATATATGTGCTCTCTCTGCTGGTATAGATTTTAAATTTTAATAATATCAGTTTGGTGCAAGTGAGGTTTCAAAGCACATTTTGGTGAAAGCTGATGTCCTGTATGCTGTGCAGCCTCAGTGGCTGTCCACGCAGATAAACATGAATTTTAACGCTGCTTCACACTAATGCAACTTGCAGCAAAGCCAGGGAAGATTTTTTCTGTTAATTTTTGATGGACTCGTATCATGATTAATACCAAAGTACACTGAAAAAACTGCTACTGTAGTCAATAAAATGTTATGAAGAAATTTAGGTAATAGTTCAATTTTATTAGTTTATGAAGAGCTCTTCCATAGCAAAAACCTACTCTGTCTTCACTTTTTAGATTGTTATTATCTAAAACTGTTTGGACAAAGATCTATCTTTGCTACACTGGTATTTAAAACACAGTAAAAACTGTTGATAACGTGTAAATGTTGCTGTGCCACAGGCATCTGTCATCCACCGTCCTGAACATCCGCCTGTAACAGCATTAACTTTTCACTGAGTCACTGGCTGACTGCAGGGAACTGTCATTTAATTATGCTTAAGCTCATCCTATTGTGCATTGAGAAGTAATTTTAAGTGCTTTGTTCGAAACTGGAATGCAGCGTGTTTAGGCAAATATTGTGACTGTTCCTTCTCATTTTCTGAGGACAAGAGTATGGATATATAGCTCTTGTTGACACTTCAATGTGTGCAGCCTTCTAACATCATATAAATCACTTGGGATCTCTCTAACTATCATCTCTTTGGCATGTTATATGATTCCAGAGTAATTTCTATTATTTTTCCATTGTGTGATGTTTTATATTATATTTTGATGACATTCCAGACTGACATTGGAAATATTACATAAAATTCCTGGGCTGGCGTTCTGTCTGGTAATCTTGACAAAACTGATAACAAGTGACATACTCATTAGTACACACTTTGCACTTCTCCGTTACATGAATTACAGTAATGCTTTCTTGTGTGTATTCCACTACAAAATAAGCACTTTAACAATAAACTATGAGATTCTCACCATATAGATCTTGTTTCCTGTCCTGGTCAAAACACTCATTGCAAATTGTTAGGTTTCTCTGCTTTTATTAAATGGGAGTTGATTTGATAAAACCCAACCCTTCTCCTCCCCCACACTCATCACAGAAGTGAATACGGTGAATTCAGGGTTTATACGTGCCAAGAATAGTCAAAGAAGCTTCGAAATTTTTTTTTGAAACAGGAGTAAGGTTCTTTGAAACCTCCTTCCCAGTCAAATGAAGACTTTTATTACTAACCGAGATGAGGCACGCAGCTTGCAAATCTCTGCTAGTCACCTTCCTGTCTCACAGGAAACCTTCAACATTTTCATTCCTGCTTTGCAAGCGACACAGGACGCTCCATCACTGCAAAATGTGACAAATAGCTGTCGGTTACGTTCTGGTAGCTAGGAGTAGGGGAGAAAAACGAAAAAAAAGCTATTGTCTGACAAGCACAGTGTTGCTGTGTTTCCAAAAGAGTATTTTAGTGCTGATTTCTGAAGTTTCCTTGCCACACAGTTTTTGCTGGATTAATCTCCGTGCTGGAGTTTGCTGGCATGCTTGAGTAGCTCCGCACTTTTATAGGACTAATGAGTTCTTTTGTGTTGTAAATTACAGTGGGGAAGACTTTTTAGCTCATTAGAGCCCGGTGGATTTTCTTTTTTGGGTAATTCCAGCCGGCTCTGGAAGGGCTGCGCCGTTCACACGGAGCACACCGGAGTCGCTCCTGTCCGGGTCAGAGCAAAGCAAAGCCCCTTGGGGCGCTCGGTGAGCTTGTCACGGCCATCCCCGAGGTGTGATAAAGTGATCAAGGAAACGTGGTGCCCTGCAGGAGGGTGTGTACCTATGAGGAACAGGAAGCCGAGCGGCGGCTGCCTGCCTGCGGAGGTTCACGGCTCCGGCGGGCGCAGGTGTGCAGGCGCCGAGCCTCTTCTCTCCGGGCATCTTGGCAGCGACATCTGGAAGGGGGGGAATCCAACCCGAAGCCAACCCCCCACCCTTACCGCCACCACCAAAAGGAAGAAAAAGCAACAAACCTCCAGGTAGAGGAATATGACGGCCTTGCAGCTGAAAGAGCTGTCACAGTCGGGTCTGTACAGGAGGAGACGGGATCGTCCGGACAGCGTGGGGCAGCCCGCCTGGCAGGAGGAGAAGCTGAGGTGAGTGCGGGCCCGTGGGCAGAGCCGGCTGGCGACGGCGTCGGGGCTTCCAGAGAGCAAAATGCCAGCGCTGCTCCGCACGTGTGCTGAGAAACAGCCCCGAAGCACTCGGGGAAAAGGCACAGGAGGGACGAGAGGGGACACGCAGGGTCCTGGTGGTGGTGTGCCTCCTCTCCGGGCACGGGGCGGGCGGCTGCGGGATGGCGTCGGCTGGCGGGAGGGAGCCAGAGGTTGTCACCTCACGGCCTGGCCCGGTGTGGTGTGAAGCCCATTTTGGCACCGTGCTGGGGAGAACAGAGGGGTTGGGCAGCTCCCCGGGGCTTGGGGAGGTCGGGGGCCTTGGTTGTGGAGGTGAAGAAGGCGGCCTGGGCCTGACCTCGGGGCAGGAAGGGCAACCGAAAATCGGAAAGCCGCTCGGTCGGTTGGTGGCTGGGCTTATCGCACGGTGCTACCCGCCTCGTGAGCCAGCGCGGGGAATTTTCACAAAGCCTGTGCTCGGAGCAGAAAGGGTGAGGGATTGTGTATAACATGAGCAAGTGAAAACGTGAGGTTGATTTTCTTTTTAATTCCCCCCCCCCTGCAAAAGCCGTCTGCTACCACTTCAGGCTCCCCGGAAAAGGATTCTTGTGTAAATGCTAACAAAAGCATCGTCGGAGAGGAAGCACTTCCTATCCCCTAATGCCTTTTCTTTGGGTTTATTTATAGATTATTTTTCATTGTTGATACTCGTGCATCACATTGGAAGGGTTTGTAACTTATATGGGGTTTGGTACTGCACTCTCATTACCCCAATTAGCAGTTCCAGAAGGACAGGTAGTCAGATTTGGGGGATTTGCTAAGCACCTTCCTTAAAAATTATTGTGGCAAAATATATTGTGGTAGCCTATTGAGATTATTTGCCACAATATACCAGAAATACTGAGTCATTTCTAGAAATGTGGCGTCTTGTGGCTGTGATATGTGTGCTTGGCATCTATTTAGAATATTAATTCTGAATCAATTGCTTAGATGGACTTTCAGTAGCATTAATAGTGTCATGTTCATATGATTATAAACTGAAGAATACTCATATGTGCTAGAGAAAGATGCGCAGAGACTCTTGACTATTTGTGCTTAGTTTCCTTTATGCAAAACTAGCTGTGAGGAAGACTCTAGTTACGGAAGCGAAAGCTGCTTTTTAAAGCTTACATATGAAAATGAGCCCTGGTGTTTCTCTTGCCTACAGCCGCCTGCTGTGTGCATGGCCAAGGTGGGAATGGGGCCCTTTGTGGGCAGGGGGAGGTTGCCTTACACTGGCATAAATCTGGGTGTTTTGATCCCTTCCTGAGCTTCTTCCTGTTTAAGACAAATATGAGACAAGGATCAGTCTTACAAACTAAAATGCAAGCAGAGGAAATGCCAAATCGAGGCCCTTACAACCCAGCTCAGGTGCATGAGGTGCAGGAGGTGAGCAGAGCGTGGCCGGAGGATGCTGCCAGCGCGGCGGCAGCCGGTGCCGCGGAGGACAGGGCTCCTCTGGTACTGCTGGCAGCTCAGCGGGTACGTGGTCAAACTGGACCTTGCTTCTTCCTAGCCCATTTTGTTATATTTCAGCCTGTGTTGCCAGGCAGCCTTGTTTTATGATTTCTGCTGCATTCTCCGCAACAAAAGGATGAGGCATTGTAAATACAAAATAATGACGTAACAACAGGGCAAGGAGCAAACGGCGTGGAGAGGAAAAATCCTTTAATTTTCTAAAACTGGAAACATCTGGCTTTTTTCATGTGTGCCCCCCACCCAGTGACACTTAGATGCCTGTCCTTAGCACATACTTTCGGGGTATCTAGAGTCCGCAAGAAAGACAAGAGGTTTCTTTCATGTCTGCTGAATACAGCTTGCCATCCTCCCTGGCTTTGCCTGCCCTCCTGTAGTTTCTCTCCCCAGCTCTTTGTTCTAGCTTCTTTTTTTTACATCCTGGAAGGTGCACCTGAATCCAAATGTGCTATGTAACATCAGCCCCCTGAGGAGCAGTTCACCCTAAGCTTCTTTCCCAGCTAAACTATCCTGTTTTTCTAATGTTGGGTCAGAATGTGCTTTAGTTGTGCTCATCTTCTTAGGGCATCCTCTGAGAATTTCTGTATTAAAAAAACAGTAGTTAAAATCACCGTCTGCTGAAGTCATACATGATGTCTGCTGGTTTTCTCTTTACAGCCTTTTACATCTCAGCCCAGTATGGGATTTCTCCCTCCTTCCCTTTCTGCCTTTTGTGTCGTCTTTGGTGTCTGTGTTTTGGGAGCTGGGTGCAGGTGAGCAGGAGCAGCGCCCAGGGACCCGGTGGGCAGCACTTTGCACCCCTTCGCTCTGGGTGCTGGGTGTCTCGGACAGCCTCTCCATGCTGCAAGTACAGTTGTAATTGCAGCTCTGGATCCTGCGCGGTATAAAACTAATGTCTTACGTTGACATAACTTCGTGATAGGTCGCGTGCTGTGGGATTCTGAGCTCCATAACAGGAAGCCAATCTTCAGCTTCTGCACCTGTGTCCATTCGTGTCGCTTCAGCCAAAGGTTTGACCCCCATCATTGTCTTTCAGGTCTGCTACTCAGTTTATGATGAGTCAGTCTCTAAGCACGCTTCCCTCAGAGTTTTCCAGGAAGGACCATAGCAATACAGTTTGGCTCTTACCGTTAAGTTTCCTAGTTTGTCAGATTGCAGCTTAGAGTAAAAGCTGATAAACGCATTTTTTCACCTCACGGAGTCTCTCCAGCAGAGTCCTGCTTTAGCAAGTAGGTGCCGGATCATCTTGAGAGGAACTCATCTCACACAGCTCTGGCAACCTACAGGGCCTAATTCGCAAGCAGCAGAGCTTGCTTTAATGCACGGTTTCGCTCCTTCCCACCCAGTCACTGCCCCAGCTGCTTTGACGGCGTGGTGACCCAGCAGCTGAGCTGTCCCACCAGCAGCGGTGAGGACACGAGGGGGCTGGGGAGCACCAGCACATCCGATTGAGGAAACTGAGGTCACCCACAGCCATAAATAGCAAGCCCCCGCACTCATCACCCCTGTTGTAGAAAGCTTGTATGGAGGAATTGCCCTCTGAGGGCATGTCCCCTCCTCCTGGCAGCTTTACTGACTTTATAGGGAGCTGGAGCCTGGCCGCCCCATGTCGAAGCTGGTCTGAGAGCTCACCCTTTCCTTGAATGTACACAGTGCAAGAAAGTGCTTGGTTTACACCTCCACCAGGGCAGGGATCCTCTATTCCCTGCCTGGTGGAGGCTCAGCAGTGCCCGAACCGTGGCTGCCCAGGATGTTCCCTGGGCACAGAGCTGGAAGCGCACTGAGCACCATTACTGCCCTGCCTGGAGCACAGGTGGCCCTCATCGAACTGCATGCCAGCTGAGAAATCAGCTGCTTCATTATTGCTATTACTGTTATTATTATGTTTTCAGCACAGAGGGAAAGACTTGTTCTTTTCCAGCTATATTGATCTGGTGCAAACATCACTGATAAATCTTGTCTTGCGCTGTCTTTAGAAATGGTGTTTTGGAAAAAAACTAACTCTGTGCTGAGCTACTCTTCTTCACTTTTCTCAGTGAACAGGATGCAAAGGAAATTGTAAGCATACATTTATGATTAATCATTAGGAGTCACTTAGCAGTGGCAGCATGCTCGCTGATTTTGCACTTTCCCCTTCTCTTCTCATGCACTTTGTAAGAATTATGATAGTTCCTCTGAAAAATTGATAATATTGATTTCCAAGCTCAGTACAAGGCATTGGGAAAAGCAGGGGCAATTCTCTTTCTAATAACTACACTTAAAATGGATTTGATCAAAGTGTTGTCCATACCGCTCTTTTCAAGTTCATATACATTCAAATGCAATTGAAAATGTAAATGACTTTTGAAGAGATTGGTCTGTCTTACATTTATTTATTTTTTTAACCAAAAAGTAAACTCAGCATTTGCAATGAATGATCACGGGCAAGGTTCATGCGGTGGCTGTCAGTTACCCAGGCAGCTCACTGCTCCGTTCTCCTGTGCAGAAAGCACCGCGGATGTTTTCTACGTTAGCAGAAACCCTTTTGGCCCCTTTGGGCTCTGCTGCCGAAGCTGATGGGTACGTCTGCGTCGGTAGGTGCAGGCAGTCTCCTGCTGGGTCCATTCAGGCTCCCGCCTGCCTGTGCACACCGGCTCCGGGCTGGAAGGCGTGTGGATGTGCCCCAAAATTTCAGGCACAAAGACTCCCTCGCAGATGAAACAGGAGACATAAGCACATTCCTACGGCCCACTGAGCCTTGGGGGGATAGGCTCTGCGCAGCAAAGCTCGTAGGTGAGTATAAGAAGAAATACATGAAAAAACAACAACAAAACAACGGCAGTGCGGTAGGGCTGAGCGCCTGCCTCGCCTTTTGAGGTGCTGCGTTCAGGAGCTGTGCAACGCCATGGGTCTCCTCCAGTTTTGGGAGCCAGGGACCCCACTGGGCTTTCGGACCCCTCATGGCACTGGGGAAGGCAGAAAGAAAAGCTCTGTAACTGGAAGCAACCTTAGAGTTGATTTCCACTGGCAGCATTTCCTAATAGCATCACAAACGATAACGTTTACTTAACCTCTTTCTGTAGGTAGATGTTCTGCTTCCTCGTGGTGCCAGTACCAGCAAGTCCAGCAGGAATTTTCAATATATTGGTTAAAAAAAAAAAAAGAAAGAAACCAATTTATTAAATCAGCAAGAGCTTGAAAATAAATGTTCAGCCACAAAAAAAAAAAAGTACAGTTCATCACTGTTGTGGTTAGAAACTCTGCTGGAATAGTAAAGAGTTGGGACCTCGAAATATTTATTTGAATCAGACGCTTCGTAACTCCCAATTAAAAAACACTTTGGCTCATCTGCTAGGTGTTCTAATTGAAGAGAGGATTTGTCCATGTAAATGTAGCATTCAGTTATTAACGTTATTAATTATAGTAACTTCCAGCCAGCAAAAATACGCTTCATGCTTATATTTTAATACTCCGATACTTAGAATTTGTGTTGCACCCTAGTTTGAGATATCCAAATGACTGGAGGCCTGGCTTTTCATTTGTGCTGTACTTTTCATTGCTTTAGGGGTTAAAATAGCTCACAATGAACACACCCTTTTTTTTTTTCTTGCCTTCTCGCTCACCCCTTGTCTTTGAGATTGCATAATAACTCCAGAGCAATTTGACTTGCTCGCTCTGACTATCGCCTCCCGTGACTCCAAATGACCGGAGGTAACTGCCTGCATGACGGAAAACCGGGCCATTACTGGTGTTCCTCTTACGCTTGCCTCATTGACATAATCTGTGATTTCAATGAATTGGTTAAGCTTCGATGATTACAGCAATTAGTATTTTTGTTGCTCTGGCAGCATCGGTTGGGTAAATAGAAGTTGTGGATTGATTTTTGCTTTTGATTTCACATGTTTTGATAACATCTTATCAAAGGTGTTCTTTACGGAAAACGTAATACAATTGCTCGTTATTCCTTGTTCTAATTAAGTAAGCTCTCCTTTGAATGCAGTCTGTCATGCTGGACTGAATTTACGCATGGAAATATTTCTGCAGAGGAGAGAAAGCTAAATCCCACGTGAATGCCACCACTTGCTACAAATTGCCAACGTGCAGGCATCGGGGAGAACAAGTTTACAGGTTGCCCTCCTGTTTCTCTCTTCCTGTGGTCTCCCTGCTGCTCCACGAAATGCAACGCTAGCACGTCCGGAGACCCGTGTGCCTGTTGCTCTCTGGGCACGGGAGCAGCTCCAGCTTGCCGAGCATGTTACCTCTGACAGGGGCAGACAGAGCAGGCAGGCCTTTTAGAGGATTTTAGGTAGTTCTTGGTGGCATTCTGAAGTGATGGTTTCATATATAACGCCCCGTGTGCAGTGTTTTTGGATGGCACTGCTCAGGTGTGCCAGAAGATTGTAAGGCATCCTGGGATGCATCTTTATGTATCAACAGGATGAAGCTTCATGATTAATCTGAGTGGAGCTTTTTTCCAAACGAGAGGGACTTGTTTTATGACTTGCATGGCATTTCCCTGTAGCTTTTCTGCTTTTTCTGTCTGTTCTAACGGCGAGAATAGAGCTAGAAGAAAATTAAGTGAAAGCTCTTAGCCATCAGGCTCATCAAAATAAAAAGTAGGTAACATATTGGCACAAAGCCAGTGATACCTGACAGCATTTGTCAGCTGTGCCTTTTTACATAAAAGATCCAAAAGATTCAAGCCCTTCCAGCAGGGAATGAATGGATGAAGGTGAAAACGTTGTCTCTTCCAGCATGTTGAATCCATGCATGCCACGCTCTTCATAGCTCATAAAGTTCTCGATGCCAAGCTCAGTATACCTCTTGAACTCTGTTCCTATGCAGCTATTAGAAAAATGTTGCCCACTCAGAGTTATGACTCAAAACTGCCCTGGCTGGTCTAGTTCTTGTTCCGTATGGAAAGTTTGCATTGCAAGCTCTTTGTCTGGCTTGATATTTGGCTTTTCGTTACATTGTTTTGTACATTCCTCCTCGCTGATTTCAAAGACTGAAGCGTACACTGTATTTCTGATATATTTTAAAAGCTGTTCCTTACATATTTTCTTCTTTTCCCAAAGCGCATGCCAGCACTGCAGCCTTGGGATAGCTCCAAGAGCGACCAGGCTGTGGGTAGTGAATTTTGCCTGAAGTGTACAAGCAGTTGCTTACTTCTAAACTACATTCCTTTCTTTAGCTAATCCTCACATTATTCCCACACACTCAGTGTCATGTAACAACAGGAGGGAGGTTTGGCAGGGCTCGAGCCCGTCTGATCCAAAGCAGAAAGCTCTGCCTTCGCTCACCCTTCCCTTCACTTCCAAATAACCTGGGCGATCCCCAGCTCCGCTCCCTCAGATAGTCCCGGCAATATTCTGTTGCAAGTGTGAATTTTTCCATCTTTCCTCACAAGCTTGCTTGTGGCATCATATGCATGTGTTGGATTCATTCACTCCTGCTTTACTCACTTAGGATTGGACGGCTATTGGGGTGAAAACTGTTGGGGTGAAAACTTTAAAAGAAAAAAAGAAAGCTTACCATAGCCTTTGGTATGAAAAATGCTTGCCAAGTAATGCTTTTCAGTAACTGGTACTGGAATTCTTTGTGCTTCCTTCCTTGAAATGGCTGCTACAAGACGAAGATCCTCCCTTTGTATTACCCAAAATTTTATGACCATAGTAATAGAGTCTAAAGGTGCTGTTATTCTGCATTAGCTTTATTTGTCAATATATGAGTCATGCTCGACTCTTAGGAGTGCAAATAACTTCTGGTTATTCTCTTTCAGCTGTTGAATATTAGTGCCGGTGTTTAATTTTTGCTGTAATAACTGCAGATGGCTCAGCTGCCTTCCCTTCTGCTGGTTTTAAAGCCAGGTGATGCTGCAATGAGCATGTGAAGAAAAAAAATGGGAAACCAAACCCCAGAATGACGCACAATTACGGTTTAATTTGTATATGAGAGAATTAAAAGAGCAGCAGCTGAAAAGATGTTTCCTTTACCACATGCTGCCTTCTACCCCAAACAAATTGTTTAATTCGGGCCATGAAAAATGTCATCACTGGAAGCCCGAGTCTAGAAAAACAAACTTAATGAAGGTGAAAAATGTCCAGAGAGGCTACGCTGCTGAAGGTGCAGGTTGGCAGCAGCATCGAAGAGGACTTGGGAGAGAAGGGAGGGTTGCCCCTCGGCAGCTTGGCTGAAGGTCACTCCTCGGCACGGTGTCTCCAGTGGAGACGCTGCTATAATAAGAGCGTTGTTCAGAGCCAGAAAGCCTGCTGTTGGCAGTTATCTCAGCCCTATAAGGAGCTTCGTGGACGTTCTGGACGTCTTTCCTGGTAGCCTGGGTGTTATGTTTAGTCAAGGTATTAATTATAGCTCCTGGGCGAACTGTTCAGGTCAGAGGGCTCGCCTTGTAAAAACATTGGTTCCAGCTAGGGGAGGCTGACACTTGCCTTTACGTTCAGGAAAGCATTTCTGGTGAATTACAGTGAGAGATGACATGAACTGAGTATTGGAGCTAGCAAACGGGTATTCTGGAGAGAAGTACGGCAGTACAGTGTTTTCCTAGGATTTCAAATGTCAGAAGATGCAAAAATCAACCTCATACATTTTTATGTGTTTGGGTTTTAAATTTGTTCCTTAAGCAATGAATGAGGAGCACACATACACTTAGTTGTAATTTGCTTGCAATTGCCTGGCCACAATCTATTCTCTTCTTCACTTGACTTTCCAGTGTTTGGATTCCCAAAGGTATAAATTTTATTCCTGCCCGAATGCTTTCAAGTTTTAGAACCGAATGAAATTGGTGTGGTGAAGTTCACTGTGCTATATCCAAACAGAAAGACGCCTTTGAGCTTCGTGGGCCTGATTTTGTCTTATTGTTCTCGAAAAGATTTTTTTTTTCTAGAGGGAGTCTCTTTGAGACGTTGGATGTGCAGTCCCTAGCACTGAGTAGCTGACCTTTTTTATGGGTCTTAAATTAGGCACGGGGATAGAAATGATGTTATATGAAATGCATTAGTGTAATTACATCTTTAAAGGCTTTAAAATGGATTGAGTTGGAAGAGTTTGAATACAGTACATTTAGCATGGGGAAGTACACATACAGCTAACCACACAGGGAGAGGTTTTTAAAGAATAACTGATAGGATGCCTTATCTCACGTAACGCAGGTATACTAGAGCACTGGCGAGCTTTTCCTGTGTGCCACTGTGCCTTTCTGTTTTGATTTTCATGTCTGTGTAGGCTGCAAAAATAGTAGTGGGGGAGGAAGAGATGGCCGTTTTAAAGAGGATCAAGTATCTGTACACACAAGAAGTCATCTCGTTTGACGCAAAACATGGCTTCATTTGGTAACGTTTGCAATTAGCAAAGAAAATACAATATATTTTTTTAATGTTGCATACAACAGAAAAGTCCTAGAGCTAACTATCACACTACCTTTCTGTGAATCCTGCTAGAGACTGATTTTTCACTGTGCTCCTCTGACCAGTGAAAACTGTTGTGTGGGAAGGTGCTGCGTACCTGTTTATTGCAGTCATATTCATTTCCTTATGAAGTGATGGAATGTGAACCTTCGCTGCTTGCAGAGACCAAAGCATTTTTTGGACATGTTTATACTAGAATACGTTTATATTGAAGTATCTGAGACAGCCAGAGTTGTCTTTTTGTTTGCCCTGCTTAAACTCCCACCGCAGAAGCTTAATCATATTTCTTATGGCTAAAGGTTGAAACTTTTAGGAGCACTCGGAATTCACCTGGTTTTTATTGCAGTGGTTTCGAGATGGTTTTCCGTCCTTTTCAGCAGAATCAGGGTAGTGCTGAGCACACATGAAAATCCCACCTACAACGTACATCTTTAT
The DNA here is from genome assembly GCF_964211835.1 of Anser anser. Classification (NCBI taxonomy): domain Eukaryota; kingdom Metazoa; phylum Chordata; class Aves; order Anseriformes; family Anatidae; genus Anser; species Anser anser. The sequence goes on from NC_139720.1 coordinate 145,617,982, forward strand.
TACAGAAAAGATTTATATCTTCCTTCCAGTTGCCTTAAGAGACCAGTTTAACGCAGAAGGTATTTTATTGCTTAAGAGATGAGCGATCGCAGCAACCAGAACCCAAGAGTGTTTTCAATTTCAGTGAAAAAAAAGACACGAAAAACCAATTAGCACTTCAAAAGGTTGGTGCAGAAATCAGCACAAGGCGCTCCAGGTTCACGCCTATTTCACAGCAGAGCTCCCGCTCTAGTTGTTCCGCGTTTTGCGTGCGAGGATCACTGCGTGCCATCCCTGTTAAATACAACGAACATGAAATCATCCCTACCTCTGTGGGAAGGGGAGGGCTGCACCGTGATTGTTCATGAATCCCCCGCACGTCCCGATGGGGTGCGTGGCCTCCGAAACCGGCGGTGATGCAGCAGGTTTGCACTGGGCGGGCAGCGTTATTTCGGGGGCGCGGGGGCAGGCTGCCAAGAGGCAGCTGCCTTTGCCAAGCACCTTGTTTGGAGCCGTGACCGCTCGGCTCATCTATTTGGGGAATGAAGCAAAGCGCTCGGCAGGGCTCGCCGGCCACCGAGCCGTCTCGGTAAGAGTCCCCGTGGGCTGCCACCGGGGTGGGCAGCCAGACTGGAAGGCTCTCCGGAGAAAGCAGTTCAGTTTTTCCTGGAGGGAGACAGAAGGCGGCTTTCCCTCTGAGACAATAAAGCAGCACGTTTGTTTTGCTGCTGTTTTTCATGACAGCAGCGGGACGCTTCCCCTCCTCTCCCTGCCGTTTCCTTTGTCACCTCCCCAGCAGTCACCTTTGGCTGCTGAGCAGATCCCCGTGTGCCAGGAGGAGCCGCTCTGTCGTCTTCCTTCCTACCTACCTTTTCTCCCCTGCTGCACCCTGGGGAGACTTAAGATCTCCCAGTGAAAATACAAAGTGTTTTTAACAGCCTGGTTCAGATCTTGGCAGCAAGTCTCCAGCAAAACGACAAAAAGAAGAGAAAGATGGCCAGCTGCTGTGCATTTGTGGATTACCAGACCATCCCCGTAGAAGATGTGTTTTGTTTCAGTAGCAGGAAGGCCCTTTTTAAACTCCTGGCACGCTCCTTTCTTCCCTAATGGGAAACGAGTCGGGAATAACTCTGCTGGCAGCAGTGGCTAGAGGCCTGGAGAACAAGGCTGCTTCTGCTTACTGCATGTATGGAGTCGCCGTGCCTCACGGGGCTGCCCCTTGGAAAAAGCTACGGCGGTGAAATCAGGCTTTTTGGATGGACATCTTATTGCTCCACCTGGAGCAGACAAAAACAGGGCTTGAGCTCCGGCCAAGCCCTGCAACTGGTGAGGGCGCAGCCTCCTCGGCCTGTTACAGCCCGTGTACAGCCCTGTACAAGACAGGCAACCAGACCCACAGGCAGGTAAATACGCTGGGCCACGCCGCCTCAGCCCCACCTGCCGCCATGTCCTGTGGCACGTGGGGGGCTACCAAGAGGAGTGAAAAGGAAGACACCTGACCAAACCCATTCCCAAAATCTGGCCTGTTTGCTTTTCAGCGGAAGAATTGTGGTGTTGTGTTGGCTAGGTGATGGGAAGACGGCGATGGGTGAGCCCTGAGGGGTCTCGGCCTTGTCCTCTGCTGGGTGCTTATCAGCCACCTCAGCCAGTGCTGAGAGGTGTGGTGCAATGTGGTCGTGACACAGACCCTCTGCGAGAGGCTCGAGGATGATTTTTATTTAGATGCTGAAGGCATATGAACAAGCAGTAGCCTTGACTGGGATTTCTGTCATGTCCTTTGTCATCTATTTCTCATTTCTCTGCGTGTTCCCTCTGGTCTTCTTCCTGCCCTCCTCCGCTTTCTCTGCTCCCTCTCAGACCGGCAAATTCCTTGGCTGCCAAGACTCTGTGTGTCACCAGCACAAAGTGCTTGTGGCTTTGCTGTCTAACCGATTGCTAACGGGGTTGAGTCAGTTCCACGCTAGAGGTAGTTACCCAGGACCGCTTTCCAAAACCCCTTTTCATTTTGGCTTGGCGTTACACGTTCCTGGAAGCTGCCTGCCCCAAGCATTGCGGGAGTGCAGGCCCGTGGCTGCCGGTGCCTCCCCTAGTAAGCAGCACAACATAGGTTTCTGAAGAGAGTGCAACCATAAAATGATTGCCACATTGGTAGGGCATTCTGTGGTTAAGGAATGATGAATTTTTATGATTCCTTCTTTTTTTCCCAGTCTTGCTCTCTCCGTTCCCTAATGTCCACTATAAATTACTTTCGGTGTTCAACTCTATGGAGCGTTCTTGCATTGGGTAATTGCTCTAAACCCAGCACCGACAACCAAGCTCCATTTTAACTCCTTCATCAGTTGCCCATTATAATACCCTTGGCAGTTCAGCTAATGGCCTGCGAGGCAAAACAGAAAACAAACTGTCCCCCTGTATCTATGCCTTCGCTGAAGTGCTGACAAGAAGGAAGATGCCTAGAGATATATTCAGCACATACGACTTAGAAGATGGAAGTGGAGCATTAAAGGCCATTTTTACAGTGTAATTACTATGCCGTGGTATTAAAACAATATTTACCTAATGACAGCAGTCTCCTCCTTGTGCTTTACCTTGCTGTTTTGCCCATGATAAAGTGTTGTTGGAATCCACCCCTCAGCAGACAGGAGCTGCGGACACGTTTGCCGGGGAACATGTTCGCTCACATAGGTTGCTCGTAAAACAGCTCTCCCGGGCCCGAAAAGATTTCTTCTGTCATCAGCCGGCAGCGAAGCCCCTTTCCAGCATCTGGGCTGCATGACAGCCTGGCGCTGGAATGTGCTCCTCCGCAGCCCAGCTTTTAACTTGAAGCTCTGGCAGGGCGCTGGGTAGGTCTGGCTCCGTGACACGGAGCTGTGAAAGTCAATCGCTTCGTTTGGGAACAAGGGGAAGCCCAGCATATTCTTTAGCCGCCTTTGCCTCCAGCTCCTTTGCAGTCTAAGCACAGAATATACACGCCCGTGAAAGCAATTAGAGAGATATGGACTTCCAGCGCAGAGCTCACCCCTACGCGATCCCGGAGGACGAAGAGATCGCCCACGAGGTCGCTCGCGATGGCCACAACTCTGCGGGAAACGAAGGCGAGAAACCAGTGTCAAAACTGCAGCATAGGCACAGTGACATAAAACTCTACAAAGAGTTTTGTGACTTTTATGCAAGATTGTAAGTTGGCTCTGTTCACCTTTGGGGCGTGACCGCGGTGATGCCGTTGGCATACGGTACCCAGGGCTTTTACCGTCTGAGCTCTGGGCAGGCTGCGGGAGCTGTTCTCTAACGCAGCCTCTGCCGCTGCTCTGTGCTTGATACGGTGCCAGTTGTAATCATCGGCGAAAATTTGAGCTGTTGCTGTGAACTTAATCTGTAATTGCGTCAGAAATTTTTATCAGCAGTTGAAACTGGGTTGGCGTTTGCCAAGTAGTCTCAGATTTTAGGCTGTTGCTTACTTGGGGCAAGCGTATAGACCATTTCACTAACGCAGAACTGTTGCGTGCATCGCTGTTTTCACACAACATGTGTTTCAAATCAAAGTATACAAGTGCTTTTGCATATCGAGGAGGAAAACTTTATGCTTTCATTAGCTTTCAGAGTTTGTTTCATGTTTTTGCTTGCATTTTGTCTCTGACAGCACTTAACATCAAGTACCTTCACAGCATAACGTCCTTAGTACTCAAACTGTTGAGGTGATGACGAAGGATCACAGTTTTTATTATGATTACCGCTCATTTAAATTAATAAAGAGGATGGCTTAAGTGACTTTCTTCCCCCCCCCATCTTAGTGTGGCTAACTTTATACTTAACCACATTTTGTAGTATAATCACTGCACTTTTTCAGTGTGCTTGTCTCTTGCATATGAAATAGACCATTCCCCCGTCTGACCTCCTCTGTGAAATCTGCCCAGTCATTGTTTCACTGTGAGGACAGCGAATATTTTGATAGCAGTCACTGTTGTCCTCTTCTGCAGAGAGCTCCAGAGAGAGAGGAAAAAAAACCAGCTAATAATAACTGGTCAGATGTGACCTTGTGTAGGGTTCTTCCGTGGCACAGCGTAAGAAATAGATAAAGCACATTCCTTTTTGAACCGTGTGATAAATGTAAGCGGTGCTGTGCAAGGAAAGGGTTTGATTCTTGTTGAACCTGGTGGGAGCCAAGAGGTGTTAACCCCTCGAGCGGAAAAGCTTGGCATCTTGCACAGGACCGAGTGCTCCGTGCTTACAGATGCAGCAGATTTCTTTTCTGTATCAAAACGTGTGCCTGTGTGCACGTACATGTAAAATAACGTCTTAATAAGCTTCCACGTAGATGTTAGGGTCAGTCTTTTCGTCAGCTGTGTTACGATTGTGTGAAACTAAACCACTGCCCTGTATTTGTTCTCTGCTACCAGATGATATCGGGGCAGAGAGGTGATCCTGAAAGGCATAGTTCTGGGAGTCCAGGCATAAGTAAGAAAATACTTGCAAAGGAAAAATTGAATGAGCCTTTTTCTGGTACTAGAGTCTTATTAACTGTACCGCAGTTGTCCTGGCTGTTGCAGATGTGGACACAATCCCAGTGAAGCTGCTAATTCCTCTGCTATGTTGCAGCTAGCACACTGTCATTTTATGGTCTTTGAGAAGCAGCCAGGGTTGCTATTTGAGTATTTTTCCCCTGGTGTTGACCTATGCCTGAGTCACGGTGGAGCATCCCAGCACTGTGGCCAGAGCAGTTCCACCTTGTCCCTTGTCCATGGCCTGATGCTGGGCTGTTGTGAGCTGCTCTAACCCAGACGAGCCATAACAAACCAACCCAAAATCCCTTGACTACAAACTAAATTTCTAAAACAACTTCAAGCAATGTAAAGATGATGTAAGGAAAGACTGCCTACTCTAGTTTTCAGTAATCTGCCAGACTAAACACATTATAATCTTCCATATTTCTTGCTTAGAGCTTTTGAATCAGTGTTGTTTTATGTATTTTAGAACTATGAATTATTTTAGAGTTGTCGTATTTTCCGATGTGATGCCAGTCTTCAATTGTTGTTAACATTTGCCCGTGCTGTCTGTTATTCTGATGTATTTTACCGTTTTTACAATACTTCTTTGAATTACCTGCCTTTTCATATCATAAAAAGACGGTAAATGTATCTGTGACACTGCATCTATTTGTTTTTTTTTTAATTAATTGTTATTAGAGTATGTTGTAGGGTTTTTGTTTCTAAAGAGTTTAGGGACAGGGGGAAATGGCAGTTTTACTGCTAAAGGAACACCACAAGACATTAAGTCCATGGAAAATCTTACTCTGAGTCACAGTCAGTGGCGTTACCTTTTGGGGCTAATTTTCTTTCTGTTTCCTCTGTGTTTTTTTTATGGCAGCAACATGGCGAATGCGCTCGCGAATGCCATCTGTGAGCGCTGTAGAGGTGGCTTTGCACCAGCAGAGAAAATTGTCAACAGCAACGGTGAGCTGTACCACGAGCAGTGCTTCGTGTGCGCCCAGTGCTTCCAGCAGTTTCCTGAAGGGCTCTTCTACGAGGTAAGCCGGGAGAAGTAACTCCGGGCAGATCAGTAGCTTAGGAAGTGCTGTGGAAGAAATTGGGAGAGAGGGAGAAAAAGTAGAGGGAGAAAAAGTAGAGGGAGAAAAAAGGGGAAATGTTTCTGTGCCCATTTGGAGGACATCTGGTATAAGTTAGAACCTTATTGAAATGTGTAGCCTAATGTTATCACAGTTGAGAAAAGAACTACTGGAGATTTCCCTCCCACTGCATTTTTTTTCCTTGAAATCTGTAAGCACTATATATTGTATCAGAAATGTAGGGAAAGCATCCTTCTTAGAGGAGAGCCCTCATATAGAGGGAACTCCCAGCATTCTGCAGTCCTCAGGAGGTTTATTGCTGAGGGAGTGAGGCCTGCACAGCATCTGAATATTGCTGGTAGAGATGACCTGTAAGCCAGCGTGCTGAGGTCAAGGTGTGTTGACAGCCCAAATCAGATGTGGCCCAAGTCAGGTCAACCCTAGAATCAGGTAAACCTGGAGTTTAATGTGCTTTCGAGGGAAAAAACCCACTCCCACTCAGTTTTCTTAGCCCCAGCTGGATTGCCCTTAAGCTCAAGGTGTGTTTTGGTATCAGAATTGTTTTCTTCCGCCTTCCCTTACTGTGGGGATTCAGAGGTGGCAAGTGCAAAATGGCTTTAGTGAAAGCTGTAGACTAGTTCATAAAACCTGAAGTGATCAGTGTAAGGAAGGGTAGATCATTACCTTTTACTCCCATCATTTAGGGAATTATTACCTGAAGTTTGTGGATGGGGAGCAGAAGCTCAAGCAGATACGACAGAGTTCTCAAAAGTATCAAATTTCTTCAGTTGCATCTGAAAATCCTATTCTAATCCACTTTCACACAGAGCGTGCCAGCGTGTCAAGAGCACAACAGTTCATCTTCCACAGTAGTATTTTTGTTTCTACAGAGCCATGCTATATGGTGAGGAGGAGGAGGCTGGGGGAGGAGTGTTGATTGGAAAAGAGAATGGCAAAAGGGATTCCTGGGTTTGCTTTCTCTTACCTTGCTTGAGGATCAAAAGATTTTTCAGTGCAGTAGGGATAGTGTTGCACAATTTGTGGCAGATGAGCCTCTAGTGGTCCATAAAACATCAAAAGGTGAGCTGCAAAACGGTAGCAATTAAGAAAAGACAATACAAACAAAACACCCCCTAGATGCTTACACATTGCATTATAATTGTTAATATATACTGAGTTGCTGCCTGCCGGCAGGCATGCTAAAGGGTCTGCCCTAAGTGTTGAGACCTGAGGCAAATGTAAAGTGATACAAATATTTTAGAACTAAAACATTTGTTAATAAAATTGTCTTAAAGGAATAAAATGTATTTTCTCTAAATAACGAGGGCTTTATTCATAAAACCTCTTTCAGAAAATGGAATGGCCCTTTGTTTGAGATAACAGTTTGAGAAACACTGCTCCAGGCAGCCTGTATCTCCTAGAGGATGGAGGAGGACTGCAATGGAAAGAAAGTCCTATGTTTGCACCTAGTCCAGGAATATTACAACCTTCCTGTTGCTCACATGTTGCCATACCTGAACCTCTTTGGCAGGGGAAAGCATCCTGATGGTGTTTAAATATATTGGATATGAGCATTTTGCCTCCTATTGCTACTTTCTTCTTGAGAAATGTTGCAGAGAAAGTGGAGGGTTTCAGCTAAGAAAAGTTACCTTTTGCCACAGCTACTGTAGGGATAAAATTATGATTGGGATTAAGAGAATATCCGAAGACTTCTGTGTGGCTTGAACTTCAGGCCACTGTTCTGCCTCTAGTCCTCCTAGTGTCTACCACAAGATCTTGCAGTTCCTCTCCATACCAGCAAGCCTGCCTGCTGCTGTTGAAGAGATGATGGTTCAGATGATGGCTCAGAAATCTCACCCAGCCTTCCTCTATAGCGGCCTGTACTTGGCATCTTCTGAAGAAAGTGAAGGTCCATATTGTGCCAGCCCTTGCGCCTTTGGGGCTGTTTCAGCTTGGAAATCTTCGGCAGGGCCCTCTCCTCTGTCTCTGCACCCTTTAGGGTGTCCACACTTGTCCTGTGTTGCCAGCATAGCTCTCACCTAGCACTTGAGAGGTCAGTGAGATGATGGCAGTGGAAACCCTGCCATGGTTCCTGGTGGTGCTCCTTAGGGAGAAGGAGGGACAAGGGCAGAGCTTGCTCTTCTTTCACATGAGTTGGTGTAGCACTTAGGCGTGCAAGTCGGGAATGTAATGGGTGACAGCATTTTGGGGGAGAGGGAGGAACAGGAACAGCCCGAAGCAGGTAGAGGGTGGGCTTAGGTTTGCCAGTGCTCCGGAGATGGCTGACAGTGCTCTGAGATGATCTGTATCACCGTGAGGAAACAGTGACTGGAGAAGAAGGGCAGAAAGGTTATCTTCTTCCGACTGGTTTAATGCACCCTTGAACAAGATGCATGTGGAGGTGTGGCCAGGCAACGTGTTTTTCTGAGCAGGTTCCCTGTGGGTAAATGCAGGCATTGTTGGTAGACCTGCATCACTTCGTGTTTGTTCTGTGTCCCGTTTAGCTAAGCCAGTGTTTCTTGGAAATGATTTCGGGAAGTCAAATATTCTCCCCCTGCCTATCACGAGCGTTGCAGAGTTCCCCCAGTTAGTCATTAAGCTGCTTATCACATCTGCACTCAAACGCTGCCATGTGATAAGCTTTCGTGCTGGGTGCTCCACCGTGGTGGGGTGGAACTGGTCGGGCTGCACTGGAAGAAATGCAGGTGTAGGTAGGTCTGCTGCGCTGCAGGACGCGTCTGCAGTCTGCGTTCCCTACAGCCGCTGTCACGCAGTTTTGTAACCCAGCAGAGCGTGCGGTCCTGTACTTACAGCAGAACAGCCTGCTTGCATGGGCAGCTTTGGTGGCACCGTGCCCAGAGGGACAGGTTGTCCCTCTTCGCCTTGTAATTACTCAGTGGCTTTTTCTCAAGACCGTGTTATTCCTGGGTTCAGCAATTGTCCTTCCCTAGAGGTCTGTCCCACCGGGGACCGCGGGCACTTCACCTTCAGACAGCAGAAGTCAGGAGGGATGAAGCCTACCTGGAGTGCAGCTGTTTGTTTAAAGCCCTTTTGGGGCAGTAAGAGCCTCTTTCTATGCCCTTCCAGAAAAAGGCCAGCCTGCTCTGTGCTGAGGGGCGGGGAGATGAAAGGGTTTAGAGAGGTGCAGCCCACGGGGGAAGAAATACAGCAAAATCCTAATGAAGGACTCCCAAGAGTACTCCTATAATTGGGGAATCTGTATTGCTTTGTTATTATAATTATCACTGAAATAGAAAGATGCATGACTTTTGCTTTATGAGGCCTAAATGAGAGGAGAGTTCCTTTTAGTTTTTGTTTATTTTTTTAAGTAGTTTCTAACTACCTATAGCGAGATAAAAGGAAAGTGCAGCTGCAGTGAGCTTCTCAGATTTATTTCTATTCCATTTGCACCTGGAGTGTGTTCTTAAATTGGGCTCTACCAAAAACTACCTTAGAGGAAGTGTCTTTAAAGAAGCAGGTTTTAGGCATGTCTTCCCATGTCCTAGGTTAGTAAAGATGCGGAGATCAGCTGGAGATAATGTTGTGGTGAAATGTTCTGAAATGAAACGCAGAGCTATGCAACTAACCCATGGACCTCCACCAGTTCAATGACCTTGCTTTTAAAATACATGCTGTGGGACTTGTTACGGAAGCTTAAGGCTTTCTCTAGGGGGGGAGCTGCTGGGTCATCCACAAATGCAGCACAAACGAGCCAAGAAGGTTGAAAATACAAACAACACGGAATAGTAACCAACCTGCCCAACACAAACCTGTTTGGTCTGCCCAGATCAACATGTGGTGGCTCTGAAATCCAAGCAGACCCGTGCATCTTCCATTGTACCAACTGTTTACACAAAGCTGGAAGCTTTCTGCTTTTCTTCAGTTTAAAAAGGATTATATTTGGCAGGAAGCAAGCACAATTCTGAACTAACCAATAATTTCCATTAATTTTCATTAGTCAGTCCTCTGTCTCTCAATTTAAAAACAACTACAACAACAACAAACTCCAATTAGAAGTTCATCTGTTTTAGAGTATTACATTGAAAAAAGCCTCGATAAATTGCTAGGATAGACTTCTGGAAGAGTCTGTATATATCTCATATGTCTTTCTGATCCTTGTAGGTGCAGTTCAGGTTGGGCACAGGAATTAAGTTTCTGCTCTCAAGTTTCCAGTGACTTCTAGACTATTTCATTAAATCACAACCCTGCCAATGGCTCTGTATATTGCACAAGTAATTACTATATCGTATTTGATCCTTGAAATTTCATAGTGTAAAAGGTTATTGCTGTATTTGCTATCCATGCACCAAAACTTAATTTGTGGGTAGCATTTTATGCTATTTGCTTTGTTTTGTGTTAGACTCAGTACAAAGAAGGAACTGGGGTTTTCCTGCTATCCCTCTTTCCAGTGTTTTAAACTGAGACATTGAAATCCAAACATACCTAATATTGTCTGTCTGGTTTTAACATGCTAGTTGGCATTTGTGTCTACTAATGATGTGCCTGAAGGTATCTAAACATTTCCCTTCACTTCAGGACATACTCGTCTACATGTTTTTACATATTTCTTGGTTAGGTTGCTAATGCAGTGCTGTAGAATTTTTTTTCCATAGTTTTTTTCTCTGTGAGCTTGAACTACAACTGAACTTCTTTAAGCTTTGAAAAAATTCAGCTCCAAATCCCTTTAGATCAGCTCCCAATTTCATCTAGTCAATTTAGAGAGTTTTGTTTCTTAAAATTCCCTCAAACAACCATTGTGAAGGAAAAGCATTATTTCTCTGTATGTTTGGCTGTACTGCTCCATAAATTGTGAGGATTTCTGTCCCTGGGGGTTCTTCCTCCCCCCAGACTTACTTCCTCCAGTGTGCTGGGCCATTCTTACAGGAAATGCAGAGTGGGGAAGGGATCAAATGGGTTCAGAGAAAATGCTTCCCCCCAGGAAAGGTTTTCGAAAGCTAATTTCCTGCCCAGAATCCTATCGGTTGCATCAGATTGTTGTCAGTCTGTCAAAATTCAGGCATCTGTTGTGAGGTAAAGGGGTGAGAAAAATGCCACATGCTCTAAACAGTATTAAAGGATTAGTGTTTTATTAATGCCATGTGCTGACTAGTAGCTGACTTAAGGTGGGTGAATTTGGTGCCCGTTTCTCTAGCAGATGGTCAGGTTTGTTTTTTTGTGCAACTCCTCATCTTCTGCTACCCAGTTGCATCTGGAAACATCCTGGTATGTTACAGTATTTATGTCAAGGGCATGCTCCTAATCCCTCTAACTCTCGGCTTGTTTTCCATTTGCAGTTTGAAGGGAGGAAGTACTGTGAACATGATTTTCAAATGCTTTTCGCCCCTTGCTGCCATCAGTGTGGTAAGTTTTACGTTGAGGCAAAGTGCTTCCCACTGATCACAAATGGGAAGTCAGCGTATTGCTGGGGGAAGATGTGCAACCCTTCTGTATCTCCTCTGGGAGGTGGCCCCACACATCTGAACTTCCAGAATGAACTAGGCTTCAGAGAACCTGGGGAGCTGCTTTTCCTACAGGTCATCAATCAGTAGGTTTTTTAAAAAAGGTTTGCGTTATTTGAGTGAACAGCTAAGCTGTTGGTCCAGTGACCCAATGAACAGACCATTTCATGGTTATCTGTACCTACATGCATGTGCTTATATTCAGCCCTTCTCATGCAGCTGAAACCCTCCAGCGAGTCTGTCATCCCTTTTGACAGTTATAACCCATCCGTGTTGTCCTCCTCCATGGAAGCAGGGACAGTCTTCATCATCTACTCTTACCATCAGCTGATGAGTCAGCTGGTCCCCTTTCATATTTCTGAAACAAATTCCTTCAGCATCTGATGTCTAACCTGTGTAACGCTGAAGGCTGCCTTTTGTCAATTTGTCTGATGATGTAAATGCTTGCGTATCTGCTACGCTGTAATCAATTGCCAGGTTTTTTACCCTCTGTGTTCTCTGTGTGTGACACATTTGCTTGGGCAGGGCTGAGAAGTCATTACTGTACCATTGCTTGAGCTGGTCGGGAAGCTCTTGTTTTTCCGCGGTGCCTTGGCAAGCCGCTACAACTTCTGCTTATCTTAGTAAGGCCTTTCCCTTGTGCAGAGGGAGGGGCTGGGTGCTGGGAAAGGGGGAAGCAGATGTTCTGGAGCTTTGAATTTAAAGCTGCAGATTTGAACAAGGAGGGGAAAGGGAAGAGGAAGAAGGGGCTTAATGGTGATATCTGAGCAAACCTGAAGTATGCGGCAAACCAGAAAGTGTCTCACTTCATTCCGTCTGCAGGCAGGCCAGTCACTTCCCAAGCATGAGGACCTGTTGTATTCCTCCAGTCACTCTGCAGCCCCCTTCCTTTGTCCCCTTCCTGCTCCTCTGTGCCAGGGCTTCCCCGTCTGCATCCCTGCTTCTGGCCTGCAAAGGATTTTCGCAAACCCTCCTCTCTAACCTCTTCAAACAGAAAGTGCTGCTCTTCCTGCACGCCAGCATTGTTCACACACGGCTCCTCTCTGTTAGCACTGTTACTCGCCTTTGGTGGGCTGGGCAGAGGAGGCTTTACCTCTTCAGCACCCAGGAGCCTTTTGCAGGATACCAGAAGCTGTTCTGGTCCCAGGCAGAGGGGTATGGAGGAGCTACACCATGTATCTCCAGGGTTTCTCCTGCCCAGCTCCACATCTAAAACAGCTTCAGCTGCTCCTACCCTGGCTCCTCATAGCACCGGCTCTGTTAAAAGCTCATCAGTTTTACGGACTGACTTGTTCTGACAGATGGGTTAAAAGTAAGTGACTTTGCTGGAGGGTGTGACTGGCTGGCTGGGCTGCCTCCCAGGTCACTCTGCTCTCTTACCTACAGCGCCTTATGGGTCCTAACTGAAACTGGGCTTTTCCAGTGTTTGGATTTACTAAGGGTGGCCAAAATCAACAGGGCTGTTGTCAGCAGTGATGCCTCAAGCTTTCCTGACGTTTTTAGAGTCCATCAGGTTTTATTCTTGAAAAGCTATGACTTCATGGGAATGCCACAGAGTTGCATGCTAGACTTCCTTTCATCCACATCTGTTATCTGATGGATCGCTCCTCTTTGACAGCTGTTTGATTTGTAGGCTCTTTGGAGCCACGATTCAGCCTTCCTCAGCACCAGGAAGCTGAGCTCCCAGCACGTTTTAGGCAGAGTGCTCTGGGGCACTGCTCAGGGGCCTCGGCTACAACGTCCATGTAGGGAACAACTAAACACGTGTCCCGTGTGTGGTGGACATGGCTCCACTGCCTGTGCAGTGGAGTCACACAGTGCATGCACAACGGTAATTTTAACACTTTTTCAATGCCTTGCAGGACAGGACTCCTTGTGGTAGGTTAGAAGTTGTTGTGTGTGTTGGATTTACTGTTTAGTAAGTGCATTCTCCCACTGCATCTTTGCACTTTGACTTCATAGTTGTTGTTGTTTTTTTTTTTTCTTTTCTGTTTTTTCCAGTAGGTCCAACGCCACCCAAGCTCAGTTCGGTTGTGCTTAGAGTATAGAGCCCCTTCAAGGCTAGATTACAGACCTAGTGGAGTAGAAGCCACTACTGTGTAAATGACAATTTAAAATTGTCCTCTTCTATAAGAGGAGAAAGGCAAAGATGATAAGGAGACAAGAATGCCATATTATATAAAGAACTCTGTATATTTTGCAAGAGTTTGAGATCAGATGAGAAAAAAAACAGATAAAGGACTGGAAAAGGATAATTGCAGAGAGAAGGTGGAAAAAGGCTTATATATAAAGAACAGAAGGTTGTCCATCAGCAAGGACATCTGCTTCTGACCCACAGCACAAAAAAAAAAAAAAAGCAAACAAAAACAACCCAAATTACAGAGTTTAGAACCAGAACTGCAACACTGAAATTATTAATATATTCTACCAGATTTGGGGGGAGGTGGGCAGTATATGAGGAGAGGATGATGATGCAATTGTAGTGATTCACTTGTGGGTTTCTTTTAACTTTGTCTAGCGTGGTATTGTAAATTCTTGTCATTGTGTTTCTTACAGGTGAGTTCATTATTGGTCGTGTTATTAAGGCTATGAACAATAGTTGGCATCCAGAATGCTTCTGCTGTGACATCTGCCAACAAGTATTGGCAGATATTGGATTTGTCAAGAATGCTGGGAGGTAGGTCTTCATCCTTCTGTTACTGCTCATGAATAAAATGAAATGAGAGGTGGGACTTAGAAGTTATGGCCCTTAAAACTTTCCAGTTGAGATGGAGTAACTGAAGTGGCTTTTATGAGAAAAAGGTCTAAGGGTGCATCACAAAATTAAGAATGAATAGCTTAAAATATGCACATAAAATCTTAACCATTTATCTACCTCAACACCAGATTACTTGTCAACACCAGGTCTCATCTGTACCCGGTGACATTTCAGGATTGGTAGGGTACATTCTGATCAGAGAGACAACATTCAGATGTAGAAGTATTGTATTTTTTTAAATCAATTTTTGTTTTTCCAACATTGGCTTCCAATTTGGGTCCAGTTCAGCACCTTATTCATTAATAAATGTTTTCAGCTCATCGGGATCCTTCACTTTTTTACCAGCTGTGATCACAAGGATGTTTTGCAAGTGGATTATATGGCCATGGACTTCATAAGTTTAATATGACATACATGGTTGTTTTTATAGAATTAGGACCTGTGTGGCCATCCAGCTTCCAAGCTAAATTTTTAAGAGTTTGAGAGTAAAATATTCAGCAGTGAGAATCTGTAGTGAACATTGTTTTCTGTGTTTTGACACAGCTTAAATTCAAACAAGTTGAAGAAATGATAGTTCTGTGGTGATTGGAAATACAGTGATAGCCCTCCTTCTTCTGCACTTGGTTTACCTACCAAAGAAATTGTTTTAAAGACTTTTTCTTCCAAAAAAGGCTGATTGAAATGAAGTTCTAATAGATGTTTGATTTATATTTTTCACGGTACTAACTGGTGCTGGTACTTACCTATGTTTTTTATGTTGTTTCAGACATCTCTGCCGTCCTTGCCATAACAGGGAAAAGGCCAGAGGCTTGGGAAAGTACATTTGCCAGAAGTGTCATGCCATTATTGACGAACAGCCTCTCATATTCAAAAATGATCCTTATCACCCTGATCACTTCAACTGTGCAAACTGCGGGTAACTTGAGTTCTGCAAAGGAAGACAAGAAAATGCTGTTTTTATTTGCTTCTTCCGTTTACATTTTAAAGTGAAATCCAGTACTGTTAAACAGTCAAAAGGGAGAGCTTTGGGTTGCATTGTAGCCAGATGTGTGTCTGGTTATCGCTTTTGGGACGGTGGAGTTAGATATTTAGTTCAAACAACAGCTGATATGTTAGGCAGTAATGAAAGATTGTAATCTGCAGCATTTTCTTAGGAAATACGAAGTCTGGGCACAGGTAAATGGTTTTGTAGCAGCAAAATGATTGATAGCTTCTTTTTCTGCAACAAAGGGTAGGAAAGTGATCCTCCTTAGCTGCTTGAGTTACTATCTTGCCCATGTTATTTCTTTTTAGCTGAGTTGCATGAAAAATTTTGTTCTTTCCTTTTAAAGACATTTTCTTAGAAGCTTTCCCTTACCTCATTTTATCAGCTTCTGCAACTGTAGTCTACATAGCTTCATGTTTCTACATCCTCCCCAGATGCACAGATCAGGGGACATTGTAGGATATAGCACACATTATTAGTTGTTTATTTTTGGTACAAAGGAAGCTATCGTTTCAGTGCTGTAGCAAAGGCTGATTTGAAAATCAACCTGTAGTATTGCGTCAGTGCCAGTGTCAGCTCATATTTTTCTTTCTCTGATGTTTTATACCACAGGGAAAATGTAAAGAATTGCATTTTCCTTTCAGTTTATGTAAAGCTAAAATAAACAGGTGATAAGAGGACCAGAATAGAAGCCAAGCATGACTACAGCTTTCAAACACGTTTGAAAACAGCTCAGTAGCTATTTTCAGAGAGACTTAATGCATTGTACTTAGCAGGGTTTTCTCAGTTTACTATGGAATCAGTCTTGTTTCAAAAAAAAAAAAAAATGAATTGCCATATTTGATGCTGCTAGATCCATTATTGTAGTATAAATCCAATTTCTAAAACAAATGCTAAAAATTAGATTATCTCCAGAAACTCTCAAGAGTTGAAATCATTCAGTTCCTTTATTCATGCTCTCAATTAATTAACTTTTGAACAGGAAGGAGCTTACTGCTGATGCTCGTGAGTTGAAGGGAGAATTATATTGTTTACCCTGCCATGACAAAATGGGTGTCCCCATCTGTGGAGCATGTAGAAGACCAATTGAAGGACGAGTGGTGAATGCTATGGGCAAACAGTGGCATGTGGAGGTAAACAATAGCTGATACATTGTCTTTCACAAATGTAAATATTAACATACCTGGAATATTGCTGATCAGTCTACATGAAAGGATTAGAAAAGTATGCAGGAATAATGAGTATATACATTCTCCTAATCCTATTTTCAACCTTCTCATGTCTGGTCTTTCACTGTGAAATGAGAGTAATTTCCAACCTTGCAGAGACCTTTGACTGTGAAGCTAAAATCATTAATCAGAGGAAGCACTGCCAGGCCCTTATAGAAGAAAATTTCACAAAGTGAAGAGCGGGATATATGGAAAGGCAGTAAAGTTCTGTGATAACTGTAATATTACTGGGCACCATAATATTCTTAAGTCTTTCACAGTTAACCTGCTACAGGTAAAGCACTTCATGGGAGGGTTTCATATTTCAAGGGCATGTACAAGACTTAGTTCCATATCTTCGTTTTAAATTAGGAAGATAAGTGGTCTATTCCTTTTGTTTAGAAAATCTCCTCCAGCAAGAGCTTTCTTCACAAGAGTGTAATGATGGTGCTTATTATTTAATCTCTCTTCATTCTGTTCGTTGATAACACATCACTTTGCTTCCTTTTTTTGTAACTTTTGGATTGAAATGTTGAAGACAAGTTTTAATTCTCCTTTTCAAGAGAATCAGTGGCTCAGTAGACGTGACATTCACATTGTTTGATTTGCTTTCCAGAAAAAATACAGTTACTTCCAAGTAATCCAAAAATGTATATAATTTTCTTCATAGCATTTTGTTTGTGCGAAATGTGAAAAGCCATTCCTGGGTCATCGTCATTATGAGAGAAAAGGCTTGGCATATTGTGAAACCCACTACAATCAGGTAAGGTTGCATATTTTTAGAAATTGTGTTGTTAAACTCATGTATTGATTTTATTAAAGGAGATGGAAGACCATAGATATTCTTCTGATTTCTCATAATCACCTGTGGTTATAAAGCTAATTAGCAGATGTTCTGTTGCAGTTAATTTATATCGGTTTCTCTAATTATAAATCTGGCATTGAAAAACATAACTGCAGGGATTTCACAAAGACTAGATGGGCTAATCAGTATCGAGTTGTTCTTCAAGCTTAGTGGCGCTTATGTAGAGCTGTTTCAAGCTTTTGCATATCTGCGAGATGAGAGCAGCTAATAACACCGAATCTTTCCCAAGAAATATAAGAAGATTTGCCATTCAGGAGCTGTGGTTTGACACGAAGCCTTTGTGAGTAGCGTGTTTTTTTTCTGCTACTCTAAGATGATCCTATGTTAGGATACACAGCATCACCCAGCTCATTCGTTCAGCTGCCTAAGACTACAAAGACTTAATTTGTCAGAGGACACCACCTAGTGACCACTTGCATTTAAATAAGAGCTATATACAGTTCCCTGCAGACGCCCTTAATTGTGCAGTGCAGCACTGTAAGGTATAAACCATTATTATTTGGAAGCCAACCACAAGGTGTCACGTACACACCTTTGCTTGGCTGAAGTAGGCATTATCTCTGGGAGTTGTAAGGCATCTGCTAATTACAGATGGATTCTTAATTTGTCAGCGATGAAGGGCAGATGATTGAAATGTTGCTGGCACACTTGTAGGCAATAAATGCCGTGACATTAGTAGAAATAGCTGCATCCATGACAGGGCAAGAACGTACACCAGGCAAGAGTTGTATGTTGAAGGAATGTCATTCGCTACATCAGCTCCTACAGTTAGAAAAAAAATACATGAAATTTTGGGCATACAAAACCATTCATAGATAGTTACATTGTGGACAGATGTTAAGTATGGAAATGGAATGAAGGATTTCTGGCCTTTTATTTATTGATTGATTGATTTTAAGAAAAATAAATTAAGCATAGCATTTCCTTACAGCTTTTGCCAGAAAAAGTAGCATGTTGTTCTAGTCTTGCTTTTAAGTCCAAATGTTAAATTGGATGATTACTAAAGATCTGTATGTGACTTTGCTGTATTTTAAATGTTCAGGATTAGAGAAATAGTAAAACAAAACAACACAACATTTTTAGAGTGTCAAGCAGATGTAAACAGATGTTTTCATCTTCAACATTACAGAGACTTTTTCTGATAAGATGATGCAAAACTTAATTGGAAAACAAAAGCAGACCTGCTAATTTTCTCTTTTTTTTTACTGAAATAAACAGTAAAGCTACTGTGCCCATCAGCCAAAATAGAGTGTTTTGTTATTTTGAGAAGCTACTCTTGATAAAATCATTCAATTAAAAATTCATTACTTCTCCTTCCTCTTCAGCTGTTCGGTGATGTTTGTTTCCATTGCAATCGTGTGATTGAAGGAGATGGTAAGCACTTTTCTGACTGTTTTCTTAACGTTACATTTTGATGGAAGTTCTTTCTTAACAGCAGAAGTAAGGCCGTTGTTGAATCCCTGGCTGTTCTCATTAAACCAAAACAGGCCATTATCTTGATCAGAAATTAGGATAGATCTGATTAGTCAGAGGCCAAATAGTAGGAAGACCTTGTAGTGAATGTTTTGTGATAGTGGAAGATCACCCAGCGTCTAAAGAGAGCTGTGGTCAGCTGGAAACCCTTTAGTAACAAGGAAAGGCCAGGGATGCTGGGAGATGCACTGGTGGCTTCCTGCCCCACCTACCTTAAAAATGAACACATGCAACTGTGAGAATGACTACATTGGCATCTTCTCAAATGAATTTAGGGATCATGATCCGGATTTGAAAAAGAATTTAGATATTTAAAGATTTAGGTGGGCTTTCTAATGGTTTTTTTTAAGTGCCTAACTTTCATTATTTCAATCCACTTCCTGGAGGTATTTGCCTATCTATCTCAGGCACCTGTCTTTTGAAAATCTAGGCTGATGATAATTTCACAAAACCAGGAAGGAATTGTAAAGATCTGTCCTGTGAAGGCATAAGCGGAAATGAGTGCTTTAATTTTGGGGGGCAGGGGGAGGGATTATTTTGGATGCTTTTTGGCATTTTATCATAGCTGGTTGTCCAAAGGCAAATCATTCTACCTGCAATAATGCCACATTACTTTGTTCCTGGTTACACCTGCCTGAAGTAAACACTGTAATACCAATGTTAGCCTCACCTAAACCAAAGCTATTAGCAAAGTGGGCGGAAGCCTCTAGCTTTTAAAAGGAGCCATAAGGTAGTTCATAGTCATGTAAATATAGGGTGAGACCCACATTCTGGGAATGTGCTTTCCCCACATTTTTGGGACTGGACTGTACCTGCAGAACAACAATCCAGAAGGCTTTGGAGGAAGCTGTATCTTCCCCTTCGCTGAAATCCTGAATGAAGAGAACTGGGGCTTGAAGCGAATGAATAACTCAGCCTTGCCTGATCACCACATCTCTGTGTGTTTCTTACGTTACATCGTGTAATCTGACTCCCATATTGTATGTGTCAGCCACTGAACTGAACAGATTGAAATGTCGTCATTTCTTTATTTTCATGGTGTGTCTTCAATTATTCTACATTTCTTCTTTCACTCCTGCACAGAAATTTGACACTGCTGTCACAAATGATGAGTATCCAGTACTTTATTTTCTCTCTCTCTGGTGAAACAGACATCTGTGGCAACAGTTTTTCAAGAGAGTGTCTATGACTGTATTGGAGAGGTTGCTTATAAGCGAAGACTTTCATCTGCTTAGTATTATTTTGGCAAGCGGGTGAATAACTGTATGCTTCTGTGGATGTGCTTGGCCCAATAGTGTAGGAAAAAAAAGTTTTGCATGACAATGTGCTGGTTCTGTTTGCTGCTGACAAAATGTTGCATTTTAGGAGAAAAGCATTGCATTGCCCTGGATCCTCTACATTTGGTTAAAAAGAGAAGCAAGTTTTGGCAAGGAACATTGGGAAGGTATACTGTGAAAGAGAGGAGGAACAGAAAAGAGAGATAAAGAACAAAGAGAAAAAGCTTTCTCTCCAAAACAAAGAGTAAAAATATATTCATGTTTATCATGATAAAGTGATTTATCTCGTTAGTCCATAACTTTTTTTCACTTTGGTACCTCTGATTTACCAGCAGTGTCCTGATTCCTAGCTTCAAGTTAGTTTCTTCAGCCAGGCAAGTGCTATAGTTGATGGCACTGCGGTCTGAGCAGGGTCTGGGGAATGAAACAGAATAAAAACATAAACACCCTTTTGCTGGATTGCTTTTCAGCTGAAAAAGTCTCCTGGTCATGTTTGAAACATGGCCTCATAAAACAGTTGCCTGAGGTCAGCATGCTATGAGATGAGGTAGAAGCAAGCAACGCGAGTCAGAAATTTGTTAAAATGGTCTTGCTGGTGACCATAGCATTGTATGTACCCTCAGAGACAGCTTTATCAACACTTCATGGTCCCACTGCACAGCATTCACATGTACCTATGTGCCTTCCTAGTCTTGCCATGTTATTGTTATGGTCCTCAATACTTGATATAAGAATCAAATGATTGTTCTTCATGTCTCGTGAACATTACAGCTTTTTCTTTATATGTATATTTTTTGTAATGCTAATGATTTCCTTTTTCTTTTCACTTGCTCTAGTTGTGTCTGCTCTGAATAAGGCATGGTGTGTGAACTGTTTCGCTTGTTCAACCTGCAACACTAAGTTAACACTCAAGTAAGTTTATTGATAGGTGTGATGCCTTCAAAATGGATCGGTGGTTATCTTTACAGTGGAAATGTTGCTGTAGTTTAACTGTTACGGTACAAAAACCATACAATCAGCACTGAGAAAATTGCGCCTGTTTCTTCCTCTTGCTCTATTTACTAATCTACATCTTTTTCAGCTGTCTGTTCAGTTCTTCCTTCAGTTAAGTCTTCTTAACTCTCCTCCTTTTCTGTCCCTTTATTTTTTCTGTTTAACTCTAAAGGGATAAGTTTGTCGAAATTGATCTAAAACCTGTCTGCAAACATTGTTATGAGAAAATGCCAGATGAATTTAAGCGACGCCTTGCCAAACGGGAACGTGAAGCGAAGGATAAAGAGAAGCAGAAAAAGAAAAAGCCAATCTGTCTGTAAACTTTTTTTCCTTCTCACCACCACCTCTGCTCCTTTCTTCTTTGGTTAGTGCTAAGGGTGCTTTTATTTAAAATTTTTGCATGCATTCATGGCAATCAAAACCAAAATATTTTTCACACAACTGCAAACTCGGAATAATGTTATTTCATTATCTTATGTTTAGTCTGCCTTGCTCTGCAATGAGATTTGAAAGGCCTTTTAAGTGACACAGCTAATAAATATGGACACTTGGGAGAAGACTGCATAACTCGCATGCAGTACTGTAATTACTGTCTACAATGTATATAACCTTGTGGCAGTAACTTCATAGACATGTATAAATTGGAGCTGTATTTTTTTGTCTGTGCACATATGCTATGATACTTACTTTTTTCAATATCCTTGCCATTAAAAATGGGACTTTTTTTTTCTTTGCCTTGTCATTTTAGGAATAAATTTGTTGAATTTGATATGAAGCCTGTCTGCAAAAAGTGCTATGAAAAGTTTCCTCTAGAGCTGAAGAAAAGACTGAAGAAACTAGCTGAAACTTTGGGAAGGAAGTGAAGACTTATCTGCTCTCCCTGTTCTTTATGAAAATGTTATACGTATTACTCGTGGGGGGGGGGGGGGGACTTTGAGGCTGCAATCAGAGAACAGATTGTGATGCATGCCTTTCAATCAAATCGAGATATTTTGAAATTTTCCATTCTCTATACATGTACATGTATACTTATTTGTTGATAAATAGGCCACACTTACAGACTAAATTAAATATCAACTCACCTGAAAGGTTTCTGACCCTGATAATGCAGTTGAACTGGTACAAGTGCACCATTGTGCACAGTAATCTCTGTGGAATTTTAGATAGAAAATACTCTTGTGAATACCTGCAAAGACACACTTTGCAAATGTGTCCAACGTTACGGACACGTAGTGTCATTTATATTACTGAAAGTATCGATGTGCAAATTAAGCATGAGGATAAAACTTTAAGTGTCTAGGGCAAGAAACCAAACATACCTCACTTCGTGGAAAAAAAACATGCCTAGATTTCAGGTCAAATAGTCTCATTAAGGAGCCTGGTTTCAGATGATTTGAAAAGTATCGTGTTTCTAAATACAGTCACTGTACAAATGACCTGCTTCTGATAGTTTGTGCTTACATGATGAATCTTTGTACATCAGACTTAGCATGAAATATCTATATGAAGTCTATATTCCTACTGCAAGAAATGAGCATACTCAGAACTACTTGAATTTTGCTATATTCCATTCAGAGTAACACATTAACTTTTATATATGCTTTTGCATTGTATTTACTTTTTGTGCCTTATTCTGCTGGACCATACATAACAGTGTTCCATTAAATATATATATATAGTTTTATTTTTATTTCATATTTTTATGCAGAAACTATATACAAGGTATTTTCAAAAGATAACATACTTTGCCTTAATTATTCAGGATGCAAGAGGAATTTTGTTACAAATGTGAACACCTGAGGTTTAAATTTAGCTTCTTGGCTTCTTTAACTTCTACAACAGTAATGGAAATGCATATTTCAATTAACTGGCAATATTACTTTTACACTGTGAGTGTAAATATATGTGGTTTGATCCTGCTAGGATCTATTTCTTTAGTCATCCTCAAGAACTGAGCTCACAAGGCATCAGAATTCCTTATAACATACACCTGATTGTTTTATACCGTTGACTTCTATTCATGCACACCTGTTATATTTTTCCTTTTTCTATTGAAAATACAGTTACTTAGGAATTCTTGATGGTACTGTGTTATCAAGTACACGTGTTTTTTTTTTCTTTTTCACACTAGTGACTTACACGGATTTTGTGTAATTGCATCATAGCAAGCAAAATTTCCTTTCCTGTTTATGGAAAACTAGTTGCTTCAAAACATCTTTCCAGTGTCATCAATAAAGGCTATGTTATTAAAACTTGTATCACGTCTCTTAAATGAGTGTTTGAGATGGGTGGAAAAGCGGCGAGGCAGCCTTTCTTCCCTATGCTTCTACCTGTGACTATGTAAATACTTCCTTATCCTGATTTAAAGGAGACATACGCCTAACCTACGTATGCACTTTAGTTTTTAGGTTTAAGAAAGAAACTGCAGTTTGTTTCATAACGAACAACTTGGTTCTTCTGGCTGTTTTCTGAATCGGCACAGTCACTAGGTTTTCCTAAAGAAAATACCTTGTCTGAGTTTAAAATGCATACCTTCCTACCACATTTTTCTCTCCTGTTTTCAATGTAATGCGGCTTTCACCTCAAACCTACAGTTTAGTGCTAGGTAAGGTATTTTTTATTGTTATTATTGTATATATTTATTCAGTACAGTAACAGTTCAGTAGCTGAATGCAGTCCTTATTGTGTTCATGACAAGAAGTCCTCTCCCCCCCCAAAAAAAAAGTTTATATAACTAGCCTGATAACACCGTTGGGATTTTGGACTATGCAATGGATCCAGGAGACCACTCTCAGCAATACGTCCTTTAAATTGTAATTCAGTTCTTCTAGTTTTCTCACGCTCCACTGAGAGCATGCACAGCCCTACTGCTCAAAGAGTGGGGTGGAAACAGTCCCTGACCCCGAGAGGCATGGCCTGCCTTGCGTGGTTATATCCACCCAGCACACGGCAGCCTCGTTTGCACCTCCTGCAGGCTCTGCGGTAACCCTGTGACCTGAAGTCAATGTTTTTTGCTGTTTCCAAGTTCTTGATCATGAAGACTGCGCTCTGGTGCAGTAGCACCAAGGTCGTGGCCTCTGTGTCATTAACACCAGTGTATGTGTTTCAGACCCCACTGTGTAGCACTAAGAGCATGCAAGGGTTCAGGGGTTCAAAGCCTGCTGCGTCACAGAAATATTTCTGAAGGATGGGGCCGCTAGAGGCCAGGTAGTCCAAACCTCTGCTCAAAGCAGGTCTAACTTAAAAGCTGCACCAACACCGAAAGTCTTACCCAGCCAAGTTTTGAGTATCTCCAAGGAAGATCTCACAAGCCTCTGTAGGCAGTATGTCACAGTGTTTAATCACCCTCCAGGTGTTTTTTTTTTTTTTCTTCTATTCTTATTATTGGAGCCCTCTCTCCAGTGGAGGGTTGCCCAAATTCACACTGCTCCCTTGGGAGCTGTCTTTGGAGTGAACTATCATTGAAAGAATACCCATGGATTTTGTCATCAAGAGCATTATTAAAAGCAGTGCAAAACAGGGAGGGAGCTAGCAATTAGACAATTAACCTGGACAATTACAGGTCTAGTGCTGAAGCTTACTTCCTGGTCTGTCAGTATTATAAATATTTCACATAGCTGGACGTGCTTTCTTTAAAGAGGCTGAGTTTATTACTGTTTTTTTGAACCTTGACCCCTACTAGGTCTCTCAAAGGAGGCTGTGGGCCTGGGATTTAGGAACGGATGCCTCAGCTTTGCCCCCTTTTTACTGCATGGGATCAATCATGCATGAGCAAGAGAGATTCCTTTTGAAGCTCCTGCTTAGAATAACAGTAGGGAGCGCTTCAGAAAGCCCAATGGATGTAGCTGTAGGGGGAAGGAGCTGAGCCTAAAGCCTTTCTGCCTCCAGCAGTGGCAAATCCTGAGCTCAGTTCCTACCAAGGTATCAAGATGTGTAGTGAGCCAAGCTGAGTATGGTCTGGTTGCAAGGTTAGCACTAGAGCCGGTCAACTGCTGGCCTGTCTGGTGGGCTACCTTCCTGGTGTTGCAACCACTGGGGACAACGTGGTGCTAATTCCACAGAGATGCCGACCAGCGTCAAGGCACTCGACCTTGTCTGTATGAAGGCAATTTCACACGCCTCCCCATGATGAAAAGCAAAAATTTCCTCCAGTGACTCCCAAGCCAGCTCTCGGATTCTCCTCTGCACCAGCGCTAAGACTTCTAATCCTCAGCCTGGCAGGTGTTGACAAACTGCTTGTAACCCCAGTCATTTAAAAAGCAGAGGGAAAAAAAAAACACGCTAATTCTTCTTATGGAATTAGAGCCAATGTGTAAAGAAATCACCATTAATAGAGCAAATAATAAAAGAGAGGGTTAACTCTGGTTAACTAGGGTTAGGGTGTTAGGTGGCTGCTGCTGATCTCCTTACAGAAACAAGGTGGATACTTTATTTTTCCTGCAAAGATGGTAGGAGTTGTGGAGATGTCGGTAGTGCTTAGGTGTAGCAGGAAACTTGTGTATGTCAATGGGTTGCTAGAGACTGAGAAGGGGATGAATTTTTAATGAAGAGATATTCACAGAGGTATCACACGACTCAGGGACAGCCCAGTGGCCACATTTTGACCAAAGTGACTGGAACTTGCAGAAAAGTGAGCTGGGCACCTCCAGCAAGCGGGCTCCTGCTGGGAATTAAGCCATGGGGCAACTGCCTTACGGCTTAAAAAAAAATAATAATAAAAATAGTTTAAACCTCCTGTCTCAAGCTTTGCAGCCTGCTCATCTTAACAGCTGCTCCCAGCTGATTTCTGAAGGGCCATTTCCAAACTCATTTCCTAACGCCCCGTCACGGAGCCCCAACGACCGCCCCCAGCGGCCGGCCGCCAGCCCCGCGCATGCGCTGCAGGCGGGGTGGCCCCACCCAGCGCCCCGCCCCTCACTGTGGCGACAGCTTCTGCGCGTTCACGGGGGGCGGGCGCCGTGGGGCGCGCGGGGGGAAGTTTGCGTAACGCGCGGCGGCTCCTGCGCACCCTCCGCAGGGCGGGCGCCGCAGGGGCGCGCGGGAACGTATGTAGCGTGCGCAGCGTGCGCAGCGTGCCCAAGGTGGGGCGTACGCGCTACGCGGCGGGTGCCCCCGCCGGGAGCGGCGCGGCGCGGAGCAGAGCCCGGCCGGGCTCGGCGCCGCCGCGGCCGCCATGTTGAGGCGCAGCAAGGCCGAGG
Source organism: Anser anser (assembly GCF_964211835.1). Taxonomy (NCBI): domain Eukaryota; kingdom Metazoa; phylum Chordata; class Aves; order Anseriformes; family Anatidae; genus Anser; species Anser anser. Next base: position 145,643,740 of record NC_139720.1, read on the forward strand.
TGGAGCGCTATGTCGCCACCTTGCAGGCCGCTGCGCCTTCGCTGAGAGAGGTGAGTGAGGCGTCGCCGTTTCCCTTGGCCCGGGGGGGAGAGGCGGCCGGGGCCCCGGTTGGCTTGGCTGAGGGTTGGGGTTGGGGTGGCCGGCTTCGGGGGGGGGGGGGGTTGGGGCTACCCCTGCCCCGCGGCGCTTCACGGACGGGAGGGGGTTTTTAGCAGGGTTTTCCTCGAGGCCGGTGCGAGGGAAAAGGGGTTTCCTCACGGGAAACGTCGCGGGTCTTTCCTCCGGCCGGTGAGCCCTGGGTTTGCTGTAGGAGGAGCCCGCCGGGAGTTACAGAGCCGTTCGGGTTTGTGGGCCCCTGGTTCCTAACTTCCCGGCGTTACTTCCCTTCAGAAACTGAACTCACAGATAGGCAGCACGCCGCCTTAAACTTTCAGTTTCCTTTACGTGCGGCGCGGTTAATATTTCTGGGCGGCCGCTTCGTGAAGCGGCAGCGTCGAGGGAGGGAGAGCCGGGAGAAAACGGCTCTGCTCTCTGTCACTAGCCGGGCACAGGGGTGAAAAACTCCAAGCGTTCCTATTATAGCTGGAAAATGCTACGCAGGTCTCAGCCGACTGATGCAATTCATGGGGCCCTAATCCTGAAAGATGCCGTTCTGCTGCTCTGAATTGGTTTTATCGCAGAGGCAGAATATTTAGCAGCCTGAATGTGCCCGAGCTAACCATTATACGTTAGGGACTGCATGCAGGGCCTGTGTACACCATCGTTTGTGCCTTTCCCAACAGCAACAAAATTGTCCTGTGACTTTGTTTATTCGACTTGGGTGCTGTTTAGATTAGACGGTGTCAAGTGCATCGCTGCCAGACTCACAGATACTTTTCCACAGTTTTGATATTTCTGGTGGACTCAACAAAAAACATTTCCTCTCCTTTTCTTGTGCTCAAGGCCACTGGATGCATTTAGTTTTGACTTTTGAGCGATGTTTACAACTGACTGTGTCGCACAGTCCACGGTGGAAATAGTTACTGGTTTCCTTGTTGTGTTGATTTCAGAGGGAAGGGTCTTACAAGGCTGCAAGCGTTTATTTTGAGGTTTCTTTTCATCCCTGTATACAAGGTGTCAAGTTTGACTCCACTCTGGCATGTCAGTGCGTCTTTGTGATACCTGAAAATATGGACTGAAGACTAGGAGGCCTGCTTTCATTTAAATTCACTTTTTAAAGTTTTACGTAGATAACTTCAGGGTGGGAGAGGGGTGAAGACTGGCAGTTTGAGTGTGTTTAGAATGTAGACAGTTGTTTAACGTTTTGCACCGTAGACCTAACTACCTCCAGTATTTTGGAGTTCACAAACAAAACCTGCTTTTGATCTGATGTTGGGAGCTCAGATTTTAAATACATGTTATCTAGCTTCTACCTTGAAGTTTTTGCTTGTGACTTTGTAGTTTCATAGCTCATTCCTTTGACTCATTTCCTCCTGCCCGTGCTTCTGCCATCTTGCCCTCTTGCTTGCTCAGTCTTCTGTTTTGCCTTTTTTTTCCACTTTCGTTTCCCTGTTTTATTCCTCCATAAATACCTTTCACCTTTCATCCCCAGAACAAGTGTGTTCAAGTTATCTCAGACTGGTAACATCAGAAATAAATTAATGCATCAATGCATTTTGTATATAAACTGAGAGTAAGTGGGATTTCTTAGTTGAGGAGAAAGCATTGTCTACCTATATTTAAACAGTTGTATGTGACATGTACTAGAGCAGGACTAAATAGCATCTTCTTGTTTAGTCTATCAGATTTAGGGATTCGTTTTGCAACCTTGTTACATTGGGGAAAAAAAAACTGTACGTTAAATGTAGCTGACTCCATTCTTCTACACTCTTTAGTCAGAAGTGTTTATGAGCTGTTACAAGTATTAAGGCTTGTTGCTTGCTTCACCAGTAACCTCAATTTCACGTTAGTAGCCTTCGCCGGTTACTGGAAAAACATTGTTTTCCAAATCCCACATCTTTCAAAAACAAAGCTTTGGATATGAGGAACGGACTGGAGCTGATAACTAGTTATCAAATTCAGTCTCTCAAAAGTATTAGAAGGGTCTTCCTATTCAATTACTTTGAAAGTGTTGTACGTCTAAAATGTGCTTGTCGTGTGTTTTCCCCTTCAGAAATCGTTGAAAGGATTCCTTTTTGCTAAGCTGTATTTTGACGTCAAAGAGTATGATCTTGCTAAAAGGTAACACACGTTGATGTATGCTGTTATTCTGTTCTCTAAAGCATAATAGAAAAGCTAAATGAATATGAAGTAGACTGGAGAAATCAAGATCACTATCATGCTGCTTTAAGGTAGCAGTAGACATGGGTATCAGATGCTGTTTAAATCTTTATAAAACAGCAACTTAGATAAATATCTATGTGATATTGAAAAACTTACCGTTTGAAATGGCTTTTATTCCACTGTATTATGAAGTTATTACAGTTTCTGTGAAGTTATTACAGTTAGAGTTTCTTTTTTTAATAAACACCAATACTTGCTGGCAAATAAGTAGCATCTGTACATGTAAAAATAATGTTGTTCTGTACTTTAAGGTCCAGACCAGGTATCTAGAACCAACCATGACTGCATTTCCTGTGTCACATGTTAAATTCCTGCTTCAGTTCTATGGAGGCTGGGGGGGAGGACAGAGAGACTCATATTATTGAGGAATATTGATCCTTTTTTTTTTCCTGTTCTGTAGGTACATGTATACATACCTCAGTGTGCAAGAGAGAGATCCGAAAGCACACAGATTTCTTGGACAAATTTATGAAGCTGAGGGCAACACTGAAAAGGCTTTTGGATGTTACAAGGTAAACACTCCACTGACCTCCAATGTCCTGCTTTAATCCATTGCAAAGGGACTTTTAAAATCATGCAGTTCTGGACATTTCTTAAATGCATAAAAGAAAACATATTTGTGGAAAAAGTGTAATATGTATGCTTTCCGTTGCCAAATGCGTATATGATGTACTGCAGAGGGGATTCTTCATTTGACATGATTTGCTTCAGCAGTATTTTTTTTAAGTTGATTCTTTTGTGACCTAGACTGGGTCTTCGTGCTACCTGCTATTAAATTCTTTCCATATCGTACGTTGCCCTTTGGACTAAGGATCTGTGACTGCTGTCGAATTCCCTAGCAGGGGCTCTGATGACAGCAGTAATCTAGTTGCTACTGGAAGACTAGACCTAGGGTGTTTTCTAGTTGTTTGTATTTATTGCTTTTTTTTGGGTTTTGTTTGGGTTTGGGGGCGGGGGGGGGAGTGAGATGGGGCAGGGCAAACATAATTTACATTTATATGCTTGCCCAATGAGAAATTCACCATCAGAATGCCTTTGTTCAGGTTTTAGGGAGGGAGAGGATGTGCTCAACAGTTTTGCTGCCAATACATCCCAGCTTGTCTTAGTGTGTGACTTAATTATATCTTTCTTCAAAAGTGTCCATATGGAGTTAGACTAAAGGTACTTAAGAGTCCAGCTGCCTGCGTATAGCTGGTGGTAGGGGCAGAATAGCTGGCTTTTGCATTTTTGCTCTTCTAAATCTTTTCTTTTCTGAATTTTTGCTCTTTTGAGTTGCAGCAGATGTATCTGGGTGCTGTAAACTAGTGATAAGTTTAGAAACTGAGGTCTTTCTTAATGTATTCAGAAAGTATTTACTAATAGATCTGTCTAATTTGAATACCTGTGTCTTTTCAACGAGTGGTGTAATTCTTTCCTGTTCTGTGTGGATTGCAAGATCAAGTTACCTTTTTTTCCTGACTTTTTTTCCGTGTGTGTGCGTGGGGAAAACTAGCGCTCTGTGGATTTGAACCCAGCACAGAAAGATCTAGTGCTGAAGATAGCGGAGTTACCGTGCAATAATGACATCACTGATGAAAGAACAAAATACTGGGTTGAAAAAGCTGCTAAGGTGTTTCCTGGAAGCCCTGCTGTTTACAAGTTGAAGGTAAATGCCAATTTCCAACCTCTGTTCTGTGACTTAAAGAAGCTTCTAGTATCTGACTGGAGCACTTTTCCCGTGTCATCTCATGTAAAACTTCCTGGCTAAATTATTTTAGAATCTTGAGTATTAAATCTAATGGAATTAATATTCTTTAGATTTAATTCTTCTAGAATTTATTCTTCTATTTAAAGAAATGTTAATTTCTTTGCTGTTTGACACTTCTGTCTAGCTTTCAAGAAAACTGCAGCTGCAGGCTCTCATACGCTTCTCAAGGTTTCAGGGTTGACAGTCTTCAAAAATGCAGGGAAATCATGTTAGTAGTCACATCCAAAAAGTTAAGACTAGGTAGGCAGTTCTCTATTTATTGTGTGACTGGCAGGAAGGTGGCAGGCCTGAGAACTCAGACTTCCTTGCTCTCTACGCTGCTTTTTTGTTTTTTTAATTTGGATTAAAAACAGCATAAAGTAAGGAACGCTCTAATTCTCAATTACTGTGTAAATGCCTTCAGTCACACAATCTCACTTTTGCACAGGTATTAGTTTTGTGTAGCACAGCAGCAATGACACCTAGTCTTAAGATGCTTGTTTCAGACAGGCTATTCTGTGTCAGGGTATGCTGTCTTTGAAGCAAATGGTTTCACAAGCTGAACATACCATCCATAAGAGGCAAATTGTTGTGTTTTTTTTGTATTTTAAATGTTTGAGTATTTCTTCAAACTTTGTAATAACTGGAAGCTTTTCAGCTTTAATAGTTTAAGTAATGTAGTCTGTGTGGTGGAGGCAAGAGAATTGTCTCTTAATGCAGTTGTTGAAAAGGCCCACATGCAAGACGAAATATTAACGTGTTGCCTTCATGTTCAATAGGAGCAGTTGCTGGATTGTAAAGGTGAAGATGGATGGAATCAACTTTTTGACCTTATTCAAGCAGAGCTCTATGCAAGACCAGATGATATCTACGTTAACATCAGACTTGTTGCACTGTACCGCTCAAATAATAGGCTGAGAGACGCTGTTTTCCATTGTCAGGAGGCAAAGAAGAAAATACCTTTGCAGTCGAGCTTGGAATGGTGCTCCTGTGTCATAGAGACATTTGAGGTGTGTAATCATATTTTGATATTGTGATAATCTTCCATATCATTTAAACTAGCTTGTGTCTCTTAGTTCATTACACTGACAGCTATTTCTCAAGTGATTTAACTCCTTCAAATGCAAATTAGTGAAACCACTCAAATTACAAAGTACTTCCTTGGAGTTTCCTTCCTAGAGTTAAATGTTACAGAGTTGTTTAGTTTCTAATTTCAGGGACCAAACTGTTCAGGCAAATAGTTCCCTGGAATTTTGCTGTTGGTGAATGTCTCAGTAGTGGAAATAGATTATGCAGTAAATGATAGTGATTTGTTTTGGAGAAGTACTGTCTTTGCCTTTATGGAAGGATGACTGTTCCTTATCCTCTGAACCTTCTTCTTTAGGAATATCTGGAATCTGTACAAGACTTGGAGTCTGATAAAAGTAATTGGAGAACTATCAAGAAAGACTATCTGCTGGCCTATTGCAGCTTTCTTAAAGTGATGCTATCTTCTAGAGATGTTCAAGAATGCAGAGGCGCACTCAAAAGGTATAGTTTTACCTTTTCTGTATTTAAAGCAAAACAAAAAAACCTCTATGAATTGCATGTATTTTTCTAGGTCACAGAACATCTACCAGGCTTCAATTTCACTGTGTAACCAGTTTGTGGATGGGAGAGGAGACTCTCTGTTTTAGAATAAAGAAAGGTTCCTAATAGGCTTGAGCCCCAAGCTATAAGCCTTGTTTGAGTAGTCAGCACATAACCATGGGGAAGACCCAATATTATCTTGGGTCAATTACCTTTTTGCCATTCAGTAAGAGAATGTTCTGTACCTCAGCAACTATCTCATTAAAATTTCCCAGATGCTTGTATATCAGCTTTGTCCTGGTCAAGTTAACACAACACATGTTGAAATAATGAAGAATTTTAGGCATATAATATAATTGGAAGGGAGGAAGCTGCCTGCAGTAAGAACATTCACCTTCAGAGAAAACTGGATAGTGTTTCAGGGCTAGCTGGTTTCAAGGCGTACCATCTGTGTCACAGCTGAAGTAGTACAAAACAATGTTTGTAGCCAATTTGTTGGTGAAGAGCCATGTTCCCTTAGATCTACCTTCTCTTCTTTCTTTTACCTTCTCTGGAGATATTCAAGACCCATCTGGACGCCTACCTGTGCAATTTGCTTGAGGGAACCTGCTTTGGCAGGGGGGTTGGGCTCAATGATCTCTCGGGGTCCCTTCCAACCCCTACAATTCTGTGATTCCCTTTGTCACTAACTTCTATTGACATAGCTTTGTTTCTCGCTTAAGTGACGATTGTTACCTTTTTTAAAACAATGTTCTTCAGTCTGCTCTTCTTGAATGAGTATATGAAGCAATACAGGCAATGGTTGAGGAATAGGTAATGTCCAAATATGTCCCCCCCCGAACATTGACCATAAACGTGTGGTTGTTCTTCTAACATTTCGTTAGAGTCCTTCAGGGTACCTAGATCTGAAGCACTTCTAGATCATGGCAACGCTAACAGCTATTATAGTTTTGTCAGGTTACTGAAAGTGTTGACTGTTTATTGGAAAGCCACTCCTGAGTGGAGACTATTTACTGGCCTGCAGCTATTCAGATTGCTGCGGTACCTCTTATTTGGAAGAACCAGTCTAACTGTATTTTGGTCTGTCCTTTTGGTAAGTGAAGTGAATTTTACTTCAATAAACAAAGTTGAGAGCTTTGGGAGTTTGAGACGGTTATTCTGCCTTCTAGTTGACTCATCAAGTTACTTGATTCACAGTTAAATAACGTTGTCCCCAAACGTGCTATAGCTTTTACCAGGACTTTGCTCAGAATGAGTCTTTTCTACATTTTAGTCTTGATGGTGTGCTTCACTCAGTGAAAACCTATGTGAGTGGGACTGACGAGTTGTCTCATACCTTCATCGAAGTGAAAGGACAGTTATACATGCATGCTGGAACTTTGCTACTGAAAATGGCTCAGCACAGTGAGGCACAGTGGAAAGAGGCGTGTGAACTGGCAGCACTGTGTTACATGATAAGTTTCCAGGTAAGTTGTTTTTCAGTGTATGCCTTTAGTTGATGCAGTTCTTGGAATGCTCTGTTAAACATTTGTATTCTGAAAATTAACTAGTGTTTGTAAGACTCCCTCCTCACCAAATCTTATTATTCCACAATTCTTTAAAAGATTTCAAATGGCATCACTAGAATAAAAGTGTATCATCAACTGCTTTTCTTGTCAAAAGTAAATTGACTCTTAAAGGCTAATGAGTGTATTTCCCACAGTCTGTTCTTTTCTGCAATACAGCTGAAAACATAATGAATAGTAAATTTATTGGTGTAGGGAGGGAAGAGGATGAACTGAGTAACTCCCTTATTCTTGCGTAGACAGCAGAACTAAAAAGGTGTGCTATTGTGTGCTATTTGCAAAAGATACAGTTGCCCACCTCATATTTTTCAAGGGATGTGTTATATAGTACCTTCAGAATTGATGCTCTTTTTCTTAAGTTTTCTTGTGCTTGTTTCCTAATTTTTGAGACTAATTTAAGTGATCTGCTTTGTATAGTAAAGAAGCTATAACAATTCTTCACCAGGTTCCTAAACCAAAGTCAAACCTAATAAAAGAGGAGCATACTGGACAAGATACCCTGGAAATGTTGGCCTGTGATCGGAAAAGCCAGTCTGGTAATGAAAAATAATTAAAATCCCTTAGTTACGTTTCAGTCTTATGAATAGCTACTTTAAGAATCAAGTAACTCTTGTTAAAGAATACACTTTGTGTCTTGAAATGCAATAATACTCTCTGGATTCTGACTCCATATGAAATGCAAAACAGTAGTTTGATCCTGACATCTAATGTTTTCTTCCTCCTCTTCAGCATGGTGGTAGACTTCATTCTTTCTTTTCAAGTGAGCTTTTTCTTCTTTTTATCTCAAGGACACTGAGGTAGAATTGAACTTTTTAGCATTTCCTAATCTGAAAATGCTTTCTGCCTGCTGATTCTATTTTACAAGTTTACAAGTATTGTTAGCCCAAGCATAAAATACTATTGTTGCTCCATCCTTTCCATTCCCTTATTTGTTCATCAGGTTTGCTGTTTCTGTTGCTAAGCTTAGGCAGGCTTTCAATCTACATGCTCTATAGCCCCTAGATGAAAACAAACAAGAAAAAACAACAGAACAGTAAACATCAGGTTGAATTGTTCCAGAATGGATTTTGATAAGATCAACTCCAACTTGTATTACAGCTGCTTATTTTTGAATACAGTTGCAATGCCCCTAGAACAATAATTTAAAAAAAAAAAGTCTTTGTAAATCCAGTTGTCCAGGAAAACAAATGCCTTGGGACTGGTGTCACTAAAGGCTTGGAAAGCCTATGTGCTGAAACACTGACCTAATTACAGGGAGAATATAACTTACCAATTTGTGGGTTTCATAAGGGGAAATCTTGATTCTCAGCCTTCCGTAGCAAGAACAGCCCACTGTATCAAATACTACTTTCCTTGATTAAGTTCACTGTTTATCTATGTGAAGTGATATTTTTGTCTTCTAGGTCATATGCTGCTGAAATTGAGCCATGGCAAAGAAGACTTCCTGAAAGAGGTTGTGGAATCTTTTGCAAACAAAAGCGGTTCATCTGTGCTGTTTGGTTGTCTCTTTGAGAATGGAGCTTCCAGAGAGAGGTCTTTCCTTGGTACGGATGATATTGGAAATGTCAGTATGCAAGCACCAGTGCAAGAGGAACTTCATAAATACGATCTTGGTAAGAGGTGTTACTTTCTGAAACTCAGCATAAACATGACTGTCTGTACCAGAGAGTCTTCTAGAAATACTTCATATTGCAGTAAGAGACAGCCATACTAGCTGTTCAGTGTTGCCCTAATTACTCCAAAAGAGTGATACGTAAGGAGTTTCAATTTATGCTGTAACATGTTGCTGAGAAGCAGTATTGTTATGCCTGGTTCTTAAGAATTTGTCACATACTTCCCTACTTCTATCCTTTCTGTGTTTTCTAGTCTGTTCTGATCCATTTTCATTTGCTGCTGCCTGTTTAGTTCTTTGTGTTTGTACATCGATAAGTGTCAATGGGAAGGCAGGTCTCTCTTCCTATGTAACCTATGAATACAGGTTACGGGCACAAAAATAAGGTAACTTTAGGAAGAATTGCAAACTAGTAAAAACTTCTTATTTTTGAACTTGACTTGATGATGAAGTCTGGCTTTGAATTTTGGTGTAACAAGGTTAGAGTACTAGTAGTTTTTTTACCTAGCTGATAATTTTTAGAAACTTTTAGGCTGTTAAATCTTTTCTGTGTACTACCTAACTCTCTGTTAAGTAATTTTAGACAATAAGGCTTACAGTCCTTTATCTTAAATAGCTAAAATAAAGCTTATACTACCACAACCTCTCATAAGCAGTTTATTTGTAGTGTTTTTTGTTATGTATTTTAAAACAACGAAGGTCTGTGCATGTTGCATGCAGGCTAAAGATTTTCCCTGTTAAAGAAATAAGTGCAAAAACATAATTGCAAAAAAAAGTCTGGCTTTAAGTTAGAAATTAAGTGTTCAAGCTATTTTAACATTTAACATTGCTGAAGATAGAGATTTCACGAGCATTACAGAACTAGAAAAGCTGCAGTACTTCTGTTTAATGCATTAGTTTAACCTGCTGCCTCAAAATGAAGAGTTTAAAATTTAAAATTCTTATGTACTTCAGTGGAAATGTTATCTCCATTCTTTGCTTTGACAGAAAAGCTAAAGTATTAATACATTTGGCTTGTGCACTCCTATGAAGTAGATGCTGCTTCTTCGAAAGCTATTTATATAATATAAATAGATGCCAAAATCACTTCAAGAATGCTACATCTTACTTTTAAAATGCTTATTTCCAACTTAGATGGAGGCAAAAAGATGGGAAGAGATTGCTAGGAAGCTCCTTCAGTGTGATATATATACTAAAACTCTACTTTTCATATAACGAAACCCGGCTTCGATCAGATGTTAGTCTTCCTAACTAGGATGCAGATATTAACTTCCTACAACTTTGTTTTTGCATAGGTGCTGTTCGAATGCACCGTGGTAGTCTCCAGCACCTCGTGTGGCTTTGTTTGCAGTGGATCTTAATGTCAGTGTTACCCCCAGTGCGCAGATGGCTAAAACAACTTTTTCACTTGCCCCAAGAAACATCAAGACTAGAGACAGATGCTCCTGAATCCATTTGCCTGTTAGACCTTGAAGTAAGTAAATTTTCCATGTTCTTAAATGTACTATACAATTTAAGAGTTTTGGTATCTAATACTTTTTATTTATTTATCTTTTATTTTTACAAAAACAGGTATTTCTGCTTGGAGTGGTATTCACTAGCAACTTAGAATTGCAAGAGAAGTTTAACGCTCACTACAGTGCACATCAGCCTCAGTTCTTACCATTGGCAGTGTGCAAGCAGCTCTATACTGAAAAGCAAAGAGCCTGGTGGGATGCCGTTCGTACTATTACGCACAGAAAAATAATGTAAGGCTTTTTAAGTTTGGAAATATTCGAAACGAGTTTTTAGTAGCTTCTGCAAGGGTGTCATGAATTGATCCCCATAGATTGTGTGTAAAATTCATTTTTCTTGATGTATTTTGGACATTGAAGTCTTACTGCTGGAGGGGCTTGAGACACTTAAGAACTTTCTAAAAATGGGGTTTTCATTTCTAATAATGCATTTTTAAGCTAGATGTAGGTTAGGACTAAAAAAGATGAAAAAAAAAAAGAATACTAACTGTGGAATATTTCTTCTGATATGTAGGCCAGAAACATCAGTAAAACCGAGGCTTGTAGTACAGCATGGAATAAGTACTCTGCGAGCACTGGATAAACATGGCCTTCAACCTGCCTTAATTATATACTGGGCAAAAACACTGCAAAAAACCGTAAGCTAAAATTATTTTAAAATATGTATAATCTGATGTTTTTTCTCTTATTTTGTGAACTAAACAGTAGATAAAATCAGATGAGAGAACTGTGGTTAATTTTGCCAGATAAGTTACTTGCTATAGTCGCCCTAGTGAGTTCTCTATCCCTCACTACTCTCTTAATGCTACTTTTAACTGTAGTGGTATTTTCTACCTGTATGTTACATAGCTCTGTAGAGAGGTCGCCTGAGGTTTGTCACAAGTATTAGAGAAGATACTAATTGCTTCAGAGAACAATATGTATGAATAGCAGTGGGTTTGAATTTGTTGAGATGACCTGCTTTTATTCCCTTTTCTTCAACAGGGTATTAGCCTTAACTCCTTTTATGACCAGAAGGAATACATTGGACGAAGTGTTTACTACTGGAAGAGAGTCTTGATTATGCTGGAAGTAGTCAAAAAGAAGAGAAGTATTCCTGAACCTACTGATCCTCTCTTCAAACATTTCCGTAGACTTGACATCCAGGTACAGATTGATTAATCTAAAATTGAAGTAAGAGGGATTATATCACAAAAATTTATTGTGTGTGTGTATGTTGGTTGGGGTTTTCTTGCATTCTACGGCTCTATGGTGTTACTAATATAATATCATTAACAGTGATACTTGGTAGTAACTGCATGTCTGATTAAAGGCAGGGGAATCTCTCCTTATAACTTTATTTTTAATTTTAAAACTCTATTTGATTGGAAGACACTGAACTCCCTTACTACCAACTTTCTTTAAAAAGTGTTTTCCTTGTATTACAGGAATAAAAAATTAGTAATATCATTAACCTCCGCCTGCCTGATTATTTAGTGGCGTTCACATGCACTTTCTGTTCCAAGTATCGAGTTAAGTATGACTCGTCTTTTGCTTTGTAGGTCTCGCAGGTTACAGTCTATGAAGAAGAGGCACGTATAGCATTTGCAACATTGGATGCAGTTGATGGCAGAACTGATGATGCTTTGTTAGCATTTGAAGCTATTAAGAATGTCGTTTCATACTGGAATCTTGCTATAGTAAGTTCATAAATTTCATTACCCGCAAATGCGTTTTCTTCACTTGTTTTCTTCACTTGCATTCTGACTGATTCTAATTAATGTGCATATTGTTAGATCTTCCAAAGAAAGGCAGAGGAGATTGAGAATGATGCCATGATGCTAGAAGAACAAGAAGAACACAAAGTCTATCTTTTTAAAAGCAAGCATTATCTAATGAAGATCTTAGACGAAAGCTCCTCTGATGTGTCAGTAACTGAGAAAGTAAGTAATTCTTGCTTAAAAGCTTGTTTCGAGAGATGCATTGGTTTATGTTACTATTTTAAAATGAAACCATTTGCATTCAAGTCAGATTTTTTAGACCAGACTTTACTTAAAGGCAAGCTAAACTTATTTTTTCCCACATGACAAATAACCTGCATAACTCTAGTGGGCTAGTACATTCTGGGAAACTTCTGTAAGATACCAGATCGTGCAGTGTTCTGACTACTCTGTGGTTGACAGCTTCTTTGCCAACAAATAGCTTTTGCCCATTATTTTCTTACAGAGGTTAACAGTTTCCAAATAAAATTTAAAGCTTACATGAATTGTTCTCCTACATTAACTTTGATTTGGAGCTTTGCTGAAAAAACAGTATTTCTGATCAGAACGTAGTCTCCTTCTCTGAGGAAGAATGCAATCATGACTTGCATTTCCAATAACTTTCTAGCTGCCGGTATCTGTTGAAACTGTGAGGGAAATGTTGGACGCAGTGATTCAGGAACTCGGAGAGAATGATGAAGAGGCAAGTCTTGCCTTCGGAAATGACCTGTCACCAGCTGTAGATTCAGAAGTGAAATATTCCACTTCACTGTCTAATAACTTCTCTGTCTCACCATCTAAGAGCTACAAGGTACATTAGCCAGTTATTATTTTAGGGAAGTGTTATGTTTGAATAAAAATTCAATAGGTTAAATGAACTTTTCTTCTGCTCCCCAGTTTTCTCCTAAAAATCCCCCTCAGTGGGCAGAAGATCACAGATCTATACTTCAAATGATCTGTCAGCAAGTGGAAGCTTTAAAGGTAAACGACTTTGTAAAGTTAAACAATTTTGTCACCATGTTCAATGCAGATCAGCTCATCTTGTTGTTATAGTAAGGACTCTGATCCTAGCCTAGCAAGCTAACATTAGTTCATGCTACCACATAACTCAGTGAAAATATCTTTGTAAACATCTACCTAAAATGAGTGCAAGAGTAAAACTTGTTGCCTAAAAACCCCAATTCAGGACTCAGGCAGGGGTATGGAGGCAACCCTTCCAAGGACTGTGTGTGCAGAAAGAGTTCTGCTATCATCAGCTTGGGTATCATCCAGTTGGTTCTGGGACTTTTATTTCTGGCTTTAGAAAACACTCCCAGCATGCTGTATAGCATGAACAGATCTTGGATTATTCCAACAGCCACCTCTTGATTTTTTTTTCAGAGTTTGAACATGATTGTAATTAGGGTAGGTATCGCTCCTTATGCTTTCTTCTACAAATACCAGTGTTATACACTTACATTCTCTTAATTGAAACACTGTCTTAATAGAATGAGATGCAAAAAATGAAACACAACAATTCCAACTCGAATGTATCATCTCGTTGGCCTGGTGAAATCTATGGAACAGATATTTTGTCAGAGAGCTATCAGAGAGCACAAAATCTTCATGAAGCTCCATTAACAGGTAAGTTGTTGCTGAAATCTTAATTAAACACTTAGCTAAACTGAGGTAGACTCGTTAAAATATTGCAGAAATATTTTAAGGTTCATAACTAAAACTGATCTCGGGAAAATCCATTCAAAACTACAAAAAAGGATATAAACTCTTCTGGTGTTCATTTTCAGTTGCTACTACTGGCCCATCTGTTTACTATAGCCAGTCACCTGCCTATAACTCTCAGTATCTTCTCAGAACTGCTGCGACCAATGTAACACCAACAAAGGTAAGGATGAATGTATCCGTTCAATCTGTTCCTACTGGTCTATAGAAAAGAGTGATTTTGATTCTTGTCTTGAATGACTGCTTGTAGTTGAAAGTTACTGCATTCCACAGATAGCATTTGTTAAAATGGAGGTAGCTGATGGTTGATCTTTCTGCTTTTTCTTTGTAATGTGGGGATCAGGCAGAGCGGCCAGCAAAACTGGTCTGTAAATGTGTTAGTGCGTGTCCCCTACTGGGTATGTGTGATGGCACTTAATTTTTTTCCCAAAAGTAGTATAGGAAAGGAGAATTTTGCTTATCAAAAAAAAAGAGCCTCAAAAACACCAAAGAGCCCATTCATATTTTGCTCCTCTTCAGTGCTTGTTTTCAGATGCCATTCAAGATTTAAAATAATCAGTTTAAGGCAATCTCATAAGTTAAAGTCTAAACTAACTTTAAAACACGCACTGTTTTTAAGAGTGCATGTCTGCGTGGGCTCTAGCATAGTAATACCTTGTTCTGTCACCATAACAAGAAAAGTAATTGCCTTCCGCTATTTCTTTAGGCACCTGTCTATGGCATGAACAGACTTGCACCTCAGCAACATATATATGCTTATCAACAAACAATCCATACACCACCTCTGCAAAACACTTCTGCTTGTGTGTTTCCCCAAGACCTATATGGCACATCTTTGCGTTTTGATGGTCCTGGGATCATTTCTCCTCGTGGGGCTGGTGATTACTATAATTACAGTGTTCCACAGGCAAGCACAAATCCACAGCTACCTGGACCTGGCTATTTCACAAAGCCTTCAGTCACACCAACAGCTTTAAAATCTGCAGAATCAAAAATGATAGAATTTCCAAAATCTAAATTTGGACAGCCAGGAACAGTAGAAGGGTCAAAAACACGTCTGCCAACACCAGCACAGTCAAGTCAACCAACAACTTTTAAATTCAACACTAACTTCAAGTCTAATGATGGAGACTTTACCTTTTCTTCTCCTCAAGCTACAACACAGCCTGCTAATGCAGTTTTTAACAGCAGTGAAAGCCTTTTGGGTCTTCTGACATCTGATAAACCTTTACAAGATGATAGATACGCTGAGCAAAAACCAGTTAACAGCCACCCAACTGGTCAAAGAAATGTATTCAACTTCGGTAATAAACATATTTCAGGCATCCCTTTTACAGAAGGCATGGCACAGAATGCACGTAAAAACTTGGCTTTTGAGAGGAGTGATATGTTTAGTTTCCAAGAACCAAGCAAGTCTTTATTTATGACTTCAACTTCTGATTTGGCCAATAAAAGTCATGAAACAGAGGGAGGAAGCACCCTCGGAGATGAGAATGATGATGGTCCTCATTTTGATCCAGTGGTGCCCCTTCCTGACAAGATTGAAGTAAAGACAGGTGAGGAAGATGAAGAAGAATTCTTCTGTAACAGAGCCAAACTGTTCCGTTTTGATGCAGAATCTAAGGAATGGAAAGAAAGGGGTATTGGAAATGTGAAAATACTGAAGCATAAAGTATCTGGCAAATTCCGTCTCTTAATGAGACGGGACCAAGTACTGAAAATCTGTGCAAATCACTACATAAATACTGATATGAAATTAACTCCAAATGCTGGATCGGACAGGTCATTTGTATGGCATGCTTTGGATTATGCAGACGAGTTGCCAAAACGAGAACAGCTTGCAATTCGGTTTAAAACACCAGAGGAAGCAATGCTTTTCAAAAGTAAGTTTGAGGAGTCACAGAACATCCTAAAAACCCTAGGATCAAATGTTGACACATCTGTGGCTCAGACTAGTGAGACTACTGCAAAAGAAACGACAAGTCAGGATATCAAGAAGTCTAATGGATCGACCTCAGGGACCCTGAACTCTGTATTTCAGTTTCCAGAAGATGGAGTGACCAGTGAACCTGGTAACAAAGTCAGTCTTAAATCTGTTCCAACTGCATCTGCCCTTCCAACTTTCTCATTCAGAAAGGAAGCTCAGGAAACCTTTTCTTCTGGTGGGTTTGGACAGTCACTCCTGAAGAAGGATCAATGGGAATGTAAGGTATGCTTAGTTCCAAATGAAGCAACTGCAAAGAATTGTGTATCGTGCCAAAGCCCAAATGCAGATGCGTGGCAAACACATGGCACCCCATCAACTGAATCTGCTCCAAGTTTCAAAGCCACCGGTAACACTGTGCAGGACAAACTTGGATCTGCCTTTGCTAAAAAGGAAGGTCAGTTGGATGGCAGCATCCGTTCTGTGAGAAATGAACCTGTTGCCTCCCAGAATCCAAGCAAAATGAATACAGAAGCATCTCCTCAAGTTTCTTTTAAATTTGTATTAGATGCTCCAAAAACCATTCGAAATGACTTAGGAACTCCTTTTTCTAAAAAAGGTCAGTGGGACTGCTCTGTAGGCCTAGTCCAAAATGAATCCAATGATGAAAACTCTCATTCTTGCCAGAATCCTAAATCACAAAGTCAACCAAATGTGCCTGTGTCTACTGCTCAGGCACTTCCTGCTACCAGCTTCAGTTCTGTTGCTGATGCAACTGCAACTAAGCCACAGAAGAATACATTTGCGGAGCTTTTTGCTAAAAAGGAAGGTCAGTGGGATTGTAATACTTGTTTTGTAAGGAATGAAGGTTCTTCACCAGCCTGTGTAGCTTGTCAAACACCAAATCCATCTGGTAATTCTGTTAGTGATGCTTCATCAACATCTACTTCTGATTTGAAAAGTAAATTATCTGAACCTGCCAAAGGACAACTAGGAACAGGTTTTAAGTGTGATTTCTTAGGAAAAGGCTTTAAGTTAGGTCATGCCGAGCAAGGCAAGACACCAGCATTTACGTTTCAAATTCCTGCTGATTCTGAAGTGAAGTCTGCAAAGGAAGGATTTAACTTTTCCATGTCAGTGCCTCCAAGTGGATTTAAATTTACCATACAGGAACCTAGCAAAAATGCCACTAAGAAAGATGATCCATCCAAAGAGTGTGCAGCTGGCTTCTTAAAAAATGATGATGAAAACTTTGCAGATGGAGAACGGAAAGTCGAGCTTCTAGCTGTGCGATTCAAACAGCAAGACGTGGCAGACTCATTTAAGCAGATTTTTGATGAAGCAAAGAATGCCCAAGAGAAAGGAACACTGATAACACCTCTTTATTCTCGTGCCAATACACCAAAAGAATCTCCATGTGGCAAAAATGCTGTAGCTGTACTGGAAGAAACTACTAGAGAAAGAACCGACCTCAGCCATGGCGATGATACTTCTGAGGTAACTGCAGAGGCCTCAGAGGTGTCGAGCACATCTGAAACGCCGACAAAAACAGTGGTTTCTCCTCCGAAGTTCGTATTCGGATCTGAATCTGTCAAGAGCATTTTCAGTAATGAAAAGTCAAAGACATTCACATTTGGAAATACTTCGGCCACTGGTTCTCTCTTTGGGTTCAGCTTTAATTCTCCAAGAAAAGGCGAAGGCAATATTCCAGCATCGCAGAAGGAAGTAGCTGGACCAAGAAGCTCCAGTGCACTGCAGAAGCCTCAAGACAGCAAGGCATGCAACTTGGCTACTTCGACACATGATGGGCCCGCCAACTTCTCATTTAGAATTGTGGAAAAAGGTGAGCGTCCTTTGAACTAATAATTTTTTTCAGCTATGCAACTTACTAAGCAGTCATCTCTTAATGCTACTCACATAACTTTTTTTGTCTCAATAATATATCTCTTTTTCTTTCCAGCATACTTTCTTCTCTCCCCTTCTTTTGAGGAGGGGGGAGTGAGGGGAGGGGTTGTGGTGGGTTAGCTGCCCAGCAGGGTAAAACCACCACACTAGCATTTTAATGGTATGGTACTTCTCTTTGATTTCATGCACTGCTTCCTACCATTGCAAGACTGTTTAACCAGATGATAGTATATAATTTGCATACTAGTCTCAGATTTATGAAGACAAACTGTTTCTTAACTAAAGTATAATAAAGTGTGGTGGCAGAGATGTTAGCTACAGTTTATTCAGGTGAGTACGGTAAGCTAGTATAGCATTAAACATGAATTTTCCTACTGTGACACATAACTACAGAATGCTTCCAAAGCATAGGTAAGTGTGTTTTCCCCTCTTTAAAAGTACAGTTAAACACTTACATCCAAACAATTTATTTTTTAGGATTTAATTTTAGCCTTTTTAAATCTAATCCAATGGCCTTTTGGACAAGCACACCTTCCTTGCAACCTGACAGTAAAGGTATTTACACGCTGCACTGAATGTGTGATAAAAACACTTTAGCAGGCATGGACAGTAACCCAACTGTAGCACAGCAGTTGGCTTAGTAATCCTTACAATTAACATGCGTGCTGGAAGAGAGTACTTAAAATTCTGTGTCTGACTACTGTATTTGTCAGGTAAGAGAATGCCTTTGATGTGTGAGCACGATGGATGGTCTTTTTTTATGCTTTTGGCTGTTGTTTGCCTTACTTTTTAAGGGTATTTAGAAACCTGCCTTGCACTTCACAGTCTTACTGAACACACACACGCTGCATCTATAAAATTCTCTTTTAGCAAAGGAATTATATTCTTTTTTTTATTTTTAAAGTGTGACTCTCTTCCCACCTGAGGTCTTCCACTTCAGTGAAATATGCTTGAAGATTTCTAGACATGTTAACTAGTAAAACTTAAAATATATTCAAGTTATGTGCTGGAAATGCTTAATTCAGTTTCCTTATTATCAATGTTAACTTCTGCAATTTTAAAAACAAGGCGTAGGCAGAGATGAGAGAGCCAAATTTAGCTACTGTTTACATGTACGTGCTTCATGTATAATACGAAGTCCACCTTAGCTAGCCAAAAAGCTTTTGCTGATGTAACCATCTTGTTTACATGCAGAACCCTTAACCAAAATTACACCTTACAGCTTGATTGTGTCATCATAAGATGTTAAAAACAGTACTTCTCCTAAGTTAGGCTTGCTGGAAGCATACTCAAGCTAGTGCAGTTATGCAAGAGCAGTTTAATTTTCAAAAACAAATTTTTATTGTAGCTTGCACAAGATAGTCTTCTAAAGTTAGTGTCTTAGACTGTTAAAAACTGTCAAAGTCATTTCAAACACCGTTTTTCCAGCTTAGTATTTCTAGAGAAGCTATTCTTATTCAAACGCTGAACTCATGTCCACCTTCTGCATATCTGATTGAGAGTCAAATGTTCTGTGTTTTTAGGCATCCACGAGTCTATTAATAATTTGATTTCATTTTCATCATTGAATGTCCATAAAATAAAGTGAATTAGCATTCTGAGCTAATGCATAAATGCAAGAACTCTTGCTGCCTTGAATTCATTTTGTTTTTATATTGGGAACAGGGAAGGTGTTTTAAAGAAATGAAATAAAAAATCATATGCCTTTCTGGTACTTCAGACAGTTCTTCATTTCTGCTTTCCTGATAACTAGGGTATGGTTATATACCTTGCTTTATTTACAGTTGGTGTTACCTTCAGTGTAGGTTTTGGTTTTGGTTTTGAGCTCTGACTGGCTTAATAGCAAATGACTTTAAGTCCTGTCCGAATTAGCTTTTCAAGTCTACATAAATATAATTTGAGTTTCTCATGGGGAACATCTTTCAGGGAATGGTTTCTGAGTTTTGCTAGGGCAATGTTCAAAAGAAATTTAACCTCATAAGTCATTTTCCATTGAGGTGCGAAACAACTAGTTTTTTCTTAGCTTTTTCTTTGGCTCTTCTCATGAGCTTTTCTCAAGTATTTTAACAATTTTAATTCATAGTTAAGTCAATTGCATGTGTTAAGTTTTAAACTTCAGTATTTTTATATTTAGCAGATACTCGCTGATATGTATGGGGGGACAAAACAATTATTGTGACTAGCTAGATATTTACATCTACATGATCTTTATATCAAAGACGAAATAAAAGCAAAAATGTAATACATCAGTGAAACTGCTTCCAACTGTTGTGCGCAGTATTGCTCTTTCTGTTCCTTCCATATACTAACAACTGTGTGGATTTTTTTCCCCGAGTAGAAAGCTGTATCATCCCAAAATCAACAGCCTTTTAGGAATATACTGTATGTGTGCATGGCACTGTTTTCATCGCAGCCTGTGAAAATACATTTAATCTGTTTGCAGCAATTTTAAATAAGCAAAGTTAACTTTCTTGTGGAGAGGCTGAGTAGAAACTGATTTAAGTGATCCCATGAACATCTCGCTCAGTCTTCATATTCTGAGGGCAAATGCACATTGTAATCCTTTCTGTTGCTCAAGTGTTCTGTCACTTCAAGTGGATGTTTGGATTGCTGGGATTGTAATCAGTGTTTGATCAACGTGTGAAGAACTTTACCTGTGTATTGATCTGAACTGACTTCTTGACGTTTGTTTTATTCAGTTTTTATATTTACTCAACCAAAGTGAGACACTTGCTTAACTAATCTGAATGAATAAAGCATGTGCTAGCAGGCAGCATACCTGCCTACCTTTGTAACACAGTACTGCATTTACTTTATACAGGCTCAGAAGAGCTATTGAGATAAGACTGCTGGCTATGAGTTTGAGCTTCTCTCTATGCTATATTAGGAACCTGAAGTGATTGACTCCCCTTGATTAGAAGTTAATCAGCTGGGACAAATGTGGAGCAGGCAACACTGCAAAAGCACTTATAATTGAACTGGGGCTTAGAACTTCGAATGCTGCTTTTATTCTAGTACTACTTAGGTTGCTTTTACTCTGCTGGAAGATACAAATGGGAAAGCTACTTTTAAAAAGCAGCTTTATTTTAATATGTCAGTTGTGCCAGAGTATCGGGGCATGTCTAGGAACACTAAATTTATCTTCTCTCCCTGTCTCTTTTTGCAGAAATGAATGTCAAAATGCTTGAGCAGGAAAATCAGTGTTCCTCAGGAACTGATTAATTCCTAGCTGAAGCTTTAGGTTCCACCTTGACTACGTTGTGCCACAAAGCTGGCGAATATTTTATTATGAAAAGAACAGTGAGCTTTTGAGAGCCCACTTCAAATTCTGCTGACTATCTTAGTGCAGACCTCTAGTGCAGTATGTTATTGTGTTATCAAGTGGGCTGACTTATTAAAGCAATCAAATGATTCTTGGAAACAGATGATATATGGATATTGATGTGCTTATGGGGTAATTCTTATTAATAGTTAACCAATGTGTTTCTCTTAAGCCTTTACTTTGTAAATTACCCCTCTAAACAAAAACAAGTGAAAGGAACTCCACATGTGACCCTTAAACTGATGCATCCTTCCTCTTTGCTTCTATTCTATTATGCATAAAGATGTGAGATTATTAGCTTTAACCTTCGATTATTAGTGTTTATTCAGTGAAAGTGGAATAGGCAATTTGATGTTGAAGGAGAGAGCAGAAGAAATTGTATAATAAAATCAGCAATAGTATTTGTCCTTGCTGGGAAAGCTAGTTAAACTTTACGCTGATAGCAGTATTTTGTTATTCCAGTAACGTGAAGCTATGAGATTACTCTTAAAACACTAAAAGTTTCAGCAGCAGCTGCTATGGTAATTAAGTTGAGATTACTTATGGGAAATTTGAGCTTTTTATTAACTAATTTGAAATAAGTCCTGCTCAGTTGCTATTTAATATTTTCTGGAACTTCAAACACTTGAAGCAATTCAATAGTACATGTTGCTGTAGGTGGCTTTACGTTTTCTTTTTCAGTCCTGCATTTTTCCTCTCCACCTCTCTGGATGACACCTATATGGCTCTTTTTCCATAATCTTATTTCCTTTGGTGTAAGGACATAAATAATCCTTCTAACAATATAAAAATGCAGGTTTGATACTGATCTGAGGCTTGAATTTCAAAGGCAATAGAACAGGTCGTAGTTCGGCATGCAGTTCAGAAATTATTAAGTTCTAGCATGCTTTGTCCTAGCATTCTGTAACTTTAACTGTTGTTTCCTGTGGTTGAATAAAAATATGTAGGCTCCGAATATGTATGTTTCTAACCACCTAAGAATTAAGTCAGCTCTGTAATAATGGCAGTGTTGGACTAATGTTGCTGCCTGTTCTAAACTAATTTAGTTTTAATGCTTTGTTCATTTTCTGTACAAAGCTGAGAAGACAGTGCCAGAAGATGATCTTCCAACTGATGAGGTTATAATTGTTTACGAGTTAACACCTACCCCTGAGCAGAGAGCTCTTGCTGGCTTTCTTAAACTACCTTCAACATTCTTCTGCTATAAGAATAAGCCTGGATACGTGAGTGAGGAGGATGATGGTAAGGAGTGTCAAAATTGATCTTTGTGTTGCCTTTTTGTTGGGAAAGGGTATAATACTATTAAAACCAATAGACGCTCTAATACTAGTTTGGACTGATGGGCGGTAATGTTTGTGTTATCTTCGTTTGTGCCAAAGATGTACATTTGAGTCTTCAGGACAGAACAAGGGAGGGCCAGGAATGACAAAAAGGAATTTGCATTGGTGCTATATGGGTGCTCTGACTCATTGCTAATGTAGTTGGTTAGGTAAGACTACATAAATATTCGAGCAAGAGGCGTATCTCTAAGTATTTTGAGAGTCAAGTGGTAGGCAGCCTTTATCAAAAATAAAAATGCTCAGGTTCCATAAATGGTAGACTGGTTTCTCTTTATTCTAAAGCAAATTCTTAACAGAGAAACTGAATATTTTACATCAACTCTAGTTGTATACAACTAAATTCCTCTTAACTTACTCAGTAGCAATTGGTTAAATTGCAGTTCTGAAGCGTTTCACTGAACAGGAAATAAGAGATGATGAGCAGCCTCCCACAAAGATCTAGGCTTGCTTGATTTTATACAAAAGATCTTCCATCTCCCTTCCCAATTGTGTTTAGTGGTACTCTTAATAAAATTAATAAGAAATAGATTTTCTGAAAGCATGAAACCCATGCCACACATCTAGACTGAAAAAGAGTCAAGAGTGCACCAAAGCACACACATGCAAAATAGGAAGTGAAGGCTTACTTGCTGGTGAGTGAAACTTAAACATTAGCAGAAGTTGTGTGTGCTTGCTAGGCTTGTGAGTCTGAAGGGCTTAACAGACTTCTCTGTACTTGGACGATGCCTGAGAACTTACATTTGTTTCCTATACTTAAGATGAAGACTATGAAACAGCTGTTAAGAACCTTAATGGAAGACTCTATCAAGAAAAGAAAAGGAAATTGCAGGGTTCTGCAAAAGATATGCCTGAAAACACAACAGGTAACTTTTTTTATACTGAGATTTAAGCTCTAAATCTAGAGGACACCCGGGCTCTGAGGTTAATTTGATTTTTCCTGAGATAGTTTTAGGAACACTTGCACTGGAATCAGAAAAGCTGCAGCTTAAAATGCATCTTTAACCTCAGTATGTTGAATTGTTATCAGTAAGTGGTACCTGAATGAAAAGAACATTTTAGAGGGCCTTTAAACAAGAACATCAAACTGTCTTCTTACCTGGAAACTCCTGCCTTTCTTCTGAATACGAAGAGCTGAGCTTTGCAAGATGCCTTTGAAAGACCAAAAGAAAAAAAAAACAACTTGTCTACAGCTCTGAATGTTTAATTCTGCTGATAGTAGACTTAGATTATAAGCATGTGAGTTAATGCTGTTCAATAAGGAAAAAAGTACTTGGTCTCTGTAGTAATAATACAAGTGCAGAAGATAATTTGCTTGTTTTCATGCTAATGGTTATTTTGGAAGTGCCTCTAACTTTAGTGTTGCATAAGTGGGTATCTGGATAGATACTGTAACAAAGGAGGTCTGTTTTTTGAGGATGTGTGGTTCTATGTGCTAGAAAGAGGTGGTAGATATTGGGCTATCAGAAATATAAGTAAATGTTGAAGGAAGCTAGCAGTAGTGGCAGTTGCAAGATTGAACTTCACATTGTTGCTTGGAAACTCTCTGATAGCAATAGAAAACCAGGTATTGCAAAATGACAATTCTTTAGCCACCCTGAGCGGAATTACCCTTCCGCTCTTTCAATAATGATGCTATTTGAAAAGTTCCTGAAGTCGTACTTTACGTTGTCCCGTGTATCACGGTGTTATTTGATAACATAGTTGCCCAAAATTACCTCAGTAGTCAGCTGCCTTACCAGCTCTTTTCTATTAATTTTTATTCTTTGCAGGAGACATCACAGGCAAAACTGACTTGAAAACTGAAGGAGAATGTGTTACTGCTGAAAACGCTAAAGTATGAACTAAATCTCTATACAACTTTTTGTCATTGAATTTGTAGAAGTATTTTCACACTCGTAAGACCTGATACTTTTCGCTTTGTGGGGAATAAAACATGTATTGGGGAAAAGTTATTTGAATCCTCTGACTGTGCCTCAAGTCTTTGACACTGGAACTGAGGTTCAGATCTGAAGTTTCTCAGGGAGAGAAAGGAGGTGCAGCTGTTTTCCTAATATAAACAGCTTTGGCTAGTAATGTCCCTCTGAACATGTATGCAAGAATTAATTGATTTCAGAGAGATTTCAAAGAGAAATTGCATCTTTGTGGAAGCATACTGCTTCAGAGGTACTTGGGTCTCTTGTAAAGTTAGTGTCCAATGTGTGGTAAGCGTCAGGAAAGAAATTAAGAAAACTGTCAGAAAGCTTCCAATAACAATTTTTTTCCCTAGCTGTTTACAACTTTTTTTTAATGCGAATTGAGGTGGCCATCTTTAATTTCATCTAGCGTGGGCCCCTGGTTTCTAGTTGTTTCCAGATTGAACCCACCTTAATTTCAGTAGAATTTGTTGCCACCTATGTTGTCTCTAGGAGGCATAGTTGCATAGATGCACAGCTTGTTTTTGTCCAGAGTTTCCTGAAAATATCCGTTGAACGGAGTAATGAGCAGTTCTGAAGCATTAGAAGGGCTGTAGCGGAGTGGGAGTCAGGGAACTTAATATGGTGCCTATTTCGTGGCGTCTTCAGTACTGCTGTTGTAGTTAAAGAAACTGATAGCACTGTGGGGGGGGGGGAAGTTCTTCATTATGACTGTCCTTACTGTCCTGACTTAAAGTGGTTTGAATATTAGGCTCCTTCTTGCTTATTTTTTTTATTGCTTTACTCCTTATTAATCTCAGGAGAATGATGTCACCAGTTCTACTGATATAGTGCCTACAACTAAAGGAGAACCAACTGAATCAGCTGATGAGGCTATAGCGCACGTGCGGTCAGCTGAAGAGCCAGATTCCAGCACAGGTAATGTTAATGTATTGCAGGCTTTATCAGTAGGTGATGACAAACCTGTAAACCTGACAACTAAAAAAGAAAGTAATTCAGATTCTTCAGAGTCAACACAAGGTAAAGTCAGGGGTACGTATATTGTTGTCTTTTTAGGAGCTTAAGTATGCTTTTCCTGTAGAACAGTTTATCTAATCTAGCTGTTGCATTGAACAGATGTAGTACCGATATTGAATTTGAAGCGTGAGTACCAATCTAGTGAAAACATGAAGGGGAATGAAAGTATTTCAGTGTTTCAAATTCTTATATGGTCAAATGAGACTGCTCCAGAGCAATGCTGTTGGTTTATTGTTAAATGCCATGTGAGTACTTATTAAAGCTCTGTGGATCTGCACAGAAGTGGCATGCTGAACTGAACTAGGTCTTGAGATCTCTTCTTTTTAAATATAATTGCACATCACTTCTCAGAATGACAGTAAACTTTAAATTTATGGGAAGGGAAGAATATTGTAGAGACTTCTCCAGTTTATTCTTGTTGACTACATGACATTGGAAATGTTTTCCCTAAAGGATTAGAAAAGCATTTGACTTTCCCATCTTGTTTGATAGAAGACAAAACCATCTCATTTGGATTCAGCAATACCTCAGAATTGTCATTTGCAGATCTGGCTTCCAGAAACTCTGGAGACTTTGCTTTTGGGTCAAAAGGTGAGTTAAGCATCTGAGACAGATACTGAACAGGACTTCTGCTTCATACAAAATACCTTTGTGCACCAAGCTTCCGCATATTGTCAAGTTACGTAAATTTGTGTAACTTTACTTCTCAGCAAAATGTTTAAAATGCAAGTCTCTTAACTGTAGATAAAGATTTCAAGTGGGCAAATACTGGAGCAACCGTATTTGGAGCACAGACAACCAGCAAAGCAGATGAAGATGATAGCGGTGATGAAGTCGTACATAATGATGATATCCACTTTGAGCCCATTGTTTCCTTACCAGAGGTAAAGAAACTTCCAGAATATAAAAGAACATTAAGATAAGCATATCTGCTAACAAAGAAAATTTTTATAAATGCTTTCCTTGACTTCTTATGCTTTCTGTCTGTTGTGCTTCGGTCCTTTTTTCTTGTGCTGCCTGTGTAGAATCTCCTGCTGTTTGAAATTCTGGTGGTACAACTTCTCGCTGGGGGAAAGTATCTGGTGCATCAGTTAATGATACAAAATTTCAGGTTATTATATCTTGACTCAGTGTAGATCATGAAAATTTGTACAAGTAACTTCTAAAAGGTAAATTTGATTTATTATAGCATATTTGAAAAACAAGGTGTGTTGGGGGGGCTTGAACAATTGTCACTGCTAATGCAACTCAGTTAGGATTTTTTATTGATGACTTGTAGATTCAGTTCTCTGAAAGCCACCCAATTTGAAATTTTTGCTCTAAGCTAGGTGAGAGGCTTCTAGAATCACTGAGCATTAAAGGTCTAGCACAATTAACTGCACAAGGCTAAGGAAACTATTTTTAATTCAAAAAGAAATAGTTTTTCAAGAAGTAAAGCCTTAAACTTCAGTAAAGCTTAACTTAAGGTAGCCTTCTGTAACTTCTTGAGGCTTAATGCAGTTGCTTGTGTCTGGATTTGGTATTTAGCCTTAGTGTGTATAACAAGATGTAAAAAGTTCGAGATGGTTATAGCTTGTCTTTCTATAAAGAATAAAATTTAATTCCAGATCGGTGTAATTATTAAAGAAGACTGCCACAGCACAAATAAACAATATTTAGTATCCTATAATTTGAACAGCTAATCTGACGTAGTTTGTAACGTGCCTTCCTTCCTTCTTAAAAAAAATTGTGTGCCTTTCCTCATCTGTTTGTTATATTAGGACTCTTGTTGTTTTCTTTCTTGCCTTACTTGATGTTTCATTTCTCCTTCAATGTCACTTCTCCCTTCAGAAAAGCTTCTCTGTCACTTATTTCTCCAGTTCTCTCAAGTCTTCCATATCTTTGGAAGATGTCTTAACTAAAGAATGTTAGAGACAGGTAATATGCATACATAAAGTGACAAGGAGATACAGCTGTCAGCCCTCAATTTACTATTCACAGTTGATATTTATTCTGTTCAGATGCAAATGTTAAGTTCTTTAACAATCTTGAAAAGGTAACACCTGGAATGCTAATAGCACTATATTCTCACTTCTCAGTGTGCACATCAGTCGGCACATATGAAATTTTCCGGGGGAACATGCCAGAACAATTGGTAGCTTTCTTAAAAAAGAAAAATGCACACAAAAGGTAAAACCTCGTGCAGCACAGGGAAGTAGTGTTGCAGTGCTAGAATTCATTTCAAACACTGGGGCTCATTGGGCTCCTAAATTCTGAAAAGCTCAGGCGTTTTATTTCAGTGTATGATGAAGGTCTGTAGAGCTGTTGGCACAAAACCATTCAAGAAAGGAAAACATGGAATAATTTCCCATTGTAATATGTCAGAATCATAATAAGTGTGTAAGATGTAATCCTGCTGGTGGCAGCAGTTCTGGGAAATCATAGGTACTCTACTGTGCTGTGTTCTAGGTGGAAGTAAAATCAGGAGAAGAAGATGAAGAAATTCTTTTCAAAGAGAGAGCCAAACTTTATAGATGGGATAGAGATGCTACTCAGTGGAAGGAGCGTGGTGTTGGAGAGATAAAGATCCTCTTCCATACACAGAAGAAATGTTACAGAGTCCTAATGAGAAGGGAACAAGTTCTTAAAGTGTGTGCAAACCATGTTATCACCAAAGAAATGAATTTAGTACCTTCAGATACATCAAACAATGCTTTAATTTGGACAGCCACGGATTATGCAGGTGGGTTGTTTTGGTGTTTTTTTCACTTTTTTAAAAGATCTTTGTGTGGCTTTTTTCTGAGGAGACTATACCAAACAAAAGCTACTTGTATCTGACTATTTGGAATTAGAGCTAAAGAAACCTGTTCTTGGATTTATTTTCAGATGGAGAAATAAAAGTAGAACAACTTGCAGTGAGGTTTAAAAGTCAAGAAATGGCTGCTACTTTCAAGAAGATATTTGAAGACTGCCAGCAAAGCTTGTCAAAACTGAAGAAGGGACTGCCAGCAGGACTGTCAAAGGACACCAACCCCATTGTTTATTTTGAAGTTTCTGCTGATGACAAACCTTTAGGACGTGTAACCATGGAGCTGTTTTCAAATATTGTCCCTCAAACAGCTGAAAATTTCAGGGCCCTGTGCACAGGAGAGAGAGGATTTGGATTTAAGAACACCAAATTTCACAGAATAGTTTCTGACTTTGTGTGTCAGGTAGGCATAACGTGAAGACTTCTTGAGGGAACGAAACCCATCTGGTCTAACAGTGCCACTACAAAAATCACAGGATAGCACATGCTCGGTGGCAGCACAAATCTAGAGTCCAAGATACTCTTCTCCTTTCCCTGCAAGGAGATGAGCAATGGTGTAAGCAGCATGTACTGCCCTAAGCTGAATGCTCTTTAACTGTGTTTGCCAGCTGCCTGATGCTTTAGTGTTGATTAGTGCTGCCATTTTAGTGTAGAAGAAATAATGGAGATAGAGATTTCTTCTTCCCACAGACAAGGGGCCTGTTGCTGAACAGAAGCAGCAAGGAAAGTAAGGCTTCCCAAAACGAACATTCAGAGCCGTCTCTTTCCAAAGAGAGGAGCTTCCATATGCTCACCTGCTAAGAACACTTACTTTCCACCTTTTGAAGAACACTTTATATTTCAGATGACCTGCACTGCAAAATCAATATTCCATATATTTTAGATACTCCAATTTCAGTCTAAAAAGGTCTTCTATTTCTCGTATCATGCAGTGGCTTTGTCCTAAAAACTCTTAATGAAAACTGAGTATATCCTCCTGCATTGCTCGTGAATCCCGATGTGAGCAGCATTGCTGTTAAATCTTTGTGTGCATTTAGTAGCACTAGCAAGTTCTCCATAATTTCTGAAGGTTTAGGAGATTGATATCTGCTCACGTATACCTTCCCTTCACTCCAAAAATTCTTCCAAATATTCAATATGAGGTATAATGGCTTAAAACAGGTAAAATAATCCAAATTCCTTACATGCTACAATAGTGCTTTTGCATAACGCTACATCCCTCAAGACAGGGCACAATCTTTTCCACATTCAGAAATGGATAGTAATATACGAATGGCTTGTCATCAGAGTAAAAAACTCTCCAGTCTTGATTGGGTATTAACTGAATCTGAAGTATGACCTTTATTGTTCTTTTCTTTAAACTTTCTGCACAGAAACAGGAAAGTACTGATCAGTGGTAACATGACCTTTTTTGGGTGGTCAGTTTCGTGCCTGCAGGGACTGAGAATAGAGAGAATTGTGGTTGCCAGTTGTAAGGGCCGAGTGAAGCAGGAAGCAGACAGTGGAAATGACCAGCTTAGAGTAGTTGCCATGTGGAACAGGAAGATAAAATGCTGTGTTCAGAATAAATGAGAAACATCCCAGTAATGCTTTTTTACCATGAGCAAAGCTGCTGAAGCTGGAAAGCCTTATATACAAGTAAATATGGTACTTGTGATAACTAAGAATGAGGTTTTACCTGTGTTTTTTGAATGGAAACTCTTCTATTTTGGAAGAGAATGTAACTGTGCTATTGGTTGGTGTTTTGGGATTTGAATAAATGCTGTGCCTTTTTTTTTTAAGAGAGGTGATATAACTAACCATGATGGAACAGGTGGACGGTCAATTTATGGAGATACATTTGAAGATGAGAACTTTGAGGTGAAGCACACTGGTCCTGGATTGCTGTCAATGGCAAATAGGGGTCGGGATACAAATAACTCTCAGTTCTTCATAACTCTCAAAAAAGCAGAACACTTGGACTTTAAACATGTGGTGTTTGGTTTTGTGAAAGATGGAATGGATGTTGTGAAAAAGATCGAATCCTTTGGTTCTCCCAAAGGGTTAGTAAGTGGAAGAGTTGTCATTACAGACTGTGGGCAAATATAGAATTCTGGCTTTTGAGTATACAGATGTTCTAGCAGTATAAATTAGTATTTAGATGTTATTGATTAATTATTTCAGCTTCTCTAAAAAGGACGCTTCTCTAAAAAGGACACTTCTGATGTATAAATGTAAAATTACAGCTTATGGTTGTTTTTTGTGTTCTAATTGATTTTTTTGCATGTTAAATAAGTTCAGACACTGGCATATTTTGGGTGTATTTGTGTTATCATGACATATTTGTATTGAATGTCAAATTTTAAAAATTAAATCTTAGTCTTGTTAAAATAACTATTGTCTTCACTTTGGCTTGTTGAAAAGCAATTTGCATAATGTGTTGCATACTTATTTTGAACATGCTAATTGTATGCTAATTGATGTTGATAATCTATCTGTGCTAATTGACGGTCAGTAAAGTGAAGGCCTTCGAAACTTTGTGAGCAGTGAGCTCATGAAGCTCACTGCAGCATGTTCATGAAGCATGCTCGTTTTGATGAGCAGTGAGCAAGCTGAGGCAGCTGGTCAGGTGCTGGTCAGGTGGATGCTATTTGTGCTGTCTGCAGGCTCTTTGGCACTTGAGTATTTTGAAAGGTAAAGAGCAGTTCTTATGCGCAGTCTTGGACACAGGATTTAGTTCATACTTGCTTGGGAAATTACCTTCCAGACCCACACATTTTTTTTGTATCTGGTATGTTAAAGTGGCTGGTAACATTTAGTGACAACTGTCTACTTGAGTGTTATCTGGAAAGCTGTGGTATAGAGGGGTGAATGTGCATGGGTAAGTTATTTTAACTTCCACCTTACATCTCAGCGCCAGGACTGTCAGTATTTTTTCAAAATAACCATTTGTATATAAGTTAGAGATGATAATAGACACTACATATTTCTGTCATGCTTTTTTTCTGAGGAAAGCGAGAGTAACCCTTCCCTCAGCCTCTCGAGGGAATGCTGCTTACATAAGCATTACACTGTAAGCCCCTAGCGCACAAACTTGACCCGTGTTTCCATTATATTGAGCTGTAACCCAACAGTAAGCCGCTCCTGTGCTCTCCCGTGTTTCAGTTCCACAAAACGGGAGGAGGAGTCGGCGTTGTTCCCCTTAACCACGCTCCGCCCGCCGCGGCCCCGGCCCCAACGGGCGCCGCCAGCGCCGCCTCCTGCGCCTGCGCGCAGGGCCGCAGTGAGGGCGGGCGCAGCCGTGGCGAGGCCCGGGGATCCGGGGCGGGCGTTGAGAGGGCCGGGGGAAAAGGCAGCGGGAAGCCGGTCCTCTGCCTGCCCCGAGGGGCTGCGGCCGCCGTGGAGCCGCGTGGTGGAACGGGCGGGTGGGATCCAGAACCCTGGGGTCTCATCCTGGTCTGAACTTGTTCTTTCCCCAGCAATCTGCCGTCCCAGGTTGTAAGCATCCCCAAAATGCAGCCTGAGCGGCTTGGTGCTTCGTTTTTGCTTAAAACTCATAAAACTCATCTGCCGGTTGGGTGTAGTAACACTTGGATCGTCTTAGAAGTTTTAAGTCATGTATGAAGCATATGCATAACTCATTTCTTTCCTATCTCCTGCTGCTACAGCAATTGCTGCCGTTAAAACGTGCTGGCAGTGTTAGTGAGTTTTCCTGAAGCCTAGTGGTCAGGCTTTTTCAAGGAGCAGGAAACTTTCATATCTAGCCAAGCAAAGAATCAAGCCCGTAGTTCATAAGAGACTGCCACAGGGACCAGACCAATTTACGATGGCTATCATTTCCCTTGCAATGTTACATGTTAATGTAAAGCACCAGAGAAGGCAAGGTCCATTGCACCAGTATGAATAAATGAAGTGGATTATGATTCTTCAGTTTCCATTAGTACTGACACAAGCATTTATGGCTCTGCATGGTGGATTAGGAAATTGATCTGTCCATAGTCTAGCAACAAAGACCCCTCCCATGTTTGTGTTTCAAAAGCCT
This sequence comes from Anser anser, assembly GCF_964211835.1. Classification (NCBI taxonomy): domain Eukaryota; kingdom Metazoa; phylum Chordata; class Aves; order Anseriformes; family Anatidae; genus Anser; species Anser anser. The sequence continues at coordinate 145,675,736 of NC_139720.1, forward strand.
TTGACACTCTGTAGGAAGACACTTTAATTTTGTCTTTTATCTGAGACAAGTGTTAGGGTTGTTCTCTTGCACTGGTGTTCCATGGGTCAAATGCTTGCAGTGTGCTCAGAGGATAGACAGACAGTAAGCATCCAAACTCGTGCTGCGAGGGAAGTTGTATCTTGTAAAAACACCCACAAGCAATCAGAGATTGAGAGAGACAGCAAGCTGGATTTGGGCTAGACACATAGTTGGGTTGGGGGTTCAGATGGGTCCTGGGAATCATTAAATGAATTCAGATTTTTTTTTTCTGAAAAGTCGAACCTCCTCAGTATCTTGCCATTTTAATGATTGCTGTCTAGGATCGGGAGCCCTCCCAAACGTGAGGTGAAGATTTCTGTTCTTTAACAGCTAAAATCTGGATGTATCTGGCCTTACTTCCTCCAGAACAACTTGTCCTGTTTCCTTTTAATAGAACTCAGGTAGCATTTGGTGGTGCTGTTGATGCTGTGTTCTTCCTGAGAAACATTCTCCTTTAAGTTACAGAATTGTCTTTCTGGAACAACAAGTAGTTTTCAAAACTGATCTTTAGAAAGCTATTGCTGAGACTTTAAAGTGTAAGGCTTGCATGAGAGAAAATGCTAGATTGGTTTCTCCAAAGCTTTTTGTTACTTTGTTATAAAGCAGTATTTAAGAAAATATTGTAGTTAATTGCTTTTAAAGGATAGCAGAGAGAGGCAGTGAAATACAACTAAGATGATGAAAACTGCTTCAAGTCTGATCTCTTCTAATGTATGCTTAACTGATTTTGCATATAATCTAACAGTATCACAGATTTCTAGGTTGGAAGAGACCTCAAGATCATCGAGTCCAACCTCCGAACCCTTCTGTCATTCTTTTTTTTTTCAGTATGTGACTACAAGTTAAAAGGAAAAAGTAGAGCTAGAAACATTGATATGAAAAGCCTAGATGTGAGGATAGATGGAGCTGTTTACATGATTATCTAATTCTGTTTTTATGCCCTTATTTTGTGTCACCCTCATCACTGTATCTGATGGTATCTCAAATGTTTTTACATGTAACACTATCAGTATTGCCTTATCAGTCTGTGAGGAATACATTTGCTTCTTTAGAAGTTGGACTCGATGATCCTTCTTGGTCCCTACCAACTCGGATATTCTATGATGTTTATATGAATGGTTGTCATTGACATGTATATGCTGCAGAAAAAAAAAAAAAACACTTCCATTTTCAGTGGTACAATTTATAATAAGAGTTCTGTAACAAGGCATTTTAGCTGCTAAATAAGCAAGTCGTGACATACATTGTCACTGAAAATCCTGGTTATGCTAAATGTCTTTGTGCTTTCTTGTACGATAACCTTTCAGGACCAACGCAAAAGAAATATCAAGGTGAAGGCTCCAAAATATACGATGGTAATACCAAACAATGGTGCTTGGATGTCTTTTTCGAGATAAATGCGCACTAAAACTGTATTATTCCTAAGTTTATTTTAAGTACTTTTATTTTTTCATTTTAAATAAGTAGACACTCTTGAACGGGGATTTCTGATATTTGGGAGCCAGCTTGGGAATATTAACTACTGCATGAGGAACACAAAGAATGCTTGAAGAAATGTCTCCCGGCCTTTCTGTGTTTAAGTCTTGCTTGAAGTAGTTGGTAGCAGTCCTTCTCATATTGCATACATTTGACTTTAATTTAAAGATATGTATCTAAAATTTAGAATGTCTTTGGGTTTCTTGGGAAATGCGTGTTGCTACTGCATATGGACAGCAGGGAAAAACAGTGTATTATTAGACTTCACTTACAGATAAATTAGTATATGAAGGCAAGCTGTGAAACTTCAGAAAGACAAATTTGGTCTGAAAACTAAATAATACTTCCATCGGTTTAAGCTATTACAATAATTTATTCATTTGTCAGATCATTTCAGCATTTTTTGATTCCTGTAATATACGTGACTACGTGACAAGCATTTCTAATAAGTCCTTGATGATTTCTCAATGTCAGCTTCTCAAATGCAAAATATAATTATTGTTATTTTATATATTCTGCAGATGACATAGGCAGCTTACTGGAAAAGACAGCTATGTCTTTATCCAAATGTTTTGATTATTCAAAGTCAGAATTCACTGGAAGTGGAAGAGGTCTAGGAATAGAAGACAAGACCATTAATTGTTCTGGAACTGATGCATTTCAAAATACAGGTATGTGTGTGGAAACAGGTAATAAATACTGAGTTTCAAATATTGTGCAAAGTACAACACGCAATTTTATTAGTTTCTATTAAATGCATTTCTGTTCAGTTTAGAAATATAATAATCAGTTAAAATATACTTTTAACATAGAGGTTTAACCTTTCCTTTAATATGTTTTGTTCCTTTAGAATGTTTAGGAGGTCCAGACATACTTAATGCAATTATAACATACGTTTTAAAAAGAAATATTAAACGCTTATGCAATTGATTGCCAGATGATTCTATAATATAAATGAAAAAACTGGTTTGTTTTTTTTTTAAGTAGCTAGCTGCATTAACAGGTATTATAAGTCTGTAAATCAGATGTCATTTGTCAGTTTAAGTATTGAAAACTGGCCGCGGGTGGAGAGAAGGGGTGAGCTGTTGTTCAGCTAACTCAGGGAAGTCTAAACATCGTGAAGATGACCGGCTACCATTAATTCACTGCAAATGTTTGAAAGTGCTGCCACGACTGGAGCAGACTGTGAATCAGTGTAGCTGTGTCTCTTATGGAAAGTTTTAGCCTTAGAAGAATACTTGCTAAATTCCCTTGAAAGTGGGTATGGAAGTGGAGACAGACAGCCAACTAACCCTAATAATAAGAGTAATAATACAAGTGCAGAAGACAGAATTTGCTTGCTTTCATGCTAATGGTTATTTTGGAAGTGCCTCTAACTTTAGTGTTGCATAAGTGGGTATCTGGATAGATACTGTAACAAAGGAGGTCTGTTTTTTGAGGATGTGTGGTTCTATGTGCTAGAAAGAGGTGGTAGATATTGGGCTATCAGAAATATAAGTAAATGTTGAAGGAAGCTAGCAGTAGTGGCAGTTGCAAGATTGAACTTCACATCGTTGCATGGAAACTCTGATAGCAATAGAAAACCAGGTATTGCAAAATGACAATTCTTTAGCCACCCTGAGCGGAATTACCCTTCCGCTCTTTCAATAATGATGCTATTTGAAAAGTTCCTGAAGTCGTACTTTACGTTCTCCCGTGTATCACGGTGTTATTTGATAACATAGTTGCCCAAAATTACCTCAGTAGTCAGCTGCCTTACCAGCTCTTTTCTATTAATTTTTATTCTTTGCAGGAGACATCACAGGCAAAACTGACTTGAAAACTGAAGGAGAATGTGTTACTGCTCAGGAAAAGAAAACAGCTCCTGAGGAGAAGGCTAAAGGAGAAACTCTGATGGTTCCTTCTCCATCTGTGTCTGGTGCTAGTGGTAATACTAAGGGTGATAATCCAGAAGACTCTCAGACAGAAATTAAAATTGAAAACACTGAAGTATGAACTAAATTTCTATACAACTTTTTGTCATTGAATTTGTAGAAGTATTTTCACACTCGTAAGACCTGATACTTTTCGCTTTGTGGGGAATAAAACATGTATTGGGGAAAAGTTATTTGAATCCTCTGACTGTGCCTCAAGTCTTTGACACTGGAACTGAGGTTCAGATCTGAAGTTTCTCGGGGAGAGAAAGGAGGTGCAGCTGTTTTCCTAATATAAACAGCTTTGGCTAGTAATGTCCCTCTGAACATGTATGCAAGAATTAATTGATTTCAGAGAGATTTCAAAGAGAAATTGCATCTTTGTGGAAGCATACTGCTTCAGAGGTACTTGGGTCTCTTGTAAAGTTAGTGTCCAATGTGTGGTAAGCGTCAGGAAAGAAATTAAGAAAACTGTCAGAAAGCTTCCAATAACAATTTTTTTCCCTAGCTGTTTACAACTTTTTTTTAATGCGAATTGAGGTGGCCATCTTTAATTTCATCTAGTGTGGGCCCCTGGTTTCTAGTTGTTTCCAGATTGAACCCACCTTAATTTCAGTAGAATTTGTTGCCACCTATGTTGTCTCTAGGAGGCATAGTTGCATAGATGCACAGCTTGTTTTTGTCCAGAGTTTCCTGAAAATATCCGTTGAACGGAGTAATGAGCAGTTCTGAAGCATTAGAAGGGCTGTAGCGGAGTGGGAGTCAGGGAACTTAATATGGTGCCTATTTCGTGGCATCTTCAGTACTGCTGTTGTAGTTAAAGAAACTGATAGCACTGTGGGGGGGGGGGGAGAGTTCTTCATTATGACTGTCCTTACTGTCCTGACTTAAAGTGGTTTGAATATTAGGCTCCTTCTTGCTTATTTTTTTTTTATTGCTTTACTCCTTATTAATCTCAGGAGAATGACGTCACCAGTTCTACTGATATAGTGCCTACAACTAAAGGAGAACCAACTGAATCAGCTGATGAGGCTATAGCGCACGTGCGGTCAGCTGAAGAGCCAGATTCCAGCACAGGCAATGTTCATGTATTGCAGGCTTGAGATGTCTTTTTTTTTCAATATAATTACTGTCATTCTGAGAAGTGATGTGCAAACTTTAAATATACGGGAAGGGAAGAATATTGTAGAGACTTCTGCAGTTTATTCTTGTTGACTACATGACATTAGAAATGTTTTCCCTAAAGGACTAGAAAAACATTTGACTTTCCCATCCTGTTTGATAGAAAACCAAATCTTCTCACTTTGTTTAGGCACTGCTTCAGACTTGTTTGCGTATCAGGCGTCCAAATACTCCGGAAACTTGGCTTTCAACTTAGTCGGTAAGTTAAGCCTCTGAGACAGATATTGAACAGGACTTCTGCTTCATACAAAATACCTTTGTGCACCAAACTTCTGCATATAGTTTAGATATGTAAATTTTGCGTATTATGTTAATTAGTGTAATTTTTCTTGGGCCATAAACCATAGGACTGTCTCTTGTGGTGGTGTACCACCCCTTAGCCCTGATTACATCATTTCTTATCTGTTAACCTTTTTCCTTTTTCTTGATGCTGCTTCTGGTTGTCTGCCCTTTTCTCTTCCTCAGTTGCCTGCCATCCACAACCTATCCTTAACTACTTTTTCCCCATTGCCCTGAGTTTTCACAGAATCACAGAAAGGTTGAGATTGAAAGGGACCTCAAGAGGTCATCTTGTCCAAACAAGAGGTCATCTTGTCCAAACAAGAGGTCACCTTGTCCAAACAAGAGGTCACCTTGTCCAAACAAGAGGTCACCTTGTCCAAACAAGAGGTCACCTTGTCCAAACAAGAGGTCACCTTGTCCAAACTGCTCAAGCATCCTAGACACAGTTGCCCAGGATTGTGTCTGGATGTTTCTGATTTTTTTTGTACCCAAATTTCTATTTCTGCTATCATCACCGAAGTAATCTTTGCCTTATGTGGTACCAGTATGCAGTTGGGCTTACAACATTTCATTCCCTAGAAGATCCCAATACTTCCCTTCAGTTATCTGACAATTTTGGTTATTTAACTGTTTGTGAAATCTAGGGGAATGGCTTTAAACTGTAAGAGGGTAGGTTTAGATTAGACATACAGAAGAAATTCTTGACTCAGAGGATGGTGAGGCACTGGCATAGGTTTCTCAGAGAAGCTGTGGGTGCCCCATCCCCGGAAGTGTTTAAGGCCAGGCTGGGTGGGGCTTTGAGCAACCTGGTCTGGTGGGAGGTGTCCCTGCCCATGGCAGGGGGTTTGGAACTGGGTGGTGGTTAAGGTCCCTTCCAACCCAAACCATCTTGTGATTCTTTGTCTAGCAATTTCTCATGCCATGTCCAGTAGTTTTTTAAGTCCCATTCAGTTAGCTTAAATCAATTGACTGGCCTAATTGGCTTAGGTCAGGGTCTAGTCAGCAGTTAATCACTTTCCTGAAGCCATAACAAAAAGGAAACTTTGGCTACATCATGTTTCAGTCTGTGCATAGATTGAGTCAAAAAAAAGTCATGGAACAAAACTTTGAGCATTTCTCCTTAATTCTTTAGGAGATTTTTCATTTCAATATTTCTTGCTCTATACTGGTCACTGTAAATGCTTAAAATACATGTTCACTGTTTTGGATCAGCAGTCTTTATTTATTTAAGACGATATTTTTAATGTAAAGTGTGTTCTTTCTCTCTCTGTAGATAACACCTTACCATCCTCTTTGGCTGAAAGTGCACAAGAAAATGGTGAACAGAATATTACTGGTGGTTTGGTAGGGAAGACTGAGAGTGGAACTGAAGCTCAAGAATTCAATAGGCAAGACCTAATACTACCTCACATCAGTCAAATTTATAACGAATTGTGTGTCACCTATCAGGAGTTCCAGGTAGGAACTGTAATGGCCTCAGACATTTTGTAATGCTCAGTAATGTTACAAAGATTCTGACTTTTGACAGAGAATTCAGAAATTACTAACTATATCACTGTCATCATCCACCTCTTCCCCTAAATTAGTTCACTGATTTGATAATGATGCCCTGACTTGGGTAGGGGTTAGATCAGATCAGATATTTGCTCTGCTTCAGGGAGTTTGAATGCAGTGCTATTACTCCAAGAGTTGTGTTTTGTGATGCAGTGTGGGCATGGAGAGAAACACCTGCAACCACTGCTTCTCCTGACAGCACCTGAAACTATTCTCTTCACTCTGGGCATTCAAGAGTGCTTGCCCTCTTGACCTTCTGTGAAGACCATCCCTTCTGCCTTTCCTTTTCTGCTGCTGATGACTCCCAACAGTTTATCCACCAGCAGGCTTGGGCCACTAACTAAAGAGTTCCCAAGCCTGCATTGGTTTTATTCTGTAACAGCTTCTGTGCTTTTGCTAGATTTCCTGCTGGGACTGTCTTTTGTACCATACGAGATCAAAACAATTGTGTGTATCTTTTTTCTCACCACTTTCCTGGGGGTGCTTCCCACTAACTGAAGAAACAATATAGTAATCTAGTGTTTAGGGCACTGGACTATTTTTTGTCTTACAGATAATAGCATTATCCAAAAGTTTTGGAAGCAAAATCCTACTTTTAGTTGTCTAAGCTATTGCTCGAACAGCCATGCAGAGTTGAATTTTGTATTTTGGAAGGCCAAGCAGTCCTGCCACAAATCAAAGTAGTTTGTGTTAGCGTTTGAGGAAGCTGAATGTAGATGGCCATTAAGATACTTATAATTAGTCAGCTATTGTGTAACACTACAATTAAAAACAAAACCTAAGCATATCTGCAGAGGAAAGAATTCTAGTTCACTATAAATCGATAATTTCATATGTTTTGAAGCCGTTTCAACATTTTTTTTCCTTGGCATAGAGAGAGCGTTCAGCACAGGAGCAATATGCACTGGAACTTCAGAGACGAGAATATTTTCTAGTTCAGCGAGAAACATTGCTTGACAGACGTGAAGCAGCTTTGGCTGCAATAAAACATGCTGAGAAAGAAGTTCAGGCAAGATTTGGAATTATAAATAAGGTACAATAACTTATGTAATGATTCTTATTGCTCCCCATATATTTTAACTTGCTTGTAGTTTTCTTAAGTCATCACGTGTTTGCTGGATATAATGCTTATTTCTTTAAAGCGTTTGAAACCCCAAAATGAAAGATGGAGAATAAAAAGTAACAAACTGTTGTTAGGGTGTTTGGTGTGGTTTCCAGTTCAAAATGGTGCATTTAATTGTGGGATGTGTAGGTACATTTTCCTGTTAAAATCTGGAAATTAAGATAATTTGTTTCTAAATCTGCAAAAATTATATGACCTTTATTAGAGAAAAAAATTGTGATGAATCTCTAATTGTATGTAACTTAAATGATTATATTTGCATCAGCTCTTTCTGAAGTAGATTTTCTTGGGAAGGCTTTAAGACACATTGAGATTTTATGACATAATAAATTGCAAAGAGTATTTCTGGAAAAAAAAAACACTCGAAGTTCAACCGAACGTGGGGGCTGTGGCAAGAAATGAAATGGTATGATTTTGGTGTAAGAGGAGGTAATTATTGACACCGTTCTTGCAGGGACTTGCTATTGAATGTAGCTCTTGTAAAAAGTTTTGGTTGTTATTCTGAAGGTTGCCAAGAGAAGTGCTTTAATATATGTACTCTGCGTCTAAACCATAAGATCAGAATATAAATTCCTTTGAGGTGTGCATATGAACCTTTCCCACAAGCCATTGAGGGAGTATGTAGATACAGGAAAAAAAGGGAGAAAGGTGTCAGGGGAGCAGGACCTCAACTTTCAATAGGGAAGGAATGTGTTAAGATAGATGGTTCAAATCCGTAAAAGTGATTTTAAAGATGTCTTTAGAAAAAACACAAGTGGCTTTAAAAGTGTCACACAGGTTAGAGAAGTGTTGAAAAGCCAGGAGCAGTTAGTGGTTATCTGTAAAAACTTGTGGAGGTCAAGTGGAGTCAACTAGAAAAATCTGATGCCGTTCTTTTCAAATGGGAAAGAGTTACACAGCCATCAACTTAATGTTGGTTCTCAGCTAAATAAATAAATATATGTCCTGGCAAGCTATGAACAAACCATGCGAAGTGCCATGCCAAAAACACTGCAGTAAATGGCAACGAGCTTGTGTTAATCCTAAATTGTCAAATCAGTGTGATTTCCATTAGGACAAGGTAACAGGCATGGCTAGTAGAGGAGTACTAGTTATATGTATGTCTAGACTTTGCTGTATTGTTTCTGGTACAGTTTTACGTGGCGTTTTCATAATCATATTAGAAAAGTATGACAGCTGAAATAAGGTTGGTGGTAAGGTGTAGTGAGACAGTGTTTCACAGCTGAAGGAATGTACATAGTAGATTCTGGAATAGTCTCTTTTGGGTCCAGTATTGGGTGTTTTCAGTGAGAAGTGTGATGGTGAGAAAGAGCACGCTTGTTAAACTTGAAGCGAATAGCAAGCGAGGGAGAATTTCAAGCATGCTGAAAAAGAAGGTTAGGATTAAAATTGATCTTGACAAATTGAAGAGGTAGTAGGTCTGAGAAAAGCGCAATGCTTCAGAGGCAAGAGTGTGCAGTATTGCATTTGAACAGAAATATCATGTGTACACGTACAGGGTGATGAACAAATGCAGGGACACGTGAACATGCCAATCTTTGGCTACATAAAAGGCTGCCACAAAGAGAAAGAAACTAATCTTTTTTTTTTCCATGTCTGTGATAGAAGTAGTGGCAGGGTAAGTATGAGGAAAAACTAGATTAAAACAAAAGCAGTCAACCACTGGGTCAGAGAGGTCAGTAAGACTGGTGCTTCCAGTATTTGCAGGTCTTCAGAACAGACTAGACAAACATTTGGCAGGAATGAAGTGATACAGTTGATTATGATATGGATGGTACCCAATTTAATAATGGAATTGGATGGTTTAGACATCCTGGCACCACCTACAGCAACCCAGTGGCCTGTGCAATTATTGCCAAATCCCTGAAGCACTGTGAAATTATCGTCAAAACCCCGAATATGCAAGCCCTATGGCTCCCATTTTTCTTTCTGTTTCTTCTTACTACGTGGTGTGGATGTTGCTTTCTTCACTACTGGTTGTATGTGCAGATTGGACCATGCAGAATTACAAATTTGATCTTTGGAAGTTTGTCCTATTATTTTAACAGTAAAATGGAACTTAGTTGAGAATTATTTCTAAAATACGCTCTTGTTAATCATGCTTTAACATTTGATATTTCTATAGCAACATGATACCGAAATGAACCGAATGAAAGAAACCTTGAGAGGAGTGGCTGAGGAAAATAGTAGACTGAAGTCATCATTTAACTCTGTGATGGATGAGAATGATTCCCTAAAAAAACAGGCAAGATTAATTATTTCCTGTTATTAGTAGCTTTAGAAGTTACAGTCAACAATTTTAAACATTTGAACAAGTTGTTTGCAAAATTGCTGATTTTGTTTCTGTAAGACAAGAATTGTGTGAATGGTTGTAATTACTTTCTGCTTCATTTTCTAGCACGTGAAATTTAGTCTCTCAGATCTTTTCCAGTATTAAAGAAATTAGAGTTAGTCCCCTGACCCTGTAGCAACAGGTGATTTTAGGAAAGACTAACCATATCCTTTGAAGCAAACTGAGATTGGATAGAGAGAAAGTATTTTATAATGGAAGCCACCCTGTGCTGAATTGCTCTGCTGATTCTATTAAATAAAAAGTAGTATGTGTATTTCTAATTCCATGATTACTCAGTATCTTCAGTTATTTTTGAAAGTGTTAATTAAAGGAATATTTTCTCTGTTCTTAAAGACACGCTGAGACAGTGGTTCACAATAATACAGAGTTAAAGTTTTCTTCTCACTTGACTTAAATCTGACCTAAATGCTGACAGGCAAATTGCTACGTAAACTCTTTTGACCATTGCTCCTTCAGTGAATTGCAGTTCTGATGCTCTTGAGTCTGATGAAAATCATCTGCTTCCTAGTCTCAGTAAAATCTTTGTCCTTCTCTTTTGTGCAAACTGAAGTATTCACAGAGGACTTACATGATGATCGGGATGTTTGTTGTATCCATAGAGTACGTTACTTATATTTAAATGGAGGTTATAGTTTGCCTCGTATTCTTTTCTCACAGAGCATGGTCAGTAACAGTGTCATTCTTGCAAGAAGAAAACTTTCACCCTCTCTATTTCCAAGGCCATTAGACCATTCTTGAAACATGCACTCCATTTTTTGTGTCATTTCTTTATGAGAAGTAATCAAATACGTAGTGCCTATATCCCTAAAGAGGTATTGTGCTTATTCTTCCCCTGTAAGCGGAAAGGTTGGGCCGCAAGTCAACAAAGAGCCACGACTATTTTATTTATCCAGGCAGAGGTTGCCTGGAGAGGTTGAGGAGTCCCCGTCCTTGAAGATCTTCACAAGCTGCCTGGACGTGGTCCTGGGCAGCCTGCTCTGGGTGGCCCCGTTTAAACAAGATGGTTGGACCAGATGGTCTCCAGAGGTCCCTTCCCACCTCGGCCATCCCGTGATTTGTTGAGGAAGTGGACAGTGATTTTGTTTCTATCACTGTCCATGCTGAGAAGAAAAAAATTGAACTTTTAATCATTTAGCAATCACATCAAATGATTTCAGTGTGATGGTTAAGTCAAAAAGTGAGTTTTGAATCTACAGCTATTTGAATGGTTTTTGATTCTTTCAGTTAAGTGACGCGAACGAACAGAACAAGAAGTTAGATGATCGAGCAAAAAGCATGCAAGCTCAGTTAGATAATTTAAAGGTAAGGTTTCTTCTTACAGGTACCTTCTTCTGTTATAGTTATGCAAGCCTTATAAAGCATTGTGTAATGTAGTTTGGAGAAATTGAGAATCTTGATTCAAATTTTTTCTCGCAAAACCTTTCACTTGTAATTCTGCTGTCCCTGACTGTTTTGAAAGTTTATGGTCAGTTTCAAGCCACCTTGCTCCTGCTCCATCCCAAGCTGAGCAAGCCTTTCCTAGGCTTGGTTAACTCTAAAGGTTCGGCCTTTTCAATGGAAGTAGTTGAGCAGTCCGCTTGGAGCCTATCTGTAGCATTTTTCTTTGTTGATGAGATCGTTTCTATATTTACCACTAAAGTCCTTTTTGCAGCATGATAACAGTCTGAGAGCGAGGCTTAAGAAAATGTAGCGGATGGCTGAATTGTTAGTGCAAAAGACAGCACTTCTGAACAAGGCGCTATTTTCACATAGAAGATTCTCACAGTTTCTGAGAAAAGGAACGTTATTTTCTGAAAACATTTGTTTTATACTCAGCTTCAAAGCCTCAGTGTTGGTTTTTTTTTTCAGAATCTGCTGGCATATATTTAATTATATTACAAATTTCCAGTGAGGGGGAGAAAAGACACATTCCTTGGTTTCTTTTTCAAGACGCACAGGTTTTTGACTGTTACAAGTAATTGTCATTTCAGTTTTCCTTTGTTGCTGTTTTTTGTCTGTTTTTGCTTATAATTTAATGGTATGTCCTGGTATTAAATTATATTATTAAATTATGTTATAAAATATTATATTAAAAGATAACTATGTTGAGTTTCACAAGGGTTTTTTTTTTTTTTCCAATTCAATGAAATGTAACAAGTATTGGATACATTCCTGGACATTGCAGGACAGGTGTTTAAGTACAGGTGAACTAAAGCGTCTTAACTATCATCAGTGAATGGTTAGAATATTTGAAAGATTCAAGAAAGAGAGAATTGGGCATGTTTGTGGTTAAAATGGATGCTAAGAAGAAAAGCTAAGTGTAAACAAAAGCTTTGACATTTGTTTTCATTCACAGTTCTTTCCCACATGTGACTTAACTGAGGAATGTACAATTGAGAAGATCTAGGTATTTTCTGGAAAAAAATAAGATCCATAGGCTGTACGCCGTGGCTCCCATTTTCTTTCTATTTCTTCTTACTACGTGGTGTGGATGTTGCTTTCTTCACTACTGGTTGTATGTGCAGATTGGACCATGCAGAATTACAAATTTGATCTTTGGAAGTTTGTCCTGTTATTTTAACAGGAAAATGGAACTTAGTTGAGAATTATTTCTAAAATACGCTCTTGTTAATCATGCTTTAACATTTGATATTTCTATAGCAACCTGGTACCGAAATGAACCGAATGAAAGAAACCTTGAGAGGAGTGGCTGAGGAAAATAGTAAACTGAAGTCATCATTTAAGTCTGTGATGGATGAGAATGATTCCCTAAAAAAACAGGCAAGATTAATTATTTCCTGTTATTAGTAGCTTTAGAAGTTACAGTCAACAATTTTAAACGTTTGAACAAGTTGTTTGCAAAATTGCTGATTTTGTTTCTGTAAGACAAGAATTGTGTGAATGGTTGTAATTACTTTCTGCTTCATTTTCTAGCACGTGAAATTTAGTCTCTCAGATCTTTTCCAGTATTAAAGAAATTAGAGTTAGTCCTCTGACCCTGTAGCAACAGGTGATTTTAGGAAAGACTAACCATATCCTTTGAAGCAAACTGAGATTGGATAGAGAGAAAGTATTTTATAATGAAAGCCACCCTGTGCTGAATTGCTCTGCTGATTCTATTAAATAAAAAGTAGTATGTGTATTTCTAATTCCATGATTACTCAGTATCTTCAGTTATTTTTGAAAGTGTTAATTAAAGGAATATTTTCTCTGTTCTTAAAGACACGCTGAGACAGTGGTTCACAATAATACAGAGTTAAAGTTTTCTTCTCACTTGACTTAAATCTGACCTAAATGCTGACAGGCAAATTGCTACGTAAACTCTTTTGACCATTGCTCCTTCAGTGAATTGCAGTTCTGATGCTCTTGAGTCTGATGAAAATCATCTGCTTCCTAGTCTCAGTAAAATCTTTGTCCTTCTCTTTTGTGCAAACTGAAGTATTCACAGAGGACTTACATGATGATCGGGATGTTTGTTGTATCCATAGAGTACGTTACTTATATTTAAATGGAGGTTATAGTTTGCCTCGTATTCTTTTCTCACAGAGCATGGTCAGTAACAGTGTCATTCTTTCGAGAAGAAAACTTTCACCCTCTCTATTTCCAAGGCCATTAGACCATTCTTGAAACATGCACTCCATTTTTTGTGTCATTTCTTTATGAGGAGTAATCAAATACGTAGTGCCTATATCCCTAAAGAGGTATTGTGCTTATTCTTCCCCTGTAAGCGGAAAGGTTGGGCCGCAAGTCAACAAAGAGCCACGACTATTTTATTTATCCAGGCAGAGGTTGCCTGGAGAGGTTGAGGAGTCCCCGTCCTTGAAGATCTTCACAAGCTGCCTGGACGTGGTCCTGGGCAGCCTGCTCTGGGTGGCCCTGTTTAAACAAGATGGTTGGACCAGATGGTCTCCAGAGGTCCCTTCCCACCTCGGCCATCCCGTGATTTGTTGAGGAAGTGGACAGTGATTTTGTTTCTATCACTGTCCATGCTGAGAAGAAAAAAATTGAACTTTTAATCATTTAGCAATCACATCAAATGATTTCAATGTGATGGTTAAGTCAAAAAGTGAGTTTTGAATCTACAGCTATTTGAATGGTTTTTGATTCTTTCAGTTAAGTGACGCGAACGAACAGAACAAGAAGTTAGATGATCGAGCAAAAAGCATGCAAGCTCAGTTAGATAATTTAAAGGTAAGGTTTCTTCTTACAGGTACCTTCTTCTGTTATAGTTATGCAAGCCTTATAAAGCATTGTGTAATGTAGTTTGGAGAAATTGAGAATCTTAATTCAAATTTTTTCTCGCAAAACCTTTCACTTGTAATTCTGCTGTCCCTGACTGTTTTGAAAGTTTATGGTCAGTTTCAAGCCACCTTGCTCCTGCTCCATCCCAAGCTGAGCAAGCCTTTCCTAGGCTTGGTTAACTCTAAAGGTTCGGCCTTTTCAATGGAAGTAGTTGAGCACTCCGCTTGGAGCCTATCTGTAGCATTTTTCTTTGTTGATGAGATCGTTTCTATATTTACCACTAAAGTCCTTTTTGCAGCATGATAACAGTCTGAGAGCGAGGCTTAAGAAAATGTAGTGGATGGCTGAATTGTTAGTGCAAAAGACAGCACTTCTGAACAAGGCGCTATTTTCACATAGAAGATTCTCACAGTTTCTGAGAAAAGGAACGTTATTTTCTGAAAACATTTGTTTTATACTCAACTTCAAAGCCTCAGTGTTGTTTTTTTTCAGAATCTGCTGGCATATATTTAATTATATTACAAATTTCCAGTGAGGGGGAGAAAAGACACATTCCTTGGTTTCTTTTTCAAGACGCACAGGTTTTTGACTGTTACAAGTAATTGTCATTTCAGTTTTCCTTTGTTGCTGTTTTTTGTCTGTTTTTGCTTATAATTTAATGGTATGTCCTGGTATTAAATTATATTATTAAATTATGTTATAAAATATTATATTAAAAGATAACTATGTTGAGTTTCACAAGGTTTTTTTTTTTTTTCCAATTCAATGAAATGTAACAAGTATTGGATACATTCCTGGACATTGCAGGAAAGGTGTTTAAGTACAGGTGAACTAAAGTGTCTTAACTATCATCAGTGAATGGTTAGAATATTTGAAAGATTCAAGAAAGAGAGAATTGGGCATGTTTGTGGTTAAAATGGATGCTAAGAAGAAAAGCTAAGTGTAAACAAAAGCTTTGACATTTGTTTTCATTCACAGTTCTTTCCCACATGTGACTTAACTGAGGAATGTACAATTGAGAAGATCTAGGTATTTTCTGGAAAAAAAATAAGATCCATAGGCTGTACGCCGTGGCTCCCATTTTCTTTCTATTTCTTCTTAATACGTGGTGTGGATGTTGCTTTCTTCACTACTGGTTGTATGTGCAGATTGGACCATGCAGAATTACAAATTTGATCTTTGGAAGTTTGTCCTATTATTTTAACAGTAAAATGGAACTTAGTTGAGAATTATTTCTAAAATACGCTCTTGTTAATCATGCTTTAACATTTGATATTTCTATAGCTATATATGACAGAAATGAACCGAATGAGAGAAACCGTGATAGAAGTGGGTAAGGAAAATAGCACACTGAAGTCATCGTATAACACTGTGATGGATGAGAATGAATCCCTAAAAAAACAGGCAAGATTAATTATTTCCTGTTATTAGTAGCTTTAGAAGTTACAGTCAACAATTTTAAACGTTTGAACAAGTTGTTTGCAAAATTGCTGATTTTGTTTCTGTAAGACAAGAATTGTGTGAATGGTTGTAATTACTTTCTGCTTCATTTTCTAGCACGTGAAATTTAGTCTCTCAGATCTTTTCCAGTATTAAAGAAATTAGAGTTAGTCCCCTGACCCTGTAGCAACAGGTGATTTTAGGAAAGACTAACCATATCCTCTGAAGCAAACTGAGATTGGATAGAGAGAAAGTATTTTATAATGGAAGCCACCCTGTGCTGAATTGCTCTGCTGATTCTATTAAATAAAAAGTAGTATGTGTATTTCTAATTCCATGATTACTCAGTATCTTCAGTTATTTTTGAAAGTGTTAATTAAAGGAATATTTTCTCTGTTCTTAAAGACACGCTGAGACAGTGGTTCACAATAATACAGAGTTAAAGTTTTCTTCTCACTTGACTTAAATCTGACCTAAATGCTGACAGGCAAATTGCTACGTAAACTCTTTTGACCATTGCTCCTTCAGTGAATTGCAGTTCTGATGCTCTTGAGTCTGATGAAAATCATCTGCTTCCTAGTCTCAGTAAAATCTTTGTCCTCCTCTTTTGTGCAAACTGAAGTATTCACAGAGGACTTACATGATGATCGGGATGTTTGTTGTATCCATAGAGTACGTTACTTATATTTAAATGGAGGTTATAGTTTGCCTCGTATTCTTTTCTCACAGAGCATGGTCAGTAACAGTGTCATTCTTTCGAGAAGAAAACTTTCACCCTCTCTATTTCCAAGGCCATTAGACCATTCTTGAAACAGGCACTCCATTTTTTGTGTCATTTCTTTATGAGAAGTAATCAAATACGTAGTGCCTATATCCCTAAAGAGGTATTGTGCTTATTCTTCCCCTGTAAGCGGAAAGGTTGGGCCGCAAGTCAACAAAGAGCCACGACTATTTTATTTATCCAGGCAGAGATTGCCTGGAGAGGTTGAGGAGTCCCCGTCCTTGAAGATCTTCACAAGCTGCCTGGACGTGGTCCTGGGCAGCCTGCTCTGGGTGGCCCTGTTTAAACAAGATGGTTGGACCAGATGGTCTCCAGAGGTCCCTTCCCACCTCGGCCATCCCGTGATTTGTTGAGGAAGTGGACAGTGATTTTGTTTCTATCACTGTCCATGCTGAGAAGAAAAAAATTGAACTTTTAGCAATCACATCAAATGATTTCAGTGTGATGGTTAAGTCAAAAAGTGAGTTTTGAATCTACAGCTATTTGAATGGTTTTTGATTCTTTCAGTTAAGTGACGCGAAAGAACAGAACAAGAAGTTAGAAGATCGAGCAAGAAGCATGCAAGCTCAGTTAAATGATTCAAAGGTAAGGTTTCTTCTTCCAGGTACCTTCTTCCTTTATAGTTAACAAGTGAAATATAATTCATTGTTACGTTTTATTGTAGCAGAAGCATGCATTGGTAATGACACAGAAGTCTAATGATTCAGGACAAGTGGTGCGCTCACGTAAACGTGGTATGGAGAAAAATGAGACAGGAGCATCAAAAAGTGATAAGGTAAGGACTGGGCAAGGTGAAAGATCTGTGTGAAAGACTTTAGGCAGTAGAACGTTATGTATCTGCTAGAAATTAGAAAATGCTAGAAATTAGAAAAATAAAATAATTTTTATTGATTTTTTTTAGTGAGTTAATTACAGTAGGAATAGGTAGACACTATATTGGGAGAAACAGTCAACTGAAAGAATAAAGTATGTTGCTAAAAATGTCTTTTGAATTTTATATTGTGTATGTACATGTTTTTTGCTTATTTAGCTATGTTTTCTTCTTCCTCTCATGTTATCTCTCAACTATGAATTAAAATTATATTCTGCCTGCACTGTAACTGTTTTCTTCTGCTGTGTCAGAGCAAATCTTAAACTTATCCTGGTTACTGCTACAGTACAACACTGTCCTTTATGAATAAAACCAGCTGAAATGTAGTTAGAGAAGTCAGATAACAAATTTTAATTTGATAAGCCAGAGATGATTGTACTGCTGTTATACTTTGGGGAAATGGTCTTTAATGTGGGAAAGAATAAATGCAGTGTTCATATATAGTTCCAAAAGGATCACCTTGTTTTCCTTAAAATACCTTCTTGCATCACTTAATGAAATACTTTCTGTCTCCATGTTATTCCAGTCAGTAGCAAGTCCTCTGCTAGTACTCTGCCAACATTTCCCGACTGGTAATGACTTTCTCCCGCTAGAGGCTAAACTGAAATGAGAAAGAGAGATATTCACACCATTCTACTTGATCTATATCAGATGCCTTAAAACTGTACTGTCTCTATATAGCCAACATATTTCTCTGTGTACGTAGGTTTTAGCGTACTTTAGTCGCAAGTGATATATGAGCAGCATCAGTAGTTATAATTCTGAGTGAAGAGAAGAACAGTTGTCTGAAGGTAGATACAAGAAGACCTGTGAAGGTTTTAAAGAGCTGTTTGTGCAGCCTGTCTTCAGGAACCTCTGGATACCTTTCACAGAGTTTTTCTGTACAGTTGTAGTAGAGGGACAGAATGACAATGTCATGAAGTCTTTATTCTTCTAACGGTGCTACTTACACAGTTAAAATTTAGCATAAGTAGATTGTATGAAATAAAGCAAAGGAGTGTATCACATGTATCAAAATGAGGATTTCCACATGCACAGATCATTAAGCCATTGAGGGAGGATGCACAAGCCATTGAGGGAGTATGTAGATACAGGAAAAAAAGGGAGAAAGGTGTCAGGGGAGCAGGACCTCAACTTTCAATAGGGAAGGAATGTGTTAAGATAGATGGTTCAAATCCGTAAAAGTGATTTTAAAGATGTCTTTAGAAAAAACACAAGTGGCTTTAAAAGTGTCACACAGGTTAGAGAAGTGTTGAAAAGCCAGGAGCAGTTAGTGGTTATCTGTAAAAACTTGTGGAGGTCAAGTGGAGTCAACTAGAAAAATCTGATGCCGTTCTTTTCAAATGGGAAAGAGTTACACAGCCATCAACTTAATGTTGGTTCTCAGCTAAAAATATAAATATATGTCCTGGCAAGCTATGAACAAACCATGCGAAGTGCCATGCCAGAAACACTGCAGTAAATGGCAACGAGCTTGTGTTAATCCTAAATTGTCAAATCAGTGTGATTTCCATTAGGACAAGGTAACAGGCATGGCTAGTAGAGGAGTACTAGTTATATGTATGTCTAGACTTTGCTGTATTGTTTCTGGTACAGTTTTACGTGGCGTTTTCATAATCATATTAGAAAAGTATGACAGCTGAAATAAGGTTGGTGGTAAGGTGTAGTGAGACAGTGTTTCACAGCTGAAGGAATGTACATAGTAGATTCTGGAATAGTCTCTTTTGGGTCCAGTATTGGGTGTTTTCAGTGAGAAGTGTGATGGTGAGAAAGAGCACGCTTGTTAAACTTGAAGCGAATAGCAAGCGAGGGAGAATTTCAAGCATGCTGAAAAAGAAGGTTAGGATTAAAATTGATCTTGACAAATTGAAGAGGTAGTAGGTCTGAGAAAAGCGCAATGCTTCAGAGGCAAGAGTGTGCAGTATTGCATTTGAACAGAAATATCATCTGTACACATGCAGGGTGATGAACAAATGCAGGGACACGTGAACATGCCAATCTTTGGCTACATAAAAGGCTGCCACAAAGAGAAAGAAAGTAATCTTTTTTTTTTCCATGTCTGTGATAGAAGTAGTGGCAGGGTAAGTATGAGGAAAAACTAGATTAAAACAAAAGCAGTCAACCACTGGGTCAGAGAGGTCAGTAAGACTGGTGCTTCCAGTATTTGCAGGTCTTCAGAACAGACTAGACAAACATTTGGCAGGAATGAAGTGATACAGTTGATTATGATATGGATGGTACCCGATTTAATAATGGAATTGGATGGTTTAGACATCCTGGCACCACCTACAGCAACCCAGTGGCCTGTGAAATTATTGCCAAATCCCTGAAGCACTGTGAAATTATTGTCAAACCCCGAATATGCAAGCCTTATAAAGCATTGTGTAACGTAGTTTGGAGAAATTGAGAATCTTAATTCAAATTTTTTCTCGCAAAACCTTTCACTTGTAATTCTGCTGTCCCTGACTGTTTTGAAAGTTTATGGTCAGTTTCAAGCCACCTTGCTCCTGCTCCATCCCAAGCTGAGCAAGCCTTTCCTAGGCTTGGTTAACTCTAAAGGTTCGGCCTTTTCAATGGAAGTAGTTGAGCAGTCCGCTTGGAGCCTACCTGTAGCATTTTTGTTTGTTGATGAGATCGTTTCTATATTTACCACTAAAGTCCTTTTTGCAGCATGATAACAGTCTGAGAGCGAGGCTTAAGAAAATGTAGTGGATGGCTGAATTGTTAGTGCAAAAGACAGCACTTCTGAACAAGGCGCTATTTTCACATAGAAGATTCTCACAGTTTCTGAGAAAAGGAACGTTATTTTCTGAAAACATTTGTTTTATACTCAACTTCAAAGCCTCAGTGTTGGTTTTTTTTTTCAGAATCTGCTGGCATATATTTAATTATATTACAAATTTCCAGTGAGGGGGAGAAAAGACACATTCCTTGGTTTCTTTTTCAAGACGCACAGGTTTTTGACTGTTACAAGTAATTGTCATTTCAGTTTTCCTTTGTTGCTGTTTTTTGTCTGTTTTTGCTTATAATTTAATGGTATGTCCTGGTATTAAATTATATTATTAAATTATGTTATAAAATATTATATTAAAAGATAACTATGTTGAGTTTCACAAGGTTTTTTTTTTTTTTCCAATTCAATGAAATGTAACAAGTATTGGATACATTCCTGGACATTGCAGGACAGGTGTTTAAGTACAGGTGAACTAAAGCGTCTTAACTATCATCAGTGAATGGTTAGAATATTTGAAAGATTCAAGAAAGAGAGAATTGGGCATGTTTGTGGTTAAAATGGATGCTAAGAAGAAAAGCTAAGTGTAAACAAAAGCTTTGACATTTGTTTTCATTCACAGTTCTTTCCCACATGTGACTTAACTGAGGAATGTACAATTGAGAAGATCTAGGTATTTTCTGGAAAAAAAATAAGATCCATAGGCTGTACGCCGTGGCTCCCATTTTCTTTCTATTTCTTCTTAATACGTGGTGTGGATGTTGCTTTCTTCACTACTGGTTGTATGTGCAGATTGGACCATGCAGAATTACAAATTTGATCTTTGGAAGTTTGTCCTGTTATTTTAACAGGAAAATGGAACTTAGTTGAGAATTATTTCTAAAAGATTATTTCTAAAAGCTCTTGTTAATCATGCTTTAACATTTGATATTTCTATAGCAACCTGATACCGAAATGAACCGAATGAAAGAAACCTTGAGAGGAGTGGCTGAGGAAAATAGTAAACTGAAGTCATCATTTAAGTCTGTGATGGATGAGAATGATTCCCTAAAAAAACAGGCAAGATTAATTATTTCCTGTTATTAGTAGCTTTAGAAGTTACAGTCAACAATTTTAAACGTTTGAACAAGTTGTTTGCAAAATTGCTGATTTTGTTTCTGTAAGACAAGAATTGTGTGAATGGTTGTAATTACTTTCTGCTTCATTTTCTAGCACGTGAAATTTAGTCTCTCAGATTTTTTCCAGTATTAAAGAAATTAGAGTTAGTCCTCTGACCCTGTAGCAACGGGTGATTTTAGGAAAGACTAACCATATCCTCTGAAGCAAACTGAGATTGGATAGAGAGAAAGTATTTTATAATGGAAGCCACCCTGTGCTGAATTGCTCTGCTGATTCTATTAAATAAAAAGTAGTATGTGTATTTCTAATTCCATGATTACTCAGTATCTTCAGTTATTTTTGAAAGTGTTAATTAAAGGAATATTTTCTCTGTTCTTAAAGACACGCTGAGACAGTGGTTCACAATAATACAGAGTTAAAGTTTTCTTCTCACTTGACTTAAATCTGACCTAAATGCTGACAGGCAAATTGCTACGTAAACTCTTTTGACCATTGCTCCTTCAGTGAATTGCAGTTCTGATGCTCTTGAGTCTGATGAAAATCATCTGCTTCCTAGTCTCAGTAAAATCTTTGTCCTTCTCTTTTGTGCAAACTGAAGTATTCACAGAGGACTTACATGATGATCGGGATGTTTGTTGTATCCATAGAGTACGTTACTTATATTTAAATGGAGGTTATAGTTTGCCTCGTATTCTTTTCTCACAGAGCATGGTCAGTAACAGTGTCATTCTTTCGAGAAGAAAACTTTCACCCTCTCTATTTCCAAGGCCATTAGACCATTCTTGAAACATGCACTCCATTTTTTGTGTCATTTCTTTATGAGAAGTAATCAAATATGTAGTGCCTATATCCCTAAAGAGGTATTGTGCTTATTCTTCCCCTGTAAGCGGAAAGGTTGGGCCGCAAGTCAACAAAGAGCCACGACTATTTTATTTATCCAGGCAGAGGTTGCCTGGAGAGGTTGAGGAGTCCCCGTCCTTGAAGATCTTCACAAGCTGCCTGGACGTGGTCCTGGGCAGCCTGCTCTGGGTGGCCCTGTTTAAACAAGATGGTTGGACCAGATGGTCTCCAGAGGTCCCTTCCCACCTCGGCCATCCCGTGATTTGTTGAGGAAGTGGACAGTGATTTTGTTTCTATCACTGTCCATGCTGAGAAGAAAAAAATTGAACTTTTAGCAATCACATCAAATGATTTCAGTGTGATGGTTAAGTCAAAAAGTGAGTTTTGAATCTACAGCTATTTGAATGGTTTTTGATTCTTTCAGTTAAGTGACGCGAAAGAACAGAACAAGAAGTTAGAAGATCGAGCAAGAAGCATGCAAGCTCAGTTAAATGATTCAAAGGTAAGGTTTCTTCTTCCAGGTACCTTCTTCCTTTATAGTTAACAAGTGAAATATAATTCATTGTTACGTTTTATTGTAGCAGAAGCATGCATTGGTAATGACACAGAAGTCTAATGATTCAGGACAAGTGGTGCGCTCACGTAAACGTGGTATGGAGAAAAATGAGACAGGAGCATCAAAAAGTGATAAGGTAAGGACTGGGCAAGGTGAAAGATCTGTTTGAAAGACTTTAGGCAGTAGAACGTTATGTATCTGCTAGAAATTAGAAAATGCTAGAAATTAGAAAAATAAAATAATTTTTATTGATTTTTTTTAGTGAGTTAATTACAGTAGGAATAGGTAGACACTATATTGGGAGAAACAGTCAACTGAAAGAATAAAGTATGTTGCTAAAAATGTCTTTTGAATTTTATATTGTGTATGTACATGTTTTTTGCTTATTTAGCTATGTTTTCTTCTTCCTCTCATGTTATCTCTCAACTATGAATTAAAATTATATTCTGCCTGCACTGTAACTGTTTTCTTCTGCTGTGTCAGAGCAAATCTTAAACTTATTCTGGTTACTGCTACAGTACAACACTGTCCTTTATGAATAAAACCAGCTGAAATGTAGTTAGAGAAGTCAGATAACAAATTTTAATTTGATAAGCCAGAGATGATTGTACTGCTGTTATACTTTGGGGAAATGGTCTTTAATGTGGGAAAGAATAAATGCAGTGTTCATATATAGTTCCAAAAGGATCACCTTGTTTTCCTTAAAATACCTTCTTGCATCACTTAATGAAATACTTTCTGTCTCCATGTTATTCCAGTCAGTAGCAAGTCCTCTGCTAGTACTCTGCCAACATTTCCCGACTGGTAATGACTTTCTCCCGCTAGAGGCTAAACTGAAATGAGAAAGAGAGATATTCACACCATTCTACTTGATCTATATCAGATGCCTTAAAACTGTACTGTCTCTATATAGCCAACATATTTCTCTGTGTACGTAGGTTTTAGCGTACTTTAGTCGCAAGTGATATATGAGCAGCATCAGTAGTTATAATTCTGAGTGAAGAGAAGAACAGTTGTCTGAAGGTAGATACAAGAAGACCTGTGAAGGTTTTAAAGAGCTGTTTGTGCAGCCTGTCTTCAGGAACCTCTGGATACCTTTCACAGAGTTTTTCTGTACAGTTGTAGTAGAGGGACAGAATGACAATGTCATGAAGTCTTTATTCTTCTAACGGTGCTACTTACACAGTTAAAATTTAGCATAAGTAGATTGTATGAAATAAAGCAAAGGAGTGTATCACATGTATCAAAATGAGGATTTCCACATGCACAGATCATTAAGCCATTGAGGGAGGATGCACAAGCCATTGAGGGAGTATGTAGATACAGGAAAAAAAGGGAGAAAGGTGTCAGGGGAGCAGGACCTCAACTTTCAATAGGGAAGGAATGTGTTAAGATAGATGGTTCAAATCCGTAAAAGTGATTTTAAAGATGTCTTTAGAAAAAACACAAGTGGCTTTAAAAGTGTCACACAGGTTAGAGAAGTGTTGAAAAGCCAGGAGCAGTTAGTGGTTATCTGTAAAAACTTGTGGAGGTCAAGTGGAGTCAACTAGAAAAATCTGATGCCGTTCTTTTCAAATGGGAAAGAGTTACACAGCCATCAACTTAATGTTGGTTCTCAGATAAATAAATAAATATATGTCCTGGCAAGCTATGAACAAACCATGCGAAGTGCCATGCCAAAAACACTGCAGTAAATGGCAACGAGCTTGTGTTAATCCTAAATTGTCAAATCAGTGTGATTTCCATTAGGACAAGGTAACAGGCATGGCTAGTAGAGGAGTACTAGTTATATGTATGTCTAGACTTTGCTGTATTGTTTCTGGTACAGTTTTACGTGGCGTTTTCATAATCATATTAGAAAAGTATGACAGCTGAAATAAGGTTGGTGGTAAGGTGTAGTGAGACAGTGTTTCACAGCTGAAGGAATGTACATAGTAGATTCTGGAATAGTCTCTTTTGGGTCCAGTATTGGGTGTTTTCAGTGAGAAGTGTGATGGTGAGAAAGAGCACGCTTGTTAAACTTGAAGCGAATAGCAAGCGAGGGAGAATTTCAAGCATGCTGAAAAAGAAGGTTAGGATTAAAATTGATCTTGACAAATTGAAGAGGTAGTAGGTCTGAGAAAAGCGCAATGCTTCAGAGGCAAGAGTGTGCAGTATTGCATTTGAACAGAAATATCATCTGTACACATGCAGGGTGATGAACAAATGCAGGGACACGTGAACATGCCAATCTTTGGCTACATAAAAGGCTGCCACAAAGAGAAAGAAAGTAATCTTTTTTTTTTCCATGTCTGTGATAGAAGTAGTGGCAGGGTAAGTATGAGGAAAAACTAGATTAAAACAAAAGCAGTCAACCACTGGGTCAGAGAGGTCAGTAAGACTGGTGCTTCCAGTATTTGCAGGTCTTCAGAACAGACTAGACAAACATTTGGCAGGAATGAAGTGATACAGTTGATTATGATATGGATGGTACCCGATTTAATAATGGAATTGGATGGTTTAGACATCCTGGCACCACCTACAGCAACCCAGTGGCCTGTGAAATTATTGCCAAATCCCTGAAGCACTGTGAAATTATTGTCAAACCCCGAATATGCAAGCCTTATAAAGCATTGTGTAACGTAGTTTGGAGAAATTGAGAATCTTAACTCAAATTTTTTCTCGCAAAACCTTTCACTTGTAATTCTGCTGTCCCTGACTGTTTTGAAAGTTTATGGTCAGTTTCAAGCCACCTTGCTCCTGCTCCATCCCAAGCTGAGCAAGCCTTTCCTAGGCTTGGTTAACTCTAAAGGTTTGGCCTTTTCAATGGAAGTAGTTGAGCAGTCCGCTTGGAGCCTATCTGTAGCATTTTTGTTTGTCGATGAGATCGTTTCTATATTTACCACTAAAGTCCTTTTTGCAGCATGATAACAGTCTGAGAGCGAGGCTTAAGAAAATGTAGTGGATGGCTGAATTGTTAGTGCAAAAGACAGCACTTCTGAACAAGGCGCTATTTTCACATAGAAGTTTCTCACAGTTTCTGAGAAAAGGAACGTTATTTTCTGAAAACATTTGTTTTATACTCAACTTCAAAGCCTCAGTGTTGTTTTTTTTCAGAATCTGCTGGCATATATTTAATTATATTACAAATTTCCAGTGAGGGGGAGAAAAGACACATTCCTTGGTTTCTTTTTCAAGACGTACAGGTTTTTGACTGTTACAAGTAATTGTCATTTCAGTTTTCCTTTGTTGCTGTTTTGTTTGCTTATAATTTAATGGTATGTCCTGGTATTAAATTATATTATTAAATTATGTTATAAAATATTATATTAAAAGATAACTATGTTGAGTTTCACAAGGTTTTTTTTTTTTCCAATTCAATGAAATGTAACAAGTATTGGATACATTCCTGGACATTGCAGGACAGGTGTTTAAGTACAGGTGAACTAAAGCGTCTTAACTATCAGCAGTGAATGGTTAGAATATTTGAAAGATTCAAGAAAGAGAGAATTGGGCATGTTTGTGGTTAAAATGGATGCTAAGAAGAAAAGCTAAGTGTAAACAAAAGCTTTGACATTTGTTTTCATTCACAGTTCTTTCCCACATGTGACTTAACTGAGGAATGTACAATTGAGAAGATCTAGGTATTTTCTGGAAAAAAATAAGATCCATAGGCTGTACGCCGTGGCTCCCATTTTCTTTCTATTTCTTCTTAATACGTGGTGTGGATGTTGCTTTCTTCACTACTGGTTGTATGTGCAGATTGGACCATGCAGAATTACAAATTTGATCTTTGGAAGTTTGTCCTGTTATTTTAACAGGAAAATGGAACTTAGTTGAGAATTATTTCTAAAATACGCTCTTGTTAATCATGCTTTAACATTTGATATTTCTATAGCAACCTGATACCGAAATGAACCGAATGAAAGAAACCTTGAGAGGAGTGGCTGAGGAAAATAGTAAACTGAAGTCATCATTTAAGTCTGTGATGGATGAGAATGATTCCCTAAAAAAACAGGCAAGATTAATTATTTCCTGTTATTAGTAGCTTTAGAAGTTACAGTCAACAATTTTAAACGTTTGAACAAGTTGTTTGCAAAATTGCTGATTTTGTTTCTGTAAGACAAGAATTGTGTGAATGGTTGTAATTACTTTCTGCTTCATTTTCTAGCACGTGAAATTTAGTCTCTCAGATCTTTTCCAGTATTAAAGAAATTAGAGTTAGTCCCCTGACCCTGTAGCAACAGGTGATTTTAGGAAAGACTAACCATATCCTTTGAAGCAAACTGAGATTGGATAGAGAGAAAGTATTTTATAATGGAAGCTACCCTGTGCTGAATTGCTCTGCTGATTCTATTAAATAAAAAGTAGTATGTGTATTTCTAATTCCATGATTACTCAGTATCTTCAGTTATTTTTGAAAGTGTTAATTAAAGGAATATTTTCTCTGTTCTTAAAGACACGCTGAGACAGTGGTTCACAATAATACAGAGTTAAAGTTTTCTTCTCACTTGACTTAAATCTGACCTAAATGCTGACAGGCAAATTGCTACGTAAACTCTTTTGACCATTGCTCCTTCAGTGAATTGCAGTTCTGATGCTCTTGAGTCTGATGAAAATCATCTGCTTCCTAGTCTCAGTAAAATCTTTGTCCTTCTCTTTTGTGCAAACTGAAGTATTCACAGAGGACTTACATGATGATCGGGATGTTTGTTGTATCCATAGAGTACGTTACTTATATTTAAATGGAGGTTATAGTTTGCCTCGTATTCTTTTCTCACAGAGCATGGTCTGTGACAGTGTCATTCTTGCGAGAAGAAAACTTTCACCCTCTCTATTTCCAAGGCCATTAGACCATTCTTGAAACATGCACTCCATTTTTTGTGTCATTTCTTTATGAGAAGTAATCAAATACGTAGTGCCTATATCCCTAAAGAGGTATTGTGCTTATTCTTCCCCTGTAAGCGGAAAGGTTGGGCCGCAAGTCAACAAAGAGCCACGACTATTTTATTTATCCAGGCAGAGATTGCCTGGAGAGGTTGAGGAGTCCCCGTCCTTGAAGATCTTCACAAGCTGCCTGGACGTGGTCCTGGGCAGCCTGCTCTGGGTGGCCCCGTTTAAACAAGATGGTTGGACCAGATGGTCTCCAGAGGTCCCTTCCCACCTCGGCCATCCCGTGATTTGTTGAGGAAGTGGACAGTGATTTTGTTTCTATCACTGTCCATGCTGAGAAGAAAAAAATTGAACTTTTAGCAATCACATCAAATGATTTCAATGTGATGGTTAAGTCAAAAAGTGAGTTTTGAATCTACAGCTATTTGAATGGTTTTTGATTCTTTCAGTTAAGTGGCATGTACGAATACAACAAGAAGTTAGAAGATCATGCAAGAAGCATGCAAGCTCAGTTAAATGATTTACAGGTAAGGTTTCTTCTTCCAGGTACCTTCTTCCTTTATAGTTAACAAGTGAAATATAATTCATTGTTACATTTTATTGTAGCAGAAGCATGCATTGGTAATGGCACAGATGTCCAATGTGTCAGGAGGAGTGGTGTACCAACGTAAACGTGGTAACGAGGAAAAAGAGACAGCAATATCAAAAAGTGCTAAGGTAAGAATTGGGCAAGGTGAAAGATCTGTTTGAAAGACTTTAGGCAGTAGAACGTTATGTATCTGCTAGAAATTAGAAAATGCTAGAAATTAGAAAAATAAAATTTTTATTGTTTTTTTTAGTGAGTTAATTACAGTAGGAATAGGTAGACACTATATTGGGAGACACAGATAGTCAACTGAAAGAATAAAGTATGTTGCTAAAAATGTCTTTTGAATTTTATATTGTGTATGTATATGTTTTTTGCTTATTTAGCTGTTTTCTTCTTCCTCTCATGTTATCTCTCAACTATGAATTAAAATTATATTCTGCCTGCACTGTAACTGTTTTCTTCTGCTGTGTCAGAGCAAATCTTAAACTTATCCTGGTTACTGCTACAGTACAACACTGTCCTTTATGAATAAAACCAGCTGAAATGTAGTTAGAGAAGTCAGATAACAAATTTTAATTTGATAAGCCAGAGATGATTGTACTGCTGTTATACTTTGGGGAAATGGTCTTTAATGTGGGAAAGAATAAATGCAGTGTTCATATATAGTTCCAAAAGGATCACCTTGTTTTCCTTAAAATACCTTCTTGCATCACTTAATGAAATACTTTCTGTCTCCATGTTATTCCAGTCAGTAGCAAGTCCTCTGCTAGTACTCTGCCAACATTTCCCGACTGGTAATGACTTTCTCCCGCTAGAGGCTAAACTGAAATGAGAAAGAGAGATATTCACACCATTCTACTTGATCTATATCAGATGCCTTAAAACTGTACTGTCTCTATATAGCCAACATATTTCTCTGTGTACGTAGGTTTTAGCGTACTTTAGTCGCAAGTGATATATGAGCAGCATCAGTAGTTATAATTCTGAGTGAAGAGAAGAACAGTTGTCTGAAGGTAGATACAAGAAGACCTGTGAAGGTTTTAAAGAGCTGTTTGTGCAGCCTGTCTTCAGGAACCTCTGGATACCTTTCACAGAGTTTTTCTGTACAGTTGTAGTAGAGGGACAGAATGACAATGTCATGAAGTCTTTATTCTTCTAACGGTGCTACTTACACAGTTAAAATTTAGCATAAGTAGATTGTATGAAATAAAGCAAAGGAGTGTATCACATGTATCAAAATGAGGATTTCCACATGCACAGATCATTAAGCCATTGAGGGAGGATGCACAAGCCATTGAGGGAGTATGTAGATACAGGAAAAAAAGGGAGAAAGGTGTCAGGGGAGCAGGACCTCAACTTTCAATAGGGAAGGAATGTGTTAAGATAGATGGTTCAAATCCGTAAAAGTGATTTTAAAGATGTCTTTAGAAAAAACACAAGTGGCTTTAAAAGTGTCACACAGGTTAGAGAAGTGTTGAAAAGCCAGGAGCAGTTAGTGGTTATCTGTAAAAACTTGTGGAGGTCAAGTGGAGTCAACTAGAAAAATCTGATGCCGTTCTTTTCAAATGGGAAAGAGTTACACAGCCATCAACTTAATGTTGGTTCTCAGCTAAAAATATAAATATATGTCCTGGCAAGCTATGAACAAACCATGCGAAGTGCCATGCCAGAAACACTGCAGTAAATGGCAACGAGCTTGTGTTAATCCTAAATTGTCAAATCAGTGTGATTTCCATTAGGACAAGGTAACAGGCATGGCTAGTAGAGGAGTACTAGTTATATGTATGTCTAGACTTTGCTGTATTGTTTCTGGTACAGTTTTACGTGGCGTTTTCATAATCATATTAGAAAAGTATGACAGCTGAAATAAGGTTGGTGGTAAGGTGTAGTGAGACAGTGTTTCACAGCTGAAGGAATGTACATAGTAGATTCTGGAATAGTCTCTTTTGGGTCCAGTATTGGGTGTTTTCAGTGAGAAGTGTGATGGTGAGAAAGAGCACGCTTGTTAAACTTGAAGCGAATAGCAAGCGAGGGAGAATTTCAAGCATGCTGAAAAAGAAGGTTAGGATTAAAATTGATCTTGACAAATTGAAGAGGTAGTAGGTCTGAGAAAAGCGCAATGCTTCAGAGGCAAGAGTGTGCAGTATTGCATTTGAACAGAAATATCATCTGTACACATGCAGGGTGATGAACAAATGCAGGGACACGTGAACATGCCAATCTTTGGCTACATAAAAGGCTGCCACAAAGAGAAAGAAAGTAATCTTTTTTTTTTCCATGTCTGTGATAGAAGTAGTGGCAGGGTAAGTATGAGGAAAAACTAGATTAAAACAAAAGCAGTCAACCACTGGGTCAGAGAGGTCAGTAAGACTGGTGCTTCCAGTATTTGCAGGTCTTCAGAACAGACTAGACAAACATTTGGCAGGAATGAAGTGATACAGTTGATTATGATATGGATGGTACCCGATTTAATAATGGAATTGGATGGTTTAGACATCCTGGCACCACCTACAGCAACCCAGTGGCCTGTGAAATTATTGCCAAATCCCTGAAGCACTGTGAAATTATTGTCAAACCCCGAATATGCAAGCCTTATAAAGCATTGTGTAACGTAGTTTGGAGAAATTGAGAATCTTAAATCAAATTTTTTCTCGCAAAACCTTTCACTTGTAATTCTGCTGTCCCTGACTGTTTTGAAAGTTTATGGTCAGTTTCAAGCCACCTTGCTCCTGCTCCATCCCAAGCTGAGCAAGCCTTTCCTAGGCTTGGTTAACTCTAAAGGTTCGGCCTTTTCAATGGAAGTAGTTGAGCAGTCCGCTTGGAGCCTATCTGTAGCATTTTTGTTTGTCGATGAGATCGTTTCTATATTTACCACTAAAGTCCTTTTTGCAGCATGATAACAGTCTGAGAGCGAGGCTTAAGAAAATGTAGTGGATGGCTGAATTGTTAGTGCAAAAGACAGCACTTCTGAACAAGGCGCTATTTTCACATAGAAGATTCTCACAGTTTCTGAGAAAAGGAACGTTATTTTCTGAAAACATTTGTTTTATACTCAACTTCAAAGCCTCAGTGTTGGTTTTTTTTTTCAGAATCTGCTGGCATATATTTAATTATATTACAAATTTCCAGTGAGGGGGAGAAAAGACACATTCCTTGGTTTCTTTTTCAAGACGCACAGGTTTTTGACTGTTACAAGTAATTGTCATTTCAGTTTTCCTTTGTTGCTGTTTTTTGTCTGTTTTTGCTTATAATTTAATGGTATGTCCTGGTATTAAATTATATTATTAAATTATGTTATAAAATATTATATTAAAAGATAACTATGTTGAGTTTCACAAGGTTTTTTTTTTTTTTCCAATTCAATGAAATGTAACAAGTATTGGATACATTCCTGGACATTGCAGGACAGGTGTTTAAGTACAGGTGAACTAAAGCGTCTTAACTATCATCAGTGAATGGTTAGAATATTTGAAAGATTCAAGAAAGAGAGAATTGGGCATGTTTGTGGTTAAAATGGATGCTAAGAAGAAAAGCTAAGTGTAAACAAAAGCTTTGACATTTGTTTTCATTCACAGTTCTTTCCCACATGTGACTTAACTGAGGAATGTACAATTGAGAAGATCTAGGTATTTTCTGGAAAAAAAATAAGATCCATAGGCTGTACGCCGTGGCTCCCATTTTCTTTCTATTTCTTCTTAATACGTGGTGTGGATGTTGCTTTCTTCACTACTGGTTGTATGTGCAGATTGGACCATGCAGAATTACAAATTTGATCTTTGGAAGTTTGTCCTGTTATTTTAACAGGAAAATGGAACTTAGTTGAGAATTATTTCTAAAAGATTATTTCTAAAAGCTCTTGTTAATCATGCTTTAACATTTGATATTTCTATAGCAACCTGATACCGAAATGAACCGAATGAAAGAAACCTTGAGAGGAGTGGCTGAGGAAAATAGTAAACTGAAGTCATCATTTAAGTCTGTGATGGATGAGAATGATTCCCTAAAAAAACAGGCAAGATTAATTATTTCCTGTTATTAGTAGCTTTAGAAGTTACAGTCAACAATTTTAAACGTTTGAACAAGTTGTTTGCAAAATTGCTGATTTTGTTTCTGTAAGACAAGAATTGTGTGAATGGTTGTAATTACTTTCTGCTTCATTTTCTAGCACGTGAAATTTAGTCTCTCAGATTTTTTCCAGTATTAAAGAAATTAGAGTTAGTCCTCTGACCCTGTAGCAACGGGTGATTTTAGGAAAGACTAACCATATCCTCTGAAGCAAACTGAGATTGGATAGAGAGAAAGTATTTTATAATGGAAGCCACCCTGTGCTGAATTGCTCTGCTGATTCTATTAAATAAAAAGTAGTATGTGTATTTCTAATTCCATGATTACTCAGTATCTTCAGTTATTTTTGAAAGTGTTAATTAAAGGAATATTTTCTCTGTTCTTAAAGACACGCTGAGACAGTGGTTCACAATAATACAGAGTTAAAGTTTTCTTCTCACTTGACTTAAATCTGACCTAAATGCTGACAGGCAAATTGCTACGTAAACTCTTTTGACCATTGCTCCTTCAGTGAATTGCAGTTCTGATGCTCTTGAGTCTGATGAAAATCATCTGCTTCCTAGTCTCAGTAAAATCTTTGTCCTTCTCTTTTGTGCAAACTGAAGTATTCACAGAGGACTTACATGATGATCGGGATGTTTGTTGTATCCATAGAGTACGTTACTTATATTTAAATGGAGGTTATAGTTTGCCTCGTATTCTTTTCTCACAGAGCATGGTCAGTAACAGTGTCATTCTTTCGAGAAGAAAACTTTCACCCTCTCTATTTCCAAGGCCATTAGACCATTCTTGAAACATGCACTCCATTTTTTGTGTCATTTCTTTATGAGAAGTAATCAAATATGTAGTGCCTATATCCCTAAAGAGGTATTGTGCTTATTCTTCCCCTGTAAGCGGAAAGGTTGGGCCGCAAGTCAACAAAGAGCCACGACTATTTTATTTATCCAGGCAGAGGTTGCCTGGAGAGGTTGAGGAGTCCCCGTCCTTGAAGATCTTCACAAGCTGCCTGGACGTGGTCCTGGGCAGCCTGCTCTGGGTGGCCCTGTTTAAACAAGATGGTTGGACCAGATGGTCTCCAGAGGTCCCTTCCCACCTCGGCCATCCCGTGATTTGTTGAGGAAGTGGACAGTGATTTTGTTTCTATCACTGTCCATGCTGAGAAGAAAAAAATTGAACTTTTAGCAATCACATCAAATGATTTCAGTGTGATGGTTAAGTCAAAAAGTGAGTTTTGAATCTACAGCTATTTGAATGGTTTTTGATTCTTTCAGTTAAGTGACGCGAAAGAACAGAACAAGAAGTTAGAAGATCGAGCAAGAAGCATGCAAGCTCAGTTAAATGATTCAAAGGTAAGGTTTCTTCTTCCAGGTACCTTCTTCCTTTATAGTTAACAAGTGAAATATAATTCATTGTTACGTTTTATTGTAGCAGAAGCATGCATTGGTAATGACACAGAAGTCTAATGATTCAGGACAAGTGGTGCGCTCACGTAAACGTGGTATGGAGAAAAATGAGACAGGAGCATCAAAAAGTGATAAGGTAAGGACTGGGCAAGGTGAAAGATCTGTTTGAAAGACTTTAGGCAGTAGAACGTTATGTATCTGCTAGAAATTAGAAAATGCTAGAAATTAGAAAAATAAAATAATTTTTATTGATTTTTTTTAGTGAGTTAATTACAGTAGGAATAGGTAGACACTATATTGGGAGAAACAGTCAACTGAAAGAATAAAGTATGTTGCTAAAAATGTCTTTTGAATTTTATATTGTGTATGTACATGTTTTTTGCTTATTTAGCTATGTTTTCTTCTTCCTCTCATGTTATCTCTCAACTATGAATTAAAATTATATTCTGCCTGCACTGTAACTGTTTTCTTCTGCTGTGTCAGAGCAAATCTTAAACTTATTCTGGTTACTGCTACAGTACAACACTGTCCTTTATGAATAAAACCAGCTGAAATGTAGTTAGAGAAGTCAGATAACAAATTTTAATTTGATAAGCCAGAGATGATTGTACTGCTGTTATACTTTGGGGAAATGGTCTTTAATGTGGGAAAGAATAAATGCAGTGTTCATATATAGTTCCAAAAGGATCACCTTGTTTTCCTTAAAATACCTTCTTGCATCACTTAATGAAATACTTTCTGTCTCCATGTTATTCCAGTCAGTAGCAAGTCCTCTGCTAGTACTCTGCCAACATTTCCCGACTGGTAATGACTTTCTCCCGCTAGAGGCTAAACTGAAATGAGAAAGAGAGATATTCACACCATTCTACTTGATCTATATCAGATGCCTTAAAACTGTACTGTCTCTATATAGCCAACATATTTCTCTGTGTACGTAGGTTTTAGCGTACTTTAGTCGCAAGTGATATATGAGCAGCATCAGTAGTTATAATTCTGAGTGAAGAGAAGAACAGTTGTCTGAAGGTAGATACAAGAAGACCTGTGAAGGTTTTAAAGAGCTGTTTGTGCAGCCTGTCTTCAGGAACCTCTGGATACCTTTCACAGAGTTTTTCTGTACAGTTGTAGTAGAGGGACAGAATGACAATGTCATGAAGTCTTTATTCTTCTAACGGTGCTACTTACACAGTTAAAATTTAGCATAAGTAGATTGTATGAAATAAAGCAAAGGAGTGTATCACATGTATCAAAATGAGGATTTCCACATGCACAGATCATTAAGCCATTGAGGGAGGATGCACAAGCCATTGAGGGAGTATGTAGATACAGGAAAAAAAGGGAGAAAGGTGTCAGGGGAGCAGGACCTCAACTTTCAATAGGGAAGGAATGTGTTAAGATAGATGGTTCAAATCCGTAAAAGTGATTTTAAAGATGTCTTTAGAAAAAACACAAGTGGCTTTAAAAGTGTCACACAGGTTAGAGAAGTGTTGAAAAGCCAGGAGCAGTTAGTGGTTATCTGTAAAAACTTGTGGAGGTCAAGTGGAGTCAACTAGAAAAATCTGATGCCGTTCTTTTCAAATGGGAAAGAGTTACACAGCCATCAACTTAATGTTGGTTCTCAGATAAATAAATAAATATATGTCCTGGCAAGCTATGAACAAACCATGCGAAGTGCCATGCCAAAAACACTGCAGTAAATGGCAACGAGCTTGTGTTAATCCTAAATTGTCAAATCAGTGTGATTTCCATTAGGACAAGGTAACAGGCATGGCTAGTAGAGGAGTACTAGTTATATGTATGTCTAGACTTTGCTGTATTGTTTCTGGTACAGTTTTACGTGGCGTTTTCATAATCATATTAGAAAAGTATGACAGCTGAAATAAGGTTGGTGGTAAGGTGTAGTGAGACAGTGTTTCACAGCTGAAGGAATGTACATAGTAGATTCTGGAATAGTCTCTTTTGGGTCCAGTATTGGGTGTTTTCAGTGAGAAGTGTGATGGTGAGAAAGAGCACGCTTGTTAAACTTGAAGCGAATAGCAAGCGAGGGAGAATTTCAAGCATGCTGAAAAAGAAGGTTAGGATTAAAATTGATCTTGACAAATTGAAGAGGTAGTAGGTCTGAGAAAAGCGCAATGCTTCAGAGGCAAGAGTGTGCAGTATTGCATTTGAACAGAAATATCATCTGTACACATGCAGGGTGATGAACAAATGCAGGGACACGTGAACATGCCAATCTTTGGCTACATAAAAGGCTGCCACAAAGAGAAAGAAAGTAATCTTTTTTTTTTCCATGTCTGTGATAGAAGTAGTGGCAGGGTAAGTATGAGGAAAAACTAGATTAAAACAAAAGCAGTCAACCACTGGGTCAGAGAGGTCAGTAAGACTGGTGCTTCCAGTATTTGCAGGTCTTCAGAACAGACTAGACAAACATTTGGCAGGAATGAAGTGATACAGTTGATTATGATATGGATGGTACCCGATTTAATAATGGAATTGGATGGTTTAGACATCCTGGCACCACCTACAGCAACCCAGTGGCCTGTGAAATTATTGCCAAATCCCTGAAGCACTGTGAAATTATTGTCAAACCCCGAATATGCAAGCCTTATAAAGCATTGTGTAACGTAGTTTGGAGAAATTGAGAATCTTAACTCAAATTTTTTCTCGCAAAACCTTTCACTTGTAATTCTGCTGTCCCTGACTGTTTTGAAAGTTTATGGTCAGTTTCAAGCCACCTTGCTCCTGCTCCATCCCAAGCTGAGCAAGCCTTTCCTAGGCTTGGTTAACTCTAAAGGTTTGGCCTTTTCAATGGAAGTAGTTGAGCAGTCCGCTTGGAGCCTATCTGTAGCATTTTTGTTTGTCGATGAGATCGTTTCTATATTTACCACTAAAGTCCTTTTTGCAGCATGATAACAGTCTGAGAGCGAGGCTTAAGAAAATGTAGTGGATGGCTGAATTGTTAGTGCAAAAGACAGCACTTCTGAACAAGGCGCTATTTTCACATAGAAGTTTCTCACAGTTTCTGAGAAAAGGAACGTTATTTTCTGAAAACATTTGTTTTATACTCAACTTCAAAGCCTCAGTGTTGTTTTTTTTCAGAATCTGCTGGCATATATTTAATTATATTACAAATTTCCAGTGAGGGGGAGAAAAGACACATTCCTTGGTTTCTTTTTCAAGACGTACAGGTTTTTGACTGTTACAAGTAATTGTCATTTCAGTTTTCCTTTGTTGCTGTTTTGTTTGCTTATAATTTAATGGTATGTCCTGGTATTAAATTATATTATTAAATTATGTTATAAAATATTATATTAAAAGATAACTATGTTGAGTTTCACAAGGTTTTTTTTTTTTCCAATTCAATGAAATGTAACAAGTATTGGATACATTCCTGGACATTGCAGGACAGGTGTTTAAGTACAGGTGAACTAAAGCGTCTTAACTATCAGCAGTGAATGGTTAGAATATTTGAAAGATTCAAGAAAGAGAGAATTGGGCATGTTTGTGGTTAAAATGGATGCTAAGAAGAAAAGCTAAGTGTAAACAAAAGCTTTGACATTTGTTTTCATTCACAGTTCTTTCCCACATGTGACTTAACTGAGGAATGTACAATTGAGAAGATCTAGGTATTTTCTGGAAAAAAATAAGATCCATAGGCTGTACGCCGTGGCTCCCATTTTCTTTCTATTTCTTCTTAATACGTGGTGTGGATGTTGCTTTCTTCACTACTGGTTGTATGTGCAGATTGGACCATGCAGAATTACAAATTTGATCTTTGGAAGTTTGTCCTGTTATTTTAACAGGAAAATGGAACTTAGTTGAGAATTATTTCTAAAATACGCTCTTGTTAATCATGCTTTAACATTTGATATTTCTATAGCAACCTGATACCGAAATGAACCGAATGAAAGAAACCTTGAGAGGAGTGGCTGAGGAAAATAGTAAACTGAAGTCATCATTTAAGTCTGTGATGGATGAGAATGATTCCCTAAAAAAACAGGCAAGATTAATTATTTCCTGTTATTAGTAGCTTTAGAAGTTACAGTCAACAATTTTAAACGTTTGAACAAGTTGTTTGCAAAATTGCTGATTTTGTTTCTGTAAGACAAGAATTGTGTGAATGGTTGTAATTACTTTCTGCTTCATTTTCTAGCACGTGAAATTTAGTCTCTCAGATCTTTTCCAGTATTAAAGAAATTAGAGTTAGTCCCCTGACCCTGTAGCAACAGGTGATTTTAGGAAAGACTAACCATATCCTTTGAAGCAAACTGAGATTGGATAGAGAGAAAGTATTTTATAATGGAAGCTACCCTGTGCTGAATTGCTCTGCTGATTCTATTAAATAAAAAGTAGTATGTGTATTTCTAATTCCATGATTACTCAGTATCTTCAGTTATTTTTGAAAGTGTTAATTAAAGGAATATTTTCTCTGTTCTTAAAGACACGCTGAGACAGTGGTTCACAATAATACAGAGTTAAAGTTTTCTTCTCACTTGACTTAAATCTGACCTAAATGCTGACAGGCAAATTGCTACGTAAACTCTTTTGACCATTGCTCCTTCAGTGAATTGCAGTTCTGATGCTCTTGAGTCTGATGAAAATCATCTGCTTCCTAGTCTCAGTAAAATCTTTGTCCTTCTCTTTTGTGCAAACTGAAGTATTCACAGAGGACTTACATGATGATCGGGATGTTTGTTGTATCCATAGAGTACGTTACTTATATTTAAATGGAGGTTATAGTTTGCCTCGTATTCTTTTCTCACAGAGCATGGTCTGTGACAGTGTCATTCTTGCGAGAAGAAAACTTTCACCCTCTCTATTTCCAAGGCCATTAGACCATTCTTGAAACATGCACTCCATTTTTTGTGTCATTTCTTTATGAGAAGTAATCAAATACGTAGTGCCTATATCCCTAAAGAGGTATTGTGCTTATTCTTCCCCTGTAAGCGGAAAGGTTGGGCCGCAAGTCAACAAAGAGCCACGACTATTTTATTTATCCAGGCAGAGATTGCCTGGAGAGGTTGAGGAGTCCCCGTCCTTGAAGATCTTCACAAGCTGCCTGGACGTGGTCCTGGGCAGCCTGCTCTGGGTGGCCCCGTTTAAACAAGATGGTTGGACCAGATGGTCTCCAGAGGTCCCTTCCCACCTCGGCCATCCCGTGATTTGTTGAGGAAGTGGACAGTGATTTTGTTTCTATCACTGTCCATGCTGAGAAGAAAAAAATTGAACTTTTAGCAATCACATCAAATGATTTCAATGTGATGGTTAAGTCAAAAAGTGAGTTTTGAATCTACAGCTATTTGAATGGTTTTTGATTCTTTCAGTTAAGTGGCATGTACGAATACAACAAGAAGTTAGAAGATCATGCAAGAAGCATGCAAGCTCAGTTAAATGATTTACAGGTAAGGTTTCTTCTTCCAGGTACCTTCTTCCTTTATAGTTAACAAGTGAAATATAATTCATTGTTACATTTTATTGTAGCAGAAGCATGCATTGGTAATGGCACAGATGTCCAATGTGTCAGGAGGAGTGGTGTACCAACGTAAACGTGGTAACGAGGAAAAAGAGACAGCAATATCAAAAAGTGCTAAGGTAAGAATTGGGCAAGGTGAAAGATCTGTTTGAAAGACTTTAGGCAGTAGAACGTTATGTATCTGCTAGAAATTAGAAAATGCTAGAAATTAGAAAAATAAAATTTTTATTGTTTTTTTTAGTGAGTTAATTACAGTAGGAATAGGTAGACACTATATTGGGAGACACAGATAGTCAACTGAAAGAATAAAGTATGTTGCTAAAAATGTCTTTTGAATTTTATATTGTGTATGTATATGTTTTTTGCTTATTTAGCTGTTTTCTTCTTCCTCTCATGTTATCTCTCAACTATGAATTAAAATTATATTCTGCCTGCACTGTAACTGT
This sequence comes from Anser anser, assembly GCF_964211835.1. Taxonomy (NCBI): domain Eukaryota; kingdom Metazoa; phylum Chordata; class Aves; order Anseriformes; family Anatidae; genus Anser; species Anser anser. The sequence goes on from NC_139720.1 coordinate 145,715,083, forward strand.
TTTCTTCTGCTGTGTCAGAGCAAATCTTAAACTTATCCTGGTTACTGCTACAGTACAACACTGTCTTTTATGAATAAAACCAGCTGAAATGTAGTTAGAGAAGTCAGATAACAAATTTTAATTTGATAAGCCAGAGATGATTGTACTGCTGTTATACTTTGGGGAAATGGTCTTTAATGTGGGAAAGAATAAATGCAGTGTTCATATATAGTTCCAAAAGGATCACCTTGTTTTCCTTAAAATACCTTCTTGCATCACTTAATGAAATACTTTCTGTCTCCATGTTATTCCAGTCAGTAGCAAGTCCTCTGCTAGCACTCTGCCAACATTTCCCGACTGGTAATGACTTTCTCCCGCTAGAGGCTAAACTGAAATGAGAAAGAGAGATATTCACACCATTCTACTTGATCTATATCAGATGCCTTAAAACTGTACTGTCTCTATATAGCCAACATATTTCTCTGTGTACGTAGGTTTTAGCGTACTTTAGTCGCAAGTGATATATGAGCAGCATCAGTAGTTATAATTCTGAGTGAAGAGAAGAACAGTTGTCTGAAGGTAGATACAAGAAGACCTGTGAAGGTTTTAAAGAGCTGTTTGTGCAGCCTGTCTTCAGGAACCTCTGGATACCTTTCACAGAGTTTTTCTGTACAGTTGTAGTAGAGGGACAGAATGACAATGTCATGAAGTCTTTATTCTTCTAACGGTGCTACTTACACAGTTAAAATTTAGCATAAGTAGATTGTATGAAATAAAGCAAAGGAGTGTATCACATGTATCAAAATGAGGATTTCCACATGCACAGATCATTAAGCCATTGAGGGAGGATGCACAAGCCATTGAGGGAGTATGTAGATACAGGAAAAAAAGGGAGAAAGGTGTCAGGGGAGCAGGACCTCAACTTTCAATAGGGAAGGAATGTGTTAAGATAGATGGTTCAAATCCATAAAAGTGATTTTAAAGATGTCTTTAGAAAAAACACAAGTGGCTTTAAAAGTGTCACACAGGTTAGAGAAGTGTTGAAAAGCCAGGAGCAGTTAGTGGTTATCTGTAAAAACTTGTGGAGGTCAAGTGGAGTCAACTAGAAAAATCTGATGCCGTTCTTTTCAAATGGGAAAGAGTTACACAGCCATCAACTTAATGTTGGTTCTCAGCTAAATAAATAAATATATGTCCTGGCAAGCTATGAACAAACCATGCGAAGTGCCATGCCAAAAACACTGCAGTAAATGGCAACGAGCTTGTGTTAATCCTAAATTGTCAAATCAGTGTGATTTCCATTAGGACAAGGTAACAGGCATGGCTAGTAGAGGAGTACTAGTTATATGTATGTCTAGACTTTGCTGTATTGTTTCTGGTACAGTTTTACGTGGCGTTTTCATAATCATATTAGAAAAGTATGACAGCTGAAGTAAGGTTGGTGGTAAGGTGTAGTGAGACAGTGTTTCACAGCTGAAGGAATGTACATAGTAGATTCTGGAATAGTCTCTTTTGGGTCCAGTATTGGGTGTTTTCAGTGAGAAGTGTGATGGTGAGAAAGAGCACGCTTGTTAAACTTGAAGCGAATAGCAAGCGAGGGAGAATTTCAAGCATGCTGAAAAAGAAGGTTAGGATTAAAATTGATCTTGACAAATTGAAGAGGTAGTAGGTCTGAGAAAAGCGCAATGCTTCAGAGGCAAGAGTGTGCAGTATTGCATTTGAACAGAAATATCATGTGTACACGTACAGGGTGATGAACAAATGCAGGGACACGTGAACATGCCAATCTTTGGCTACATAAAAGGCTGCCACAAAGAGAAAGAAACTAATCTTTTTTTTTTCCATGTCTGTGATAGAAGTAGTGGCAGGGTAAGTATGAGGAAAAACTAGATTAAAACAAAAGCAGTCAACCACTGGGTCAGAGAGATCAGTAAGACTGGTGCTTCCAGTATTTGCAGGTCTTCAGAACAGACTAGACAAACATTTGGCAGGAATGAAGTGATACAGTTGATTATGATATGGATGGTACCCGATTTAATAATGGAATTGGAAGGTTTAGACATCCTGGCACCACCTACAGCAACCCAGTGGCCTGTGAAATTATTGCCAAATCCCTGAAGCACTGTGAAATTATTGTCAAACCCCGAATATGCAAGCCTTATAAAGCATTGTGTAACGTAGTTTGGAGAAATTGAGAATCTTAATTCAAATTTTTTCTCGCAAAACCTTTCACTTGTAATTCTGCTGTCCCTGACTGTTTTGAAAGTTTATGGTCAGTTTCAAGCCACCTTGCTCCTGCTCCATCCCAAGCTGAGCAAGCCTTTCCTAGGCTTGGTTAACTCTAAAGGTTCGGCCTTTTCAATGGAAGTAGTTGAGCAGTCCGCTTGGAGCCTATCTGTAGCATTTTTGTTTGTCGATGAGATCGTTTCTATATTTACCACTAAAGTCCTTTTTGCAGCATGATAACAGTCTGAGAGCGAGGCTTAAGAAAATGTAGTGGATGGCTGAATTGTTAGTGCAAAAGACAGCACTTCTGAACAAAGCGCTATTTTCACATAGAAGTTTCTCACAGTTTCTGAGAAAAGGAACGTTATTTTCTGAAAACATTTGTTTTATACTCAGCTTCAAAGCCTCAGTGTTGTTTTTTTTCAGAATCTGCTGGCATATATTTAATTATATTATAAATTCCCAGTGAGGGGGAGAAAAGACACATTCCTTGGTTTCTTTTTCAAGACGCACAGGTTTTTGACTGTTACAAGTAATTGTCATTTCAGTTTTCCTTTGTTGCTGTTTTTTGTCTGTTTTTGCTTATAATTTAATGGTATGTCCTGGTATTAAATTATATTATTATAATATAAAATATTATATTAAAAGATAACTATGTTGAGTTTCACAAGGGTTTTTTTTTTCCAATTCAATGAAATGTAACAAGTATTGGATACATTCCTGGACATTGCAGGACAGGTGTTTAAGTACAGGTGAACTAAAGCGTCTTAACTATCAGCAGTGAATGGTTAGAATATTTGAAAGATTCAAGAAAGAGAGAATTGGGCATGTTTGTGGTTAAAATGGATGCTAAGAAGAAAAGCTAAGTGTAAACAAAAGCTTTGACATTTGTTTTCATTCACAGTTCTTTCCCACATGTGACTTAACTGGGGAATGTACAATTGAGAAGATCTAGGTATTTTCTGGAAAAAAATAAGATCCATAGGCTGTACGCCGTGGCTCCCGTTTTCTTTCTATTTCTTCTTAATACGTGGTGTGGATGTTGCTTTCTTCACTACTGGTTGTATGTGCAGATTGGACCATGCAGAATTACAAATTTGATCATTGGAAGTTTGTCCTATTATTTTAACAGTAAAATGGAACTTAGCTGAGAATTATTTCTAAAATACGCTCTTGTTAATCATGCTTTAACATTTGATATTTCTATAGCTTTATAGGACAGAAATGAACCGAATGAGAGACGCCTTGAGAGGAGTGGCTCAGGAAAATAGTAGACTGAAGTCATCATTTACCTGTGTGATGGTGGAGAATGATTTCCTAAAAAATCAGGCAAGATTAATTATTTCCTGTTATTAGTAGCTTTAGAAGTTACAGTCAACAATTTTAAACGTTTGAACAAGTTGTTTGCAAAATTGCTGATTTTGTTTCTGTAAGACAAGAATTGTGTGAATGGTTGTAATTACTTTCTGCTTCATTTTCTAGCACGTGAAATTTAGTCTCTCAGATCTTTTCCAGTATTAAAGAAATTAGAGTTAGTCCTCTGACCCTGTAGCAACAGGTGATTTTAGGAAAGACTAACCATATCCTCTGAAGCAAACTGAGATTGGATAGAGAGAAAGTATTTTATAATGGAAGCCACCCTGTGCTGAATTGCTCTGCTGATTCTATTAAATAAAAAGTAGCGTGTGTATGTCTAATTCCATGATTACTCAGTATCTTCAGTTATTTTTGAAAGTGTTAATTAAAGGAATATTTTCTCTGTTCTTAAAGACACGCTGAGACAGTGGTTCACAATAATACAGAGTTAAAGTTTTCTTCTCACTTGACTTAAATCTGACCTAAATGCTGACAGGCAAATTGCTACGTAAACTCTTTTGACCATTGCTCCTTCAGTGAATTGCAGTTCTGATGCTCTTGAGTCTGATGAAAATCATCTGCTTCCTAGTCTCAGTAAAATCTTTGTCCTTCTCTTTTGTGCAAACTGAAGTATTCACAGAGGACTTACATGATGATCGGGATGTTTGTTGTATCCATAGAGTACGTTACTTATATTTAAATGGAGGTTATAGTTTGCCTCGTATTCTTTTCTCACAGAGCATGGTCAGTGACAGTGTCATTCTTGCGAGAAGAAAACTTTCACCCTCTCTATTTCCAAGGCCATTAGACCATTCTTGAAACATGCACTCCATTTTTGTGTCATTTCTTAATGAGAAGTAATCAAATACGTAGTGCCTATATCCCTAAAGAGGTATTGTGCTTATTCTTCCCCTGTAAGCGGAAAGGTTGGGCCGCAAGTCAACAAAGAGCCACGACTATTTTATTTATCCAGGCAGAGGTTGCCTGGAGAGGTTGAGGAGTCCCCGTCCTTGAAGATCTTCACAAGCTGCCTGGACGTGGTCCTGGGCAGCCTGCTCTGGGTGGCCCCGTTTAAACAAGATGGTTGGACCAGATGGTCTCCAGAGGTCCCTTCCCACCTCGGCCATCCCGTGATTTGTTGAGGAAGTGGACAGTGATTTTGTTTCTATCACTGTCCGTGCTGAGAAGAAAAAAATTGAACTTTTAATCATTTAGCAATCACATCAAATGATTTCAATGTGATGGTTAAGTCAAAAAGTGAGTTTTGAATCTACAGCTATTTGAATGGTTTTTGATTCTTTCAGTTAAGAGGCATGTACGAATACAACAAGAAGTTAGAAGATCATGCAAGAAGCATGCAAGCTCAGTTAAATGATTTACAGGTAAGGTTTCTTCTTCCAGGTACCTTCTTCCTTTATAGTTAACAAGTGAAATATAATTCATTGTTACATTTTATTGTAGCAGAAGCATGCATTGGTAATGGCACAGATGTCCAATGATTCAGGAGGAGTGGTGTCCCAACGTAAACGTCGTAACGAGGAAAAACAGACAGCAATATCAAAAAGTGCTAAGGTAAGGATTGGGCAAGGTGAAAGATCTGTTTGAAAGACTTTAGGCAGTAGAACGTTATGTATCTGCTAGAAATTAGAAAATGCTAGAAATTAGAAAAATAAAATTTTTATTGTTTTTTTTAGTGAGTTAATTACAGTAGGAATAGGTAGACACTATATTGGGAGAAACAGATAGTCAACTGAAAGAATAAAGTATGTTGCTAAAAATGTCTTTTGAATTTTATATTGTGTATGTATGTTTTTTGCTTATTTAGCTGTTTTCTTCTTCCTCTCATGTTATCTCTCAACTATGAATTAAAATTATATTCTGCCTGCACTGTAACTGTTTTCTTCTGCTGTGTCAGAGCAAATCTTAAACTTATCCTGGTTACTGCTACAGTACAACACTGTCCTTTATGAATAAAACCAGCTGAAATGTAGTTAGAGAAGTCAGATAACAAATTTTAATTTGATAAGCCAGAGATGATTGTACTGCTGTTATACTTTGGGGAAATGGTCTTTAATGTGGGAAAGAATAAATGCAGTGTTCATATATAGTTCCAAAAGGATCACCTTGTTTTCCTTAAAATACCTTCTTGCATCACTTAATGAAATACTTTCTGTCTCCATGTTATTCCAGTCAGTAGCAAGTCCTCTGCTAGCACTCTGCCAACATTTCCCGACTGGTAATGACTTTCTCCCGCTAGAGGCTAAACTGAAATGAGAAAGAGAGATATTCACACCATTCTACTTGATCTATATCAGATGCCTTAAAACTGTACTGTCTCTATATAGCCAACATATTTCTCTGTGTACGTAGGTTTTAGCGTACTTTAGTCGCAAGTGATATATGAGCAGCATCAGTAGTTATAATTCTGAGTGAAGAGAAGAACAGTTGTCTGAAGGTAGATACAAGAAGACCTGTGAAGGTTTTAAAGAGCTGTTTGTGCAGCCTGTCTTCAGGAACCTCTGGATACCTTTCACAGAGTTTTTCTGTACAGTTGTAGTAGAGGGACAGAATGACAATGTCATGAAGTCTTTATTCTTCTAACGGTGCTACTTACACAGTTAAAATTTAGCATAAGTAGATTGTATGAAATAAAGCAAAGGAGTGTATCACATGTATCAAAATGAGGATTTCCACATGCACAGATCATTAAGCCATTGAGGGAGGATGCACAAGCCATTGAGGGAGTATGTAGATACAGGAAAAAAAGGGAGAAAGGTGTCAGGGGAGCAGGACCTCAACTTTCAATAGGGAAGGAATGTGTTAAGATAGATGGTTCAAATCCATAAAAGTGATTTTAAAGATGTCTTTAGAAAAAACACAAGTGGCTTTAAAAGTGTCACACAGGTTAGAGAAGTGTTGAAAAGCCAGGAGCAGTTAGTGGTTATCTGTAAAAACTTGTGGAGGTCAAGTGGAGTCAACTAGAAAAATCTGATGCCGTTCTTTTCAAATGGGAAAGAGTTACACAGCCATCAACTTAATGTTGGTTCTCAGCTAAATAAATAAATATATGTCCTGGCAAGCTATGAACAAACCATGCGAAGTGCCATGCCAAAAACACTGCAGTAAATGGCAACGAGCTTGTGTTAATCCTAAATTGTCAAATCAGTGTGATTTCCATTAGGACAAGGTAACAGGCATGGCTAGTAGAGGAGTACTAGTTATATGTATGTCTAGACTTTGCTGTATTGTTTCTGGTACAGTTTTACGTGGCGTTTTCATAATCATATTAGAAAAGTATGACAGCTGAAATAAGGTTGGTGGTAAGGTGTAGTGAGACAGTGTTTCACAGCTGAAGGAATGTACATAGTAGATTCTGGAATAGTCTCTTTTGGGTCCAGTATTGGGTGTTTTCAGTGAGAAGTGTGATGGTGAGAAAGAGCACGCTTGTTAAACTTGAAGCGAATAGCAAGCGAGGGAGAATTTCAAGCATGCTGAAAAAGAAGGTTAGGATTAAAATTGATCTTGACAAATTGAAGAGGTAGTAGGTCTGAGAAAAGCGCAATGCTTCAGAGGCAAGAGTGTGCAGTATTGCATTTGAACAGAAATATCATGTGTACACGTACAGGGTGATGAACAAATGCAGGGACACGTGAACATGCCAATCTTTGGCTACATAAAAGGCTGCCACAAAGAGAAAGAAACTAATCTTTTTTTTTTCCATGTCTGTGATAGAAGTAGTGGCAGGGTAAGTATGAGGAAAAACTAGATTAAAACAAAAGCAGTCAACCACTGGGTCAGAGAGGTCAGTAAGACTGGTGCTTCCAGTATTTGCAGGTCTTCAGAACAGACTAGACAAACATTTGGCAGGAATGAAGTGATACAGTTGATTATGATATGGATGGTACCCGATTTAATAATGGAATTGGATGGTTTAGACATCCTGGCACCACCTACAGCAACCCAGTGGCCTGTGAAATTATTGCCAAATCCCTGAAGCACTGTGAAATTATTGTCAAACCCCGAATATGCAAGCCTTATAAAGCATTGTGTAACGTAGTTTGGAGAAATTGAGAATCTTAATTCAAATTTTTTCTCGCAAAACCTTTCACTTGTAATTCTGCTGTCCCTGACTGTTTTGAAAGTTTATGGTCAGTTTCAAGCCACCTTGCTCCTGCTCCATCCCAAGCTGAGCAAGCCTTTCCTAGGCTTGGTTAACTCTAAAGGTTCGGCCTTTTCAATGGAAGTAGTTGAGCAGTCCGCTTGGAGCCTATCTGTAGCATTTTTGTTTGTCGATGAGATCGTTTCTATATTTACCACTAAAGTCCTTTTTGCAGCATGATAACAGTCTGAGAGCGAGGCTTAAGAAAATGTAGTGGATGGCTGAATTGTTAGTGCAAAAGACAGCACTTCTGAACAAAGCGCTATTTTCACATAGAAGTTTCTCACAGTTTCTGAGAAAAGGAACGTTATTTTCTGAAAACATTTGTTTTATACTCAGCTTCAAAGCCTCAGTGTTGTTTTTTTTTCAGAATCTGCTGGCATATATTTAATTATATTACAAATTTCCAGTGAGGGGGAGAAAAGACACATTCCTTGGTTTCTTTTTCAAGACGCACAGGTTTTTGACTGTTACAAGTAATTGTCATTTCAGTTTTCCTTTGTTGCTGTTTTTTGTCTGTTTTTGCTTATAATTTAATGGTATGTCCTGGTATTAAATTATATTATTAAATTATGTTATAAAATATTATATTAAAAGATAACTATGTTGAGTTTCACAAGGTTTTTTTTTTTCCAATTCAATGAAATGTAACAAGTATTGGATACATTCCTGGACATTGCAGGACAGGTGTTTAAGTACAGGTGAACTAAAGCGTCTTAACTATCATCAGTGAATGGTTAGAATATTTGAAAGATTCAAGAAAGAGAGAATTGGGCATGTTTGTGGTTAAAATGGATGCTAAGAAGAAAAGCTAAGTGTAAACAAAAGCTTTGACATTTGTTTTCATTCACAGTTCTTTCCCACATGTGACTTAACTGAGGAATGTACAATTGAGAAGATCTAGGTATTTTCTGGAAAAAAATAAGATCCATAGGCTGTACGCCGTGGCTCCCATTTTCTTTCTATTTCTTCTTAATACGTGGTGTGGATGTTGCTTTCTTCACTACTGGTTGTATGTGCAGATTGGACCATGCAGAATTACAAATTTGATCATTGGAAGTTTGTCCTATTATTTTAACAGTAAAATGGAACTTAGCTGAGAATTATTTCTAAAATACACTCTTGTTAATCATGCTTTAACATTTGATATTTCTATAGCTTTATAGGACAGAAATGAACCGAATGAGAGACGCCTTGAGAGGAGTGGCTCAGGAAAATAGTAGACTGAAGTCATCATTTACCTTTGTGATGGTGGAGAATGATTCCCTAAAAAAACAGGCAAGATTAATTATTTCCTGTTATTAGTAGCTTTAGAAGTTACAGTCAACAATTTTAAACGTTTGAACAAGTTGTTTGCAAAATTGCTGATTTTGTTTCTGTAAGACAAGAATTGTGTGAATGGTTGTAATTACTTTCTGCTTCATTTTCTAGCACGTGAAATTTAGTCTCTCAGATCTTTTCCAGTATTAAAGAAATTAGAGTTAGTCCTCTGACCCTGTAGCAACAGGTGATTTTAGGAAAGACTAACCATATCCTCTGAAGCAAACTGAGATTGGATAGAGAGAAAGTATTTTATAATGGAAGCCACCCTGTGCTGAATTGCTCTGCTGATTCTATTAAATAAAAAGTAGCGTGTGTATGTCTAATTCCATGATTACTCAGTATCTTCAGTTATTTTTGAAAGTGTTAATTAAAGGAATATTTTCTCTGTTCTTAAAGACACGCTGAGACAGTGGTTCACAATAATACAGAGTTAAAGTTTTCTTCTCACTTGACTTAAATCTGACCTAAATGCTGACAGGCAAATTGCTACGTAAACTCTTTTGACCATTGCTCCTTCAGTGAATTGCAGTTCTGATGCTCTTGAGTCTGATGAAAATCATCTGCTTCCTAGTCTCAGTAAAATCTTTGTCCTTCTCTTTTGTGCAAACTGAAGTATTCACAGAGGACTTACATGATGATCGGGATGTTTGTTGTATCCATAGAGTACGTTACTTATATTTAAATGGAGGTTATAGTTTGCCTCGTATTCTTTTCTCACAGAGCATGGTCAGTAAGAGTGTCATTCTTGCGAGAAGAAAACTTTCACCCTCTCTATTTCCAAGGCCATTAGACCATTCTTGAAACATGCACTCCATTTTTTGTGTCATTTCTTTATGAGAAGTAATCAAATACGTAGTGCCTATATCCCTAAAGAGGTATTGTGCTTATTCTTCCCCTGTAAGCGGAAAGGTTGGGCCGCAAGTCAACAAAGAGCCACGACTATTTTATTTATCCAGGCAGAGGTTGCCTGGAGAGGTTGAGGAGTCCCCGTCCTTGAAGATCTTCACAAGCTGCCTGGACGTGGTCCTGGGCAGCCTGCTCTGGGTGGCCCCGTTTAAACAAGATGGTTGGACCAGATGGTCTCCAGAGGTCCCTTCCCACCTCGGCCGTCCCGTGATTTGTTGAGGAAGTGGACAGTGATTTTGTTTCTATCACTGTCCATGCTGAGAAGAAAAAAATTGAACTTTTAGCAATCACATCAAATGATTTCAATGTGATGGTTAAGTCAAAAAGTGAGTTTTGAATCTACAGCTATTTGAATGGTTTTTGATTCTTTCAGTTAAGTGACGCGAACGAACAGAACAAGAAGTTAGATGGTGGAGCAAGAAGCATGCAAGCGCAGTTAGATAATTTAAAGGTAAGGTTTCTCCTTACAGGTACCTTCTTCCGTTATAGTTATGCAAGCCTTATAAAGCATTGTGTAATGTTGTTTGGAGAAATTGAGAATCTTAATTCAAATTTTTTCTCGCAAAACCTTTCACTTGTAATTCTGCTGTCCCTGACTGTTTTGAAAGTTTATGGTCAGTTTCAAGTCACCTTGCTCCTGCTCCATCCCAAGCTGAGCAAGCCTTTCCTAGGTTTGGTTAACTCTAAAGGTTCGGCCTTTTCAATGGAAGTAGTTGAGCAGTCCGCTTGGAGCCTATCTGTAGCATTTTTGTTTGTCGATGAGATCGTTTCTATATTTACCACTAAAGTCCTTTTTGCAGCATGATAACAGTCTGAGAGCAAGGCTTAAGAAAATGTAGTGGATGGCTGAATTGTTAGTGCAAAAGACAGCACTTCTGAACAAGGCGCTATTTTCACATAGAAGTTTCTCACAGTTTCTGAGAAAAGGAACGTTATTTTCTGAAAACATTTGTTTTATACTCAGCTTCAAAGCCTCAGTGTTGTTTTTTTTTCAGAATCTGCTGGCATATATTTAATTATATTACAAATTTCCAGTGAGGGGGAGAAAAGACACATTCCTTGGTTTCTTTTTCAAGACGTACAGGTTTTTGACTGTTACAAGTAATTGTCATTTCAGTTTTCCTTTGTTGCTGTTTTTTGTCTGTTTTTGCTTATAATTTAATGGTATGTCCTGGTATTAAATTATATTATTAAATTATGTTATAAAATATTATATTAAAAGATAACTATGTTGAGTTTCACAAGGGTTTTTTTTTTCCAATTCAATGAAATGTAACAAGTATTGGATACATTCCTGGACATTGCAGGAAAGGTGTTTAAGTACAGGTGAACTAAAGCGTCTTAACTATCAGCAGTGAATGGTTAGAATATTTGAAAGATTCAAGAAAGAGAGAATTGGGCATGTTTGTGGTTAAAATGGATGCTAAGAAGAAAAGCTAAGTGTAAACAAAAGCTTTGACATTTGTTTTCATTCACAGTTCTTTCCCACATGTGACTTAACTGAGGAATGTACAATTGAGAAGATCTAGGTATTTTCTGGAAAAAAATAAGATCCATAGGCTGTACGCCGTGGCTCCCATTTTCTTTCTATTTCTTCTTAATACGTGGTGTGGATGTTGCTTTCTTCACTACTGGTTGTATGTGCAGATTGGACCATGCAGAATTACAAATTTGATCTTTGGAAGTTTGTCCTATTATTTTAACAGTAAAATGGAACTTAGTTGAGAATTATTTCTAAAATACACTCTTGTTAATCATGCTTTAACATTTGATATTTCTATAGCTATATATGGCAGAAATGAACCGAATGAAAGAAACCTTGAGAGGAGTGGCTGAGGAAAATAGTAAACTGAAGTCATCATTTAAGTCTGTGATGGATGAGAATGATTCCCTAAAAAAACAGGCAAGATTAATTATTTCCTGTTATTAGTAGCTTTAGAAGTTATAGTCAACAATTTTAAACGTTTGAACAAGTTGTTTGCAAAATTGCTGATTTTGTTTCTGTAAGACAAGAATTGTGTGAATGGTTGTAATTACTTTCTGCTTCATTTTCTAGCACGTGAAATTTAGTCTCTCAGATCTTTTCCAGTATTAAAGAAATTAGAGTTAGTCCTCTGACCCTGTAGCAACAGGTGATTTTAGGAAAGACTAACCATATCCTCTGAAGCAAACTGAGATTGGATAGAGAGAAAGTATTTTATAATGGAAGCCACCCTGTGCTGAATTGCTCTGCTGATTCTATTAAATAAAAAGTAGTATGTGTATTTCTAATTCCATGATTACTCAGTATCTTCAGTTATTTTTGAAAGTGTTAATTAAAGGAATATTTTCTCTGTTCTTAAGGACACGCTGAGACAGTGGTTCACAATAATACAGAGTTAAAGTTTTCTTCTCACTTGACTTAAATCTGACCTAAATGCTGACAGGCAAATTGCTACGTAAACTCTTTTGACCATTGCTCCTTCAGTGAATTGCAGTTCTGATGCTCTTGAGTCTGATGAAAATCATCTGCTTCCTAGTCTCAGTAAAATCTTTGTCCTTCTCTTTTGTGCAAACTGAAGTATTCACAGAGGACTTGCATGATGATCGGGATGTTTGTTGTATCCATAGAGTACGTTACTTATATTTAAATGGAGGTTATAGTTTGCCTCGTATTCTTTTCTCACAGAGCATGGTCAGTGACAGTGTCATTCTTGCGAGAAGAAAACTTTCACCCTCTTTATTTCCAAGGCCATTAGACCATTCTTGAAACATGCACTCCATTTTTTGTGTCATTTCTTAATGAGAAGTAATCAAATACGTAGTGCCTATATCCCTAAAGAGGTATTGTGCTTATTCTTCCCCTGTAAGCGGAAAGGTTGGGCCGCAAGTCAACAAAGAGCCACGACTATTTTATTTATCCAGGCAGAGGTTGCCTGGAGAGGTTGAGGAGTCCCCGTCCTTGAAGATCTTCACAAGCTGCCTGGACGTGGTCCTGGGCAGCCTGCTCTGGGTGGCCCTGTTTAAACAAGATGGTTGGACCAGATGGTCTCCAGAGGTCCCTTCCCACCTCGGCCATCCCGTGATTTGTTGAGGAAGTGGACAGTGATTTTGTTTCTATCACTGTCCGTGCTGAGAAGAAAAAAATTGAATTTTTAATCATTTAGCAATCACATCAAATGATTTCAATGTGATGGTTAAGTCAAAAAGTGAGTTTTGAATCTACAGCTATTTGAATGGTTTTTGATTCTTTCAGTTAAGTGACGCGAACGAACAGAACAAGAAGTTAGATGATCGAGCAAGAAGCATGCAAGCTCAGTTAAATGATTTACAGGTAAGGTTTCTTCTTCCAGGTACCTTCTTCCTTTATAGTTAACAAGTGAAATATAATTCATTGTTACGTTTTATTGTAGCAGAAGCATGCATTGGTAATGACACAGAAGTCCAATGATTCGGGAGAAGGGTTGCGCTCACGTAAACGTCGTAAGGAGAAAAATGAGACAGGAGCATCAGAAAGTGATAAGGTAAGGACTGGGCAAGGTGAAAGATCTGTTTGAAAGACTTTAGGCAGTAGAACGTTATGTATCTGCTAGAAATTAGAAAATGCTAGAAATTAGAAAAATAAAATAATTTTTATTGATTTTTTTAGTGAGTTAATTACAGTAGGAATAGGTAGACACTATATTGGGAGACACAGATAGTCAACTGAAAGAATAGAGTATGTTGCTAAAAATGTCTTTTGAATTTTATATTGTGTATGTATATGTTTTTTGCTTATTTAGCTGTTTTCTTCTTCCTCTCATGTTATCTCTCAACTATGAATTAATATTATATTCTGCCTGCACTGTAACTGTTTTCTTCTGCTGTGTCAGAGCAAATCTTAAACTTATTCTGGTTACTGCTACAGTACAACACTGTCCTTTATGAATAAAACCAGCTGAAATGTAGTTAGAGAAGTCAGATAACAAATTTTAATTTGATAAGCCAGAGATGATTGTACTGCTGTTATACTTTGGGGAAATGGTCTTTAATGTGGGAAAGAATAAATGCAGTGTTCATATATAGTTCCAAAAGGATCACCTTGTTTTCCTTAAAATACCTTCTTGCATCACTTAATGAAATACTTTCTGTCTCCATGTTATTCCAGTCAGTAGCAAGTCCTCTGCTAGCACTCTGCCAACATTTCCCGACTGGTAATGACTTTCTCCCGCTAGAGGCTAAACTGAAATGAGAAAGAGAGATATTCACGCCATTCTACTTGATCTATATCAGATGCCTTAAAACTGTACTGTCTCTATATAGCCAACATATTTCTCTGTGTACGTAGGTTTTAGCGTACTTTAGTCGCAAGTGATATATGAGCAGCATCAGTAGTTATAATTCTGAGTGAAGAGAAGAACAGTTGTCTGAAGGTAGATACAAGAAGACCTGTGAAGGTTTTAAAGAGCTGTTTGTGCAGCCTGTCTTCAGGAACCTCTGGATACCTTTCACAGAGTTTTTCTGTACAGTTGTAGTAGAGGGACAGAATGACAATGTCATGAAGTCTTTATTCTTCTAACGGTGCTACTTACACAGTTAAAATTTAGCATAAGTAGATTGTATGAAATAAAGCAAAGGAGTGTATCACATGTATCAAAATGAGGATTTCCACATGCACAGATCATTAAGCCATTGAGGGAGGATGCACAAGCCATTGAGGGAGTATGTAGATACAGGAAAAAAAGGGAGAAAGGTGTCAGGGGAGCAGGACCTCAACTTTCAATAGGGAAGGAATGTGTTAAGATAGATGGTTCAAATCCGTAAAAGTGATTTTAAAGATGTCTTTAGAAAAAACACAAGTGGCTTTAAAAGTGTCACACAGGTTAGAGAAGTGTTGAAAAGCCAGGAGCAGTTAGTGGTTATCTGTAAAAACTTGTGGAGGTCAAGTGGAGTCAACTAGAAAAATCTGATGCCGTTCTTTTCAAATGGGAAAGAGTTACACAGCCATCAACTTAATGTTGGTTCTCAGCTAAATAAATAAATATATGTCCTGGCAAGCTATGAACAAACCATGCGAAGTGCCATGCCAAAAACACTGCAGTAAATGGCAACGAGCTTGTGTTAATCCTAAATTGTCAAATCAGTGTGATTTCCATTAGGACAAGGTAACAGGCATGGCTAGTAGAGGAGTACTAGTTATATGTATGTCTAGACTTTGCTGTATTGTTTCTGGTACAGTTTTACGTGGCGTTTTCATAATCATATTAGAAAAGTATGACAGCTGAAATAAGGTTGGTGGTAAGGTGTAGTGAGACAGTGTTTCACAGCTGAAGGAATGTACATAGTAGATTCTGGAATAGTCTCTTTTGGGTCCAGTATTGGGTGTTTTCAGTGAGAAGTGTGATGGTGAGAAAGAGCACGCTTGTTAAACTTGAAGCGAATAGCAAGCGAGGGAGAATTTCAAGCATGCTGAAAAAGAAGGTTAGGATTAAAATTGATCTTGACAAATTGAAGAGGTAGTAGGTCTGAGAAAAGCGCAATGCTTCAGAGGCAAGAGTGTGCAGTATTGCATTTGAACAGAAATATCATCTGTACACATGCAGGGTGATGAACAAATGCAGGGACACGTGAACATGCCAATCTTTGGCTACATAAAAGGCTGCCACAAAGAGAAAGAAAGTAATCTTTTTTTTTTCCATGTCTGTGATAGAAGTAGTGGCAGGGTAAGTATGAGGAAAAACTAGATTAAAACAAAAGCAGTCAACCACTGGGTCAGAGAGATCAGTAAGACTGGTGCTTCCAGTATTTGCAGGTCTTCAGAACAGACTAGACAAACATTTGGCGGGAATGAAGTGATACAGTTGATTATGATATGGATGGTACCCGATTTAATAATGGAATTGGATGGTTTAGACATCCTGGCACCACCTACAGCAACCCAGTGGCCTGTGAAATTATTGCCAAATCCCTGAAGCACTGTGAAATTATTGTCAAACCCCGAATATGCAAGCCTTATAAAGCATTGTGTAACGTAGTTTGGAGAAATTGAGAATCTTAATTCAAATTTTTTCTCGCAAAACCTTTCACTTGTAATTCTGCTGTCCCTGACTGTTTTGAAAGTTTATGGTCAGTTTCAAGCCACCTTGCTCCTGCTCCATCCCAAGCTGAGCAAGCCTTTCCTAGGCTTGGTTAACTCTAAAGGTTCGGCCTTTTCAATGGAAGTAGTTGAGCAGTCCGCTTGGAGCCTATCTGTAGCATTTTTGTTTGTCGATGAGATCGTTTCTATATTTACCACTAAAGTCCTTTTTGCAGCATGATAACAGTCTGAGAGCGAGGCTTAAGAAAATGTAGTGGATGGCTGAATTGTTAGTGCAAAAGACAGCACTTCTGAACAAAGCGCTATTTTCACATAGAAGTTTCTCACAGTTTCTGAGAAAAGGAACGTTATTTTCTGAAAACATTTGTTTTATACTCAGCTTCAAAGCCTCAGTGTTGTGTTTTTTTTTCGGAATCTGCTGGCATATATTTAATTATATTACAAATTTCCAGTGAGGGGGAGAAAAGACACATTCCTTGGTTTCTTTTTCAAGACGTACAGGTTTTTGACTGTTACAAGTAATTGTCATTTCAGTTTTCCTTTGTTGCTGTTTTTTGTCTGTTTTTGCTTATAATTTAATGGTATGTCCTGGTATTAAATTATATTATTAAATTGTTATAAAATATTATATTAAAAGATAACTATGTTGAGTTTCACAAGGGTTTTTTTTTTTCCAATTCAATGAAATGTAACAAGTATTGGATACATTCCTGGACATTGCAGGACAGGTGTTTAAGTACAGGTGAACTAAAGCGTCTTAACTATCAGCAGTGAATGGTTAGAATATTTGAAAGATTCAAGAAAGAGAGAATTGGGCATGTTTGTGGTTAAAATGGATGCTAAGAAGAAAAGCTAAGTGTAAACAAAAGCTTTGACATTTGTTTTCATTCACAGTTCTTTCCCACATGTGACTTAACTGAGGAATGTACAATTGAGAAGATCTAGGTATTTTCTGGAAAAAAATAAGATCCATAGGCTGTACGCCGTGGCTCCCATTTTCTTTCTATTTCTTCTTAATACGTGGTGTGGATGTTGCTTTCTTCACTACTGGTTGTATGTGCAGATTGGACCATGCAGAATTACAAATTTGATCTTTGGAAGTTTGTCCTATTATTTTAACAGTAAAATGGAACTTAGTTGAGAATTATTTCTAAAATACGCTCTTGTTAATCATGCTTTAACATTTGATATTTCTAAAATACGCTCTTGTTAATCATGCTTTAACATTTGATATTTCTATAGCAACCTGATACCGAAATGAACCAAATGAAAGAAACCTTGAGAGGAGTGGCTGAGGAAAATAGTAAACTGAAGTCATCATTTAAGTCTGTGATGGATGAGAATGATTCCCTTAAAAAACAGGCAAGATTAATTATTTCCTGTTATTAGTAGCTTTAGAAGTTACAGTCAACAATTTTAAACGTTTGAACAAGTTGTTTGCAAAATTGCTGATTTTGTTTCAGTAAGACAAGAATTGTGTGAATGGTTGTAATTACTTTCTGCTTCATTTTCTAGCACGTGAAATTTAGTCTCTCAGATCTTTTCCAGTATTAAAGAAATTAGAGTTAGTCCCCTGACCCTGTAGCAACAGGTGATTTTAGGAAAGACTAACCATATCCTTTGAAGCAAACTGAGATTGGATAGAGAGAAAGTATTTTATAATGGAAGCCACCCTGTGCTGAATTGCTCTGCTGATTCTATTAAATAAAAAGTAGTATGTGTATTTCTAATTCCATGATTACTCAGTATCTTCAGTTATTTTTGAAAGTGTTAATTAAAGGAATATTTTCTCTGTTCTTAAAGACACGCTGAGACAGTGGTTCACAATAATACAGAGTTAAAGTTTTCTTCTCACTTGACTTAAATCTGACCTAAATGCTGACAGGCAAATTGCTACGTAAACTCTTTTGACCATTGCTCCTTCAGTGAATTGCAGTTCTGATGCTCTTGAGTCTGATGAAAATCATCTGCTTCCTAGTCTCAGTAAAATCTTTGTCCTTCTCTTTTGTGCAAACTGAAGTATTCACAGAGGACTTACATGATGATCGGGATGTTTGTTGTATCCATAGAGTACGTTACTTATATTTAAATGGAGGTTATAGTTTGCCTCGTATTCTTTTCTCACAGAGCATGGTCAGTGACAGTGTCATTCTTGCGAGAAGAAAACTTTCACCCTCTCTATTTCCAAGGCCATTAGACCATTCTTGAAACATGCACTCCGTTTTTTGTGTCATTTCTTTATGAGAAGTAATCAAATACGTAGTGCCTATATCCCTAAAGAGGTATTGTGCTTATTCTTCCCCTGTAAGCGGAAAGGTTGGGCCGCAAGTCAACAAAGAGCCACGACTATTTTATTTATCCAGGCAGAGGTTGCCTGGAGAGGTTGAGGAGTCCCCGTCCTTGAAGATCTTCACAAGCTGCTTGGACGTGGTCCTGGGCAGCCTGCTCTGGGTGGCCCTGTTTAAACAAGATGGTTGGACCAGATGGTCTCCAGAGGTCCCTTCCCACCTCGGCCATCCCGTGATTTGTTGAGGAAGTGGACAGTGATTTTGTTTCTATCACTGTCCATGCTGAGAAGAAAAAAATTGAACTTTTAGCAATCACATCAAATGATTTCAATGTGATGGTTAAGTCAAAAAGTGAGTTTTGAATCTACAGCTATTTGAATGGTTTTTGATTCTTTCAGTTAAGTGACGCGAACGAACAGAACAAGAAGTTAGATAATCGAGCAAGAAGCATGCAAGCTCAGTTAAATGATTTACAGGTAAGGTTTCTTCTTCCAGGTACCTTCTTCCTTTATAGTTAACAAGTGAAATATAATTGTTACATTTTATTGTAGCAGAAGCATGCATTGGTAATGGCACAGAAGTCCAATGATTCAGGAGGAGTGGTGTGCCAACCTAAACCTGTTAAGGAGGAAAATGAGACAGGAGCATCAGAAAGTGATAAGGTAAGGACTGGGCAAGGTGAAAGATCTGTGTGAAAGACTTTAGGCAGTAGAACGTTATGTATCTGCTAGAAATTAGAAAATGCTAGAAATTAGAAAAATAAAATAATTTTTATTGATTTTTTTTAGTGAGTTAATTACAGTAGGAATAGGTAGACACTATATTGGGAGAAACAGTCAACTGAAAGAATAAAGTATGTTGCTAAAAATGTCTTTTGAATTTTATATTGTGTATGTATATGTTTTTTGCTTATTTAGCTGTTTTCTTCTTCCTCTCATGTTATCTCTCAACTATGAATTAAAATTATATTCTGCCTGCACTGTAACTGTTTTCTTCTGCTGTGTCAGAGCAAATCTTAAACTTATTCTGGTTACTGCTACAGTACAACACTGTCCTTTATGAATAAAACCAGCTGAAATGTAGTTAGAGAAGTCAGATAACAAATTTTAATTTGATAAGCCAGAGATGATTGTACTGCTGTTATACTTTGGGGAAATGGTCTTTAATGTGGGAAAGGATAAATGCAGTGTTCATATATAGTTCCAAAAGGATCACCTTGTTTTCCTTAAAATACCTTCTTGCATCACTTAATGAAATACTTTCTGTCTCCATGTTATTCCAGTCAGTGGCAAGTCCTCTGCTAGTACTCTGCCAACATTTCCCGACTGGTAATGACTTTCTCCCGCTAGAGGCTAAACTGAAATGAGAAAGAGAGATATTCACGCCATTCTACTTGATCTATATCAGATGCCTTAAAACTGTACTGTCTCTATATAGCCAACATATTTCTCTGTGTACGTAGGTTTTAGCGTACTTTAGTCGCAAGTGATATATGAGCAGCATCAGTAGTTATAATTCTGAGTGAAGAGAAGAACAGTTGTCTGAAGGTAGATACAAGAAGACCTGTGAAGGTTTTAAAGAGCTGTTTGTGCAGCCTGTCTTCAGGAACCTCTGGATACCTTTCACAGAGTTTTTCTGTACAGTTGTAGTAGAGGGACAGAATGACAATGTCATGAAGTCTTTATTCTTCTAACGGTGCTACTTACACAGTTAAAATTTAGCATAAGTAGATTGTATGAAATAAAGCAAAGGAGTGTATCACATGTATCAAAATGAGGATTTCCACATGCACAGATCATTAAAGATTTGCTTTTTCCTTTTTAAAGCATTTCGTTAGAATTATAAAATAGATTGATTTTGTATGTGAAAATCTCTTCCCAATTCTTCCCAAGCCTTTCATAAACATTTGTCTAAGCACATAATAAAGCATTTGCGTATTACTAATGTACTCATATATTTTAGTCTATTGGTGTTGTGGTTTAGAAAATCATAAACTTGAAAGCTGAAATAACTGATGTTGTGGATGTATTACAGGTACTACTGAATTCAAAAGTTTACGACCTCTTAACTATTCTTATGGACTGGATCTCAAACGAACACCTTAGCAAAATAGAAATACAAGGAGAGAGAGAGGGCAATGATAAACCTCAGTGTGCTAAAGAAAACTGCACTCCAGAAAATTGTATGAAGGTAAAGGCATTTGAATTTGTTGAGGCTAAAATGTTAAGATTCTTTTTATTATTTTTGAGAGTGTAACAGGTCAGCCTGTTTTATACGCGCTTTGAATACATTAATTAAAAGAAAATGACAGTCCATCAGTATTAATTCCAACAGTGAGATGTAAGAGATAATTTGTCATTCGTGGAACATACAGATCATTTTTAAGGAAATGTGTACTGTTCAGTCTGAACTTTAGATTCCACCTGTCTTTCTCTTTTAAGTCATTTTTATCAGCTGATAATTTGTCTTGTGTTTTATCTGTAATACTGTATGTAATTCCTTTTTTCTAAGGAGATATACACATCTAATTTAAAGTATTTTAGTGCTGATATTAGGTATTAAAAGTTCAATTTATGTCTTATAAAAGATGATACCATGCAATTCTTTTAACACCGTCTTTCTTGGGATACCAAGGCTTGGAAATCAGTGAGGTGTTCAGGAAATCTGCTTTTACAGTGTTTTTTTCATTATATTTAAAATTTGTAGCCATTGGTATTAGACTTCAGAGTCTGAGCTCACACAATGTCTTTCCACTTTTTGTGTAAACCTGTGTAAAATGTAAATTCAGTATATGTATATAATTCTGTTACTTGTACCAGGTCTGCACAGTGAGTATTTGCACATGTAGTCTGTTAAACTCTGGGAATAAGTTTATTTTACTTTAGTGTTGTTTTGTTTTGTTTTTCTTTGTTTGCTTTTTACTTGTGGTTAGCTTATACTGTAAGTTCATATACTGCATATAACTTTGCCATTCTGTATTTTTACAGCTTTTGCATGTGGTCACTGGACAGCTCCAGTGGATGCCATTTGTGGATCCTAAACTATATATGCCTGTCATTCAATTTATCTACTGGTCTCTAAGGCAGATAAACACTGGTAATAAGGTAAGTTCCCGAGTGATATTTTGTATTATAAATGAGTATGAAAAGTAGATGTTTTCAGGGATTATATATAAAAGAAACTTTGCTCTCTTTGCAAAGCATAAATTCCTACCACAGATACATAGCAAATGAAAAAATAATTCTCATCAAATTAACTTTCTCACATTCATTGTTATATTTTGCACCATGTATGTAAACATATTTTTACATACATATGTGATCTTTGTTGCAGCAGTGTCTAGCATCTCAGGAATGATATTTTACCTATGTGCTTACAAAACTTGTGAACTAGGAAAAGAAATATATTTTTGTTCACTTTATGCATGAGATTTGTTGAAATTGATGGCAATGTGTGGCAAAGTAGCAAAGGAATTTTGATTTCTTTGTTCTCTACTCAGTGTCTAACTGAATAGAACTGTAAGCTGGTGGTTCTAGTGCTAATAAGAAAATATTCTAAATGAGCATGTTATTAAGTTTGATTCCGAAGTAATATTTCTGTACAGTTTGTTGAAAAGTCCAATACGTCTTACCTGTACGGTATTCTTAAGGTTCATGTTTAGACCTTAATTCTGTAAATGCTTTTGTAGGATCTAGCTTCAGGCATCTTCAGAAAAGAGTATAGTGTAGTAGGCAGCGTTGATTAAAGCTGAGTTTGAACTGACTTTATTCTGGAACCAGAGGCAAATTAAATAATGTCAGCATATCAGGGGTCCTGACTACCTTGTCTTTTTGTGAAGTGTGTGTTGACAAGGCCCTGTGCTAATGTTGTTCAACTGCTTATGGAACGCAAAGTAGTACAGATTATATTGCAATACATGGTCAAGGCATTTGCTATTTAATATTTAATCCTTAGGGGAACATACATATCTATACATAGTAGACAGGATTTTCTTGTATTTTAATGTTTACACTAAATGTGCACGTTGTTTGAAACAGCATGCAAGCATGACATCAACAATGGAGAGACTTGGAGAAGTTATTTTCAAAGGCATAGAACATCAGGGAAACCTGCAAACATGGTCTGAAAAGTCTACACAGAGTACACCAAAAACTGTACTTTTCTTTACAAGCTCCTTTATGCCTTTGAGGTTTCTGTCAACTTTAATTTTGCTTGAAACAGCGAAGTTTCAGCGAGGTAAGTTCTGGTTTTTATGATGTCTTTTTTTATCATCTTTTTATTTTTATCCTTTTTTTAAAAAATCTTATTTCCAGGAATGTGCCTGGATGAAAAACAAATTTACAAAATGCAGCAGTTCAATGATACTGTAGCATCTGTAATGCTTTATTAGTGAAGGATGTTTTATTTGAATTTTACCACCTGATAAAGCATAATATAGGGAAGGAAGTATGAACCTTGCTATTATTCATGTCATAATTTGTGTGGTCATTTTAATATGTGTTATTGTTGTCAGTGAGATCAACGTTTTTTGTGACGAAGGGGAAAAGAGATGTTGGTAATTCTCTCAAGCAATCACTCTAGCAGTGATTTGTTTGTCAAGATCTTCACTGCATATAATGGTACAGCTAATTGCTCTTCAGTAAACTGAAATCAGTAGCAAATTTCAGAGAGTTCTAGAATTTCATTGCTTTGTCCAAGTTTGATGTAAAGCTCATAGTCTGTCTAGCTCTTACCTCTCTGCTGTCTCCCCTCCTCTCCTACCAAGTCTGTCACTGCAAGTGGCTACCCATAAACATTATCAACATTGAAAAACATTGAAAAATGCTACTATATGCTGATGCAGTATAGTAATGTATTTTGTTAACAGGCAAAGCAAACAAGGTCATACTTGTCTGGAGATATCACAGTTCTTAGTGACTTTTGCTTCAGTTCATGACAGTTACTCCACTTGTGCAATCTCCAGGATGCCGTAGCATCTCTTCTCAGCAGGAGTTTCTTTAAAAACAAACAGAGCCTGAAAAGACAAAAAATTTTCGTTGAAGTGATGACAAAAATACTGACCTGTGCAGTATTTATACTGGTAGTGCTTAGAATAAACAGGATTTAAACATTCTGGAAGACCATCCTGACACCATTAATAAGCAAGTACAGTATTTCAGCTGTTGGAGGGAAGAATCGGTATATTTTCAATTTCAGTATCATATAGTTTCAGTCAGTATATTTTGGTGAAGCACGATGATTACCCTGAAATTGAAACTCACATTTCTAGAAATGGTTGATAAAAATGATGAAAATGAATTACAATACAAAAAAAAGTACTTATTGCAGAGATTAACTGTAAGCAGATGAAAGCTGTTGATCAGAATGAATCAGTTTAGCTTCTCATGGTTGGTTTTTACTGCAAGCTTATAGAACGTGGAAAAAAAATCTATTAAATGTATGTTGAAACTTACTGTGTATGAATTTTCATCACTGACCACGTGTCTAATGATCTAGTGATGATAAAGCAGCATGTTCAGTTTAAATATATATCCTGTTTCCTTCAAGATGCTAATATCCAGCAGATGGCACTGCAATTAAACTTTTGCTGTGTGATAAATTTTTGCCTTACTCCTAATTTTCTGTGCTCCGGATGATCAATGCTATTCCAAGATATTGAGGAAGATTTGACATCATGAAATTAAGAAAATTGAATTGATTCACTTAATCTAAATTCTCTGAATAATTTAGTGCTCTCCAAAATGGATGCGTATATAACATAGATGCACTGAAACTTAAACTACAGCCTTTTATGGAAAGGAATGCGAATAGTTGCTGTCATGAAAGTAATTGCACTTATTCAGATGAATTAGCCTTTTACTCCTTTATTAGAGGCTTCCCAGATGTTGAAACCAATATAGTCCCAAACTATGCAGCTTGTGATTTCCTTTTCTCTCTTAAGGAAGATATTAGAAAGGTTTTATGTTTGTAAATATATTTTGCTCAATTTGTGAGTTGTAGCATGTCTTTTTTTCCACTCACAACAATTTTTTTAAGGAATAAAAATAGGCAGAGTATGCCTTTAAATAAATAAATAAAATTAATATTTTCAGCCATCTAACTTTTTTTTATTAGTATATATTTGCAACAGTAACTCTTAGGATAAATATTCACATGTTTGTGATCATCTAATGGAACTGTGATTATAGAATTTTTATTCCCTGTTTTCTGTTATCTTTCAGTGAATTACCTGACTCATGCATTTCGTTCCCTTTGCGTGGACTTGAGAACAGATGAAGGAAAGATGTTATTTTTGCAATACCAATGTGTGCCTGTCGTACTAAGCCACTTAACTATATCCAGAAAATGTCTCCTTTCTTGTCCTCTTGATGCATTAACTGAGATGGCCAGGAGCTCTGATAAAAGTGAGTAATTGAAAAAAAAAAAAAAAAAAGTTATGATGAAAATAGGTGAGATAAGTATAAATACCAAGTAAAAAATAACGTGATGCTTCTCTATAAATAACCTAATCTAGCATTAGCATTTATTTGTGTCATTTAAATTCATTAGAGATATAAAGTATGTTTCTGAATTGTCTGTCTCTTCTCGCTGTCAGCATCCATGCTTTACATATTGTCCTGGTTGCTTTCTTACTGGTGTGATTTTTTTGTTATTATATTTAGTTTAGCTTTTCTGTTTATTGCACTGGTTTACCTTGCTGATGTTTTGCCAATGAGTATTTTTCTTTTGAAGTAAGACTGTGCCAGGGCAGCCATTTCATGAAATCCTGTTAGCAGGTGGAGATAAAAAAAAAAAAAAAAGTTTATCTCCCCCCTCCCCCCCCATGAACAGCTCTCCCCTAGCCATTTTTCACTTTCAAATAATTGGAAATGGCACATCTGTAAGAGATGGTTATGTTTCGCTGAATTGTTCTGTAGTGTGGTCCTATAAAAGGGTTAATAATCTCATTATTCACAGTGCTTTTCCAGGTGATACAGGCAAAGAATCAGTTGATAACAGTCTGGATGAACACAAAACTAGTGAGCCATTCCAGTGTCGTGTGGAATAATCCTTGTTACTTTTCTTAGAATAAAAATCATTCGCTGTTTTTTTAGAACAGAAAAGGGGAGGAGAAGGGACTGCTGCTATTTGTGAAATACATATTGTTGGCTTGGGGTATTTTGTTACCATGTACTATAGCGGTGAAAATAGAAAGCGTGTTTAACTTGGGATGGAAAAACATTGAGTTAGAAGCTATTTTGTAGTGAGATAAGTGGCAGAAAGATTTACCTGATGTTGTTTTCTTCCTTTCAGACCGTGTGGTTAGTTTAGTTTTTTTTACACCAAAGTATTTCTAATCATCGTAATTTTGATTGGTAAAGTAACTGGGAGAGAAAAACCTAAGCAGGGTTGATGGTATCTGACATGACTTTGAAGAAAAATTCCACTAACAGTACATGTTCTGTTACCTAGCAGTAGTCATTTTGATATGCTAGATGCCTAGATTTAGAAGAATAATGGAGATAAATTGTGAGAAGTTCACATTTTGCCATGTTGCTTCTCAGAGAAGATATATATGCAAAACCAGGGAAGGAGGACTAATGCTTAATTGGATTAACATATGATTGAGAATTTATTTTTCAGCAACTGGATATAAAGCCTTATGCAGAGCCTTTCTCTTTGGTATAAGGAATTGCCTATATACATGCTATAGTCAGATTCTGTTCTTTTCCAATATATAGTTAATGTTTTCCAAGAAATTGTTAATGATGACAAGTAGTATTGTTGACAGGTAATCATAATTTCATACCTTTGTATGTTTCTTATGAACAAGTTATTAAAAGCAAACTGGAAGGTGGCTGTGAATATTCAGAGGTCTCTCTGTGTTAGACTAAAACAGGACTTTATGCACAATTTTAAAACTTTATTGTTATGCAGCCTTAAATATGAAGTCATAAGTAGCTGATCTTGTACTAAAATATGGAAACGTGTTACCCAACGAAACAGCCTCTGACCAACAGGAGTCGAAGTCTATATTTTTTCTCTATGATATGCAATCCCTAAGCATTCTTTCGATTTGCTGGAATAATCTTCTGAGTCTATATGATTATTCCAGTATTTTTGTTTAAACATATTACCGTTACAGCTTACGTGATTAGAAACTGAGTAAGAAAAAAAAAGCACTGATTTTTTTCAGATGTTCTTTTTCATAACTTAATTTTTTAATTTATTTTTTTGTGAAGTATTTTTATGGATTCAAATTTTAATTGTCCAGGCTGCAAGATGAGTCAGATGTGAAATACCAAATGCTTTGCACTGCCTCTTCCTGTAACTGCATGTACCTGTTGTTACAGTAAGCAATATATGCTAATGGTTCTATACATTTCAGACCTATCTGAAGCCCTCTTGTAGGTTTTTTCCTGAAAAAAAAAAAAAAAATTCTCGTCCTCATATTCCAGACATAAGGCCTAGACTCCCTCATATATTGAGGGAAATTACTTAAGCTGCATGAGAAGAAAGCACCTATTGGCCTAAGATGGACATTTCTGTGCTTTGATAGAAATTATAATAAGAGATTCTGCAGTATTGCTTAAGCCCATTGACCGACTTGGTTTCAGTACTCATTTTTTCAGATTTTAGAGCAGTATCATTCCTTTTGGCTTCGTAGTATTTCTGATCCAGTGGGTGTCCAAGTTTCCCTTGCTAGTTCACACGTCAACAATGCTAATAAGGCATCCAGTTACTGAAAACATAACGTCAAATGTAACAGTTGAGGTATTGGTATCATCTGTTTCCTGTCAATATGCAGTATCTTAATGGCAAATTAGAATTAATAATCTTATTTGCTCTTCATCTTTACTGGCACACAGCTTTTTATGTACCCCATCCCCATTTTGGTTCAGGTGTTTCACATCCAGAATCCTGTCAGGGGAGAGTCCCGACACCATTGTTTCAATTGGAAATGGTGGAGGTCTGAAAGATAACATTGTTTGGTACTTTCTTTCTCTTTCTGTCAGTTTGTTATTGTATGTTCTTTGGTACTTTCCAGCTCAGGTTACGTGTTCATATGCAATATCTTCTACTTTTCTGATTGTTACTTTCTTCTGCTAGTTCTTTTTTACAAGGAAGAGAGGAATCAGCAGGCAGAGGTGGAGGAATAATTAATTCTTGAGTGATCTTTAAGCTATGAACCTGCCCGAAGATGGGTGTGATAACAAAACCTGATCTGATAACATTGTCACAGAAAGTAGATTTAATGCTTTGATAAACTTTGAATGCACCTCAAACACTGTTCAGTTGAACAAAACCAAATTTTAATACTTTTTTTCTTAATTTGACTCATAGAACAATTGTACTTATTAGCCAATGTTTCTCTGTAACATTCGAGGAAAATTGAGACCAATGCTATAGCTGAAGTAATTTTATAAAGAAGGTTATTTTCCTTGGGGCTTTTTTTGGAAGTAGGTGGTATAATTTGTGCAGTTTGAATAACACCTGTGTATTGTAAGAGTTCAGACTTTATTTATATGACATGATGTTCCAGAATCATATGAGTTGCATCTCAGGTTAGGTTTAATTATGTTAAGACTTTATTTGAGTTTGTCATCTTGTTTGAAATATTGTGCTTAGTTCTGAGCTGGTTATTGCAGGAGTGGAACAGAGGAAATAAGGCAGGCAAGGACAGAAGAATTGTTGGAACAAAGCTCTTTTAGGTTTCCACCTGGAAGAGAGAGTTGTGATTCCTTTAGTGATTCTAGTAGGTCGTTAGGCTTTTTCTGGTTTACTAAACAAAGTAACCCCGAATAGTGTATAGCTGCGATTTACAGGCTATCTAGGTTATTTGTGGAATGGTGTTTTTCTCTCTAAGGCCTCATTAGAATCACTCTTCAACGGTCAGACCATATTGGTTGCTGTTTAAAACTAGACCGTTTAAAACTAGAAGTTCACTTTTCAAAGCCAGATGGTTTGCTTTCTTTTTAGCCAACTCCTTACACACCTTCCAGTTCTTTTTCTAATCCCCATCTTCTCCAATACAATGATATTGCATGTAATGCTGCATAAACCTATAGCACACTTCTGTCTTTAGTTTCTGAAAATGTCTTGGGAGTTTTATTGAAGGGCATGAATATGTTCAGATTGGTTTGGTTTTTTTTGTACATGTCCTACATACATGTATTACATTGGCTGTTCCCTCTTCACAAAGTGCCACTTCCCAACTTGTTAGCAACAACTGTCTAACTTTCCTTGTCATAAAATCCAGCTAACGTTTCTTTCAGATTCCTGAGGTCTGCTGTGGTGTCCCTGCCTAAAGGGCTCTTTTGGAATTACAGGTTTGGGGCTTGTCCTTCCTTGTCCTTTCCATCAAGATAGATTTCCTGCAAACCAGCAAACTAGCCAAGGTGTGCACCCAAAAGACTAAAATGCCTTTATCTTCTGTCCCATCTTTCTTGTGCGGGCCTTACTAGTTATTTTTTGATATTTTTACTTCTGTGGCTGGCAGACCTTCTGCTTTTATGGGGGGGTGAGGGGTTGTTAGACCTTGTTAAAAAAGAACAACTTTTCATACAATCTGTCTTGTTATAAAGGTAGTTCCTGGCCTCCAAGGTGTAGGTTTTTGTTCTGGTCTTTTCTGTTCCTTGTAAACTTCTGTTCAGTCCAACTGACTTCTGTGACATAAGGAATCCTGTTCTATTTTTAACCTTTTTTATTGCTTTTTTTTTTGTGTGTGTGTGATTGTCATTTGAGAATGGCGCTGGTCTCCCGTACATCCCGTGTCACAGCTGCGTGAAGGTCTTGCACATCTAGGAAGCTGAAGAGCAATTCATACCATCCTGAGGTCAACGCGTATTGGGTGATGGGCTGAAGCTGTCCTTGGGGTCTCTTAACTCGGGGTCACCCACGAAGGCATCCACACTCGAGGGGCCTTGCGCTGACTGTTATCTTGCCTGCCCTCTGTTGTGCCATAACCACTGGCTCTTACCAGGCCCAGCTGTTGATGACAAGAGAATGAGTTAAACTCAGCAAATGGTTCCAATCTTGCAGGTGACTGTGTTAGAGACAACAGCTCATTAGGAAGCTGTTCAGTGTTGTTACTGTTTCTTTCAAGTGTTTTCTGTTTCTGTGGTCCTTATGTAACTTTTCCATGAGCTAACTTTCCATCACTCGGTTGGGTTGGTCCAGTCTCCTGGCAGATCCACATGCAATTAGAAATGAAGCAAAACTGTAATGGTTAATTTGTGAAAACATGAACTTCAAGCTGGTGTTCCTGACAGTCTTCATTTTCTGAGGTGACAGAGCTTTAGCTATAAAACAGAATTTTCTGAATAACTATAGCTGGTGAGATTTGATGCTGTGAGTGACTGATTACTTTGAGGGTAAATTTCAGATGAATTCTGTCAACAGTGATAAATTGGTCATTGTTCATTGCAGTCTACCAATCAAGTTAAGTTAATGTAGCTACAAAATGCTGCATTTTTTTATGGTTACAATGGGAGGCTTTTGCAGATTATTTAAAATTGTGTCAAATCCTGACAGGATAGATTCCAATTTAGTTTTTCTACAGTAGTTAATAAAAACAAAATCTGTGCAGAGATGAAACAAAAATATTTAAAAATATACAGTTTTTATTCTTCCAGTTCATCAGATAGACAGGCATTTAAATTATATGCTTACTTTGTACATTTTTGATGATTTAAAATATATTCTGCAAAAGCTTATTTGAAATGAATATATAAACGATGTATGAAAAATCTCTTTAAATGCATGTCTTTATCAGTTTGCTTTCACGTAATTGAACTTTGTGAGACTTGAGATATTATTTCCACCTTGGCTCTTCTGTTTTATAGTAAAAATCCCTCAGCATATTTTTTATATTGTTTTATAAACCTCACAGTTAAAACATTCTTACAGTGTATCTGTGTGTATATGTGTGTATATATATATTAATAAAGTATTTTTAAGATACCTTAAGACCAGAATTTTTAATAATAAAATAATACAGTATTTTTAAGACCAGTAAGAACAAGCCAGCAAAAAAATGCCCAGGTAAGCTGAATATGGTATTTGTTTACACCTACAAAAAGGAATTTAAGGCATTTTGTGGATATTTATAGGAATAAATTGTAGGACCTCCTTCTACAGTAAAAGTAGAATAATATTACAATAACTATTAATTTAATGGCATATTCTAAGTAACTTATCCTGGGGCATACCAAGTGTGTTTATACACTAAGGGCAGAGCGCAGTGAATAGTGACTTTTGTTGGATTCCTAACAAATTTGTTCAGTTCTGTTACCTATTAAATCATTACTTATGTTCTTTATGGTGTTGCTATAAATCAGTCTGTACTATTAGAATCAAGAGTGAAACAACACAAGGGAACAGATTTTACTTTATTCTAAATTGACTGAGTTTTGGAGAGCAGGATAAATGGAAAAGATTATACAATATGGCCATGTTAAAAAATTATCCAGCATTTTACAGGAATTGTTTCGATATTCAGGTGTTCTTATCCAACTCTGACCTCTCAATTACTATTCTGCCTGTCTTGAAACAGCACAGTGACAGTATTTTGATAATGAAAGGCTGTCTAGTATCACATCAGTGTCTACAGGTACTATTTCTGTACATCATTTTGCAGCAGCTTAAAATATTTCCTTTTGAGTCTTTTTAGCATAGCTTAGTGTTCTCCTCATGTAATCATAAGAAAAGGATCATGATCAACTAACATTGAATAAACATGTTGAAGATAAGATTTTTTAATTTGAGTTTAAAATTGTTCAGTGTCCTATTTTCCTTTGTTTTTAGGGGAATAGGCCTTGTTTTAATACCACAAGTGCTGGTGACATCAGAACTCTTAGGAACTTGGGTGGTTTTTAGTTCTTAGTTTTACCTGATTTTTGCGTCACATGCCTGGAATATACCCAGTTATTACATTGTTCTCATGGTTGCACAACATGAGGCATATAAAGCCCTCAAAAGCTATAAATCAATGATTTATTTTTCCCTGCACCAAGTTCTGTGATGAAACTTTTTAATTATTTTCTTTTACAGATTGCTTACAGCTTTTCCTGGAATACTGCAGTACTGAATCCGTTTTCCGTGCTTGTTCTGAATTGCTTCAGAATCCCGGACTAGACATGCGGTTTTTGAAAAAGATTTGTTTTATGCTACGGAAACTCTCCGAAATAAAGTAATCCTTTATTACTGTTTTTCTGTTAATTACCATTAGATCACTGAACTTGGGGACATTTCTCTTTTTTTAAAAAGCTCATCTCTGTTTTGACGTTCATTTGCTCCAATACAAATAATACTGGACTTTCATTGTTAGCAATTATGTTTAAAATGTTTGTCACAGATATGTAAGATGAGTCTCTCAATTTGCCTATAAATCTGTGTAGTTCAGAATATGAACTAAAAAATAACTAGCCTAAAGAACATATATTCCTTATTTATTTAGATGACAAGAATGCTTAGAAGAAAACCCTTCTTTTCTTCCCCCCGACCTTCAGTTTTACCGAGTTACTTGGTAAAAATGTCCTCTGAAAATTGTTTTGTATGTGACTTAAATTTAAGTTTTGTCAATTTTCATCTCTATCAAAAAAAACCAGAGTTTAAGGTCTTGAGCCATATAAGACTTTGGGGGAATGTTAACCTTTACAAAATAGGTTTCCGTTGCTTGTTGGTTACTAATTTATTGTAACAAAGATCTTCAGCATGTCAGTGGTAGAATGCTGCTGAGTTCCATTGATGTGCATTATTTAATGGGATTGTTTCATTTACAAAAGCAGGTATTTACACTAAACCGTAGCTTACATTAGAGTTAGTTATTTGCAAAACTGAGGGTTTAGTTTGATTTTTCTTAGGAACAAAATTGAACTCGGGGGGAAAAAAAGTTTTCCTGTAAAATACTCTAATTTAAATCATATTTTTCATTGGAAATAAACTAAAAGTGTACTCAGAAATCCAGATTTTTAAATTTTTTAATTAAAAGACAACCTCACAGGTAGTGCCATGAATCTTAAAAAATGAACTTTGATATATTCTTTAAAGTAAATTTTTTACCCTTGGTTTTGTAGTAGTTCATTACTATATTTGCCTTGATGTTATTGTGGATTTTCTGTACGTGTCCTGTTTCTGAAATCTTGCTTCTAATTGGGGAAACCTTTTTACAGGTTTTCCTTGATCTTCCACTGTACTACATGTAAATACCATTTAGTCAAGAGAAAGCATAGTTCTTGATGATTTTTGTCAAGATTTTTCTTACAATGCATTGATAATTTTCTGCTTAGAGACAGAGTTATGTGAAGCTCCCAATATAATTTTTTTTTAACTGATAGATAATAGATCTGTAAAATCTTTACTGTTAAGTTGAAACTTGTCAATTATCTTATGTCAATTATTCTATGTTAAATCTTTTGCAGAAGCAATAAGAAGATGTTTGAATCGTTTGCGCTTCCCGAAGTGATCAAAGAACTTCTCAGGACAACACATCCTGATCACCATCACTTCTGCGTAGACCTCAGAGTAATTCTGTATAATTTGGGAGTGGCAGAGAGCAACAGTGCTAGACTCGAGTCTAAGCAAAAGTGACTAGCACTATCTTTTGAGAATTGTTGTTCTGTGTAATGTATGCCAACTCTCTATTGTAGTTCAAAAAGTAATTTATTTATTTATTTATTGTTTTTAGTGCTTTCAATAAAATTGTTCATCAAAACCTCTGTATTCTGTAAGTTACTTTGTATCATGTAGAATCGTAATGATATTTCCCTCATTCATGAATAGGAAAGTGAAAAACTGTAATATGCTAAATTTCTTTCTTTCATACTTTGTGACATAATGCTGCTGTCCTGAGTGACTCATACAGTCTAAGAAATTGGATCCATTCAGCTAAAGTTGCGTGTCCTGAGTAAGCAGATCACTAATACCAACCTTTCCATACAGGCAGAAATTTTACTTCCTTTTTACTCTTCAGAGAGTTTTATGAATTCATTGATTGATTCCTATGGTTGATAAGTAACAGGCAAGTATTTTATCAAATTATCTTTCAGATAATTAGAGTTTTAGTGATTAAAACCAAATTTTGATTGCAGTAAACTTGAGGTATCAAATGAGAATTTTTTAGTTACTTTAATTTTGTAATTTCTTGGCATTTGCTCTTTACCTGTGTTTTTGTAATATCTAGTATTTTGTCCTGCTTTATGTGAACTTCTCATGTAACTTTGCATTGTAATGTCCCTGAAAACGTAACCTATAAACATTTCTTTAAATGCCTGGCTATAGCAATCCCTGATAATAATATTATACTTCAATGCTACTAATGTATTTTATATTAATTTCCAATTCAGTTCCCATTTGGTCTCTTAGTACCCGCATTTCCTTTCTGAATGTGCTTGAATATATTCTTAGTCTGTCACAATTCAGTGTTCGGAATTTTGTATATGTAGGAAACGGGATACTTTCTAAAATTTCAACTTAATCTTCCATTTCTAATTTCTGATTCATCTTTTGTACTGTAACTACAGAAAATTTAATTGTAAAATTGAAACTGCAATTAAAATGTAAAGATCTGTTGTATGTTAGTCTTTGACTAACACTGGCAGTCAGTATAAAACTTCAAACAGGTTTACTTCTCATTTTCTTACATTTTTTCTTGTTTTTCCTGTGTCTTTTTTTTACCAAAAGTCTTTAAGTCTTTGAAAGTGGATTGAAATTGAAAGCAATATTTTTTTTCAAGCAATCTGACTTTCATTTATGACAAACTTTTCTATGAAAAGATTCTACATCAGACCTGGCACCAAGTACCAGACGTAGTACTGTCTCTTCTGTCTGGAAGAGAGAGCAAGCAGCATGAACTCTGTTGGTGGGAAAACAATTTAGGTAAATTTAAATAATACTAATAGTAGATAAAAGCTTTTGCCAACAATGGATTATGTTTTGGAATAAGTATTTCTTTATCAGTAATTTCACATTTGTCAGATTTACCAGCAGTGCAAAAGCATCCATATACTTTCAGCTGGAGACAAAATCCTCTTATTTAGGAATTGTATTTCTAGTCCTCATGTGCTGCTCTGCCTGCTTAGTCATTATAATGCTAGAAAATAAACAAGAAAAAAAAAAAACAAACAAAACTATAGAAAATTGTTGGCTTTTCTATATCCACATCAATGTTCTGTTCTTGGCTTTCAGTCTTCATTACTGTTTGATAACTTACTACTCTTCCTTATGGTGCCAACTTAAGAAACTAAATGTATTTTTTAATAGTGGCAAAGATAATGTGGTAAAGAGGCACATAGAGTATGTGCCAAAGACCAAAGTCTCTTGTGGTTTATATATAGTAGTGTCCTGGTTTTGGCTAGGATATGGTTAATTTTCTTCATAGTGGCTGTTATTGTTAATGCTGATAACAAACCGATGTTTTAGTTGTTGTGGAGCAGTGCTCACACAGAGCCAAGGACTGTTCAGCTCCTTGTGCGGCCCTGCTGGGAGGGGACACAGCCAGGACAGGTGATGTAAGATGGCCAAAGAGATGTCTCACACCATGTGGTGTCATGCTGAGCAATAAACTGGGGGGGTTGGCTGGGGGGCAGGTGCTGCTGTACAGGGACTGGCTGGGCATCAGTCGGCAGGTGGTGAGCAGTTGTGTTACGCATCACTTGCTTTGTGTATATGTATATATGTATACAATTATTATTTCCCCTTTATTTTTTGTCCTATTAAACTGTCTTAATCTCAGCCCATGAGTTTGACTTTTTTTCTGATTCTCTCCCCCATCCCAGAGTGGGGAGTGAGCAAACAGCTGTGTGGTGCTCAGCTGCCTGCTGGGTTAAACCACAACAAGTAGAATCATAGAATCACAGAATATCCCAAGTTGGAAGGGACCCATAAGGATCATTGAGTCCAACTCCTGGCACCACACAGACCGTGTGACTACATGCACAGTCCAATTGCTTCTTAAATTCAGACAGGCTTGGTGCAGTGAGTGCTTCGCTGGGGAGCCTGTCCCAGTGTGCGACCACCCTCTCGGTGAAGAACCTCTTCCTGATGTCCAGCCTAAACTTCCCCTGCCTCAGCTTAACATCGTTCCTGCAGGTCCTGTCACTGGTTATTACGGAGAATAGGTTGGTGCCTGCCCCTCCACTCCCCCTCATGAGGAATCTGTAGACTGTGATGAGGTCCCCCCTCAGCCTCCTCCAGGCTGAACAGGCCCAGTGCCCTCAGCTGCTCCTCATATGTCTTCCCCTCTAGGCCCTTCACCATCTTTGTTGCCTTCCTCTGGACACTCTCCAACAGTTTAATGTCCTTCTTGTACTGTGGTGCCCAGAACTGCACACAGTACTTGAGGGGAGGCCACACCAGCGCAGAGCAGAGTGAGACAATCACTTCCCTCGACCGACTAGTGATGCCGTGCTTGATGCACCCCAGGGTACGGCTGGCCCTCCTGGCTGCCAGGGCACACTGCTGGCTCATATTCAACTTGCTGTCAACCACAACCCCCAGATCCCTCTCTGCGGGGCTGCTCTCCAGCGTCTCGTCACCCAGTCTGTACGTATAGCTGGGGTTGCCCTGTCCCAGCTGCAGGACCTGGCATTTTCTTTTGTTAAACTTCATGTGGTTGGTGATCACCCAGCTCTCCAATCTGTCCAGATCCCTCTGCAAGGCCTTTCCACTTTCAGCAGAGTCTACAACTCCTCTAATTTTGGTGCCGTTGGCAAATATGCTCAAAACCCTTTCTAGTCCTACATCCAAATCATTTATAAAAACATTGAAGAGGACTGGCCCTAAAATGGAGCCTTAGGGGACCCCACTAATGACCATCCGCCAGCCTGATGTAGCCCCATTTACCACAACCCTTTGAGCCCTGCGCATCAGCCAATTGCTCACCCATCGTATGATGTTTTTGTTAAGTTGTATGCTGGACATTTTGTCCAGTAGGGTCCTATGGGAAACCGTGTCAAAAGCTTTGCTGAAGTCCAAAAAGATCACATCAGCTGGTTTCCCTTGGTCGACTAGATGGGTGATCTTATCATAAAAGGAAATCAGATTTGTTAGGCAGGACCTACCCCTCATGAACCCATGTTGGCTGGGACCAATGACTGCATTGTCCACCAGGTGCGCTTCAATAACTTCAAGGATCATCCTCTCCATAATTTTACCAGGCACTGACGTGAGACTGACAGGCCTATAATTGCTAGCGTCTTCTT
Source organism: Anser anser (assembly GCF_964211835.1). Taxonomy (NCBI): domain Eukaryota; kingdom Metazoa; phylum Chordata; class Aves; order Anseriformes; family Anatidae; genus Anser; species Anser anser. Next base: position 145,751,557 of record NC_139720.1, read on the forward strand.
TCTTGCCCTTCTTGAAAATTGGCACAACATTTGCCAGCTTCCAGTCTACTGGGACCTCTCCAGATTCCCAAGACCATTGAAAAATAATTGAGAGAGGTCCCACAATGATGTCAGCCAGCTCTTTAAGCACCGTGGGATGAATCCCAACCGGACCCATGGACTTGTATGGATCCAGGTGGAGCAGCAAATCCCGCACATGTTCAGGGTCGGTTGGGAGTTTATCATTCCCACCATCATGGTCCTCCAGCTCAGGGCACCCTGGGTCCCGAAGCCCATCATCAGCGTTGAAGACAGAGGCGAAGAAAGCATTAAAAGTCTCTGCTTTGCCTATGTCCTTGTCTGTGAGGAGACCTTCCCCATCAAGTAGCGGACCTATGTTTTCTTTGGTCCTCCTTTTTCTGTTCACATATCTAAAAAAAACCTTTTTGTTGTCTCCCACAGACATGGCCAGCTTCAACTGTAGTTGGGCTTTGGCTACATGAATTTTCTGCCTACAAACGCGAATAGTGTCCCTGTATTCCTTCCATGTTGTCTGACCCTCCTTCCAGCAACCATACATTTTCTTTTTTCACCTAGGCTTCAGTAGAAGATCCCTGGTCAGCCAGGCTGGCCTTCTGCCCTGCTTGCCTGACTTCCGATATTTTGGAATTGCCTGATCTTGTGCTTTTAGGAGGCAGTGCTTAAAGACTGACCAGCACTGATGGACGCCAATACCTTCAAAAGCAGTTTCCCAGGGGACCTTGCTGACTAGTTCCCTGAGCAGCCTGAAGTCTGCTTTCCCCATATCCAGGGCTGAGGTTTTGGTGGCAGTTTTCCTTCTGTCGCCATAAATTTTAAACTCAACCACTTCATGGTCACTATGACCGAGAAGGCTGCCAATTGCCACATCCCCCACAAGACCCTCTCTCTTCTCCAGCAACAGATCTAGGAGGGCACCTTTCCTTGTTGGCTCCCTTAGCACCTGCACCAAGAAGTAATCATCTAGGTGCTTTATGAACCTCCTGGACTTGCTCCTGTCAGCCATGTGGTGATCCCAGTTGATGTCTGGCAAGTTGAAGTCCCCCATAAGGACAAGGGGAGTTGAGCTGGAAGCATCTCTTAGTTCCGCAAAGAATAATTCATCGGTGTTGTCTTCCTGGCTGGTTGGTCTGTAATAGACTCCCACAATGACATCCCCTTTATTTGTTTGTCCCTTAATCCTTACCCAGAGGCTCTCAACTTTGCCATTGCCAACTTGAAGTTCCACACAGTCCAGCCCATGCTTCACATACATCGCCACCCCACCACCTCGCCTACCCTGCCTGTCCCTCCTGAAGAGCCTGTAACCATCTAGTAAGTGTTCACTGTTAGAAGAAGTGAATCACTGTTAATTTTCAATTTTTGTTATATTGAGTGTTTATGTTAAAATTAAATTTAAAAAGTGAACCTGTTAAATGTTAATATAATTAAATTAATGAAGGATTTGACTAAGGATGAGACTAATGATTTTGATCTTAAGTAAATTTTAACAGAGCTGCAAAGAAAAATAGCAGTGCTCAATTTCCATTCATATTAAAGTAAACCTTAAATGTACTAGAAATCGACAAATGAATTATACAAATGAATTTGGAGTGTCTTATGAAGATGTCCTGGTTCCAGTTAGGACAGAGTTAAGTAGCTCATAGTAGCTGGTAGGCTGCTATGTTTTGGATTAGGATGAGAAGAGCGCTGATAACATGCTGATGTTTTAATTGTTGCAGAGCAGTGTTTACACCAGGCCAAGGACTTTTCGGCTTCTTGCTCTGTCCTGCCAGCGAGCAGGCTGGGGGTGCAGCAGGAGCTGGGAGGGGACAGACCCAGGACAGCTGACCCAAACTGGCCAAAGGGGTATTCCATACCATCTGACGTCATGCTAAACAATATATAGGGGTGGCTGGCCGGGGTGGGGGGCCGGCTGCTCGGGGATAGGCTGGGCATCGGTCAGCGGGTGGTGAGCAATTGCATTGTGCATCACTTGTTTTCTTACACATTATTATTGTTAATACTATTACCATTATCACTATTATTATTATTATTGTTATTATTATTTTCCTGTCTTAATAAACTGTCTTTATCTCAACTCACAGGCTTCACTTTCCCGTTTCTCTCCCCCATCCCAGAGAGGGAGGGGGGAGGGTGAGCGAACGGCTGTGTGGTGTTTAGCTGCCAGCCGGGTTAAACCACAACAGCCCTTTTGGCGCCCAACGTGGGGCCCGAAGGGTTGAGATATCGACAAATCTGACCAGAGTGTGTTAAACTAAAATTGGTATAAGTATTGGACCTGCTTAATAGTTGCTAGTCACGATGTTGATCGCCTTAATCTCCAGTCTGCTGTACCTGTATTCCAAATTGAGTTTTATGGTGCGTTACTTTCTGTATGTGCTCCCTGTTGCACTGTTTATCCTTTCCGGGCCCTGGTTTAAGATTGTTATGGTACTGTGCGGTGTAGCAATGGCTTATGAAATGATGAGATATCTGGTCATGACTTTAACCTGGTATTTGTACTCAGCACTGACATCGACTCTATACTTTGGAACCCATATCTCGGAAACTATTAGCAATTACACCTATTGCCTGTTTTCGTTAGGGAGCCCATCTGTGAAGGGGACAGGGGAAGACATGTTTCCCTACCTGTTCACTCTCCCTTTCTCCTTCACCACCACCCTCTTATCCCCCGAGTTAGTTACGGTGGTTCTCCGAGATGTTGAATATCCTTGGGATACTCAGACCAGCCTGCTCTTGTTGTTATGTCTCCTGAATGCGCTTCAGATTTTGTGGAGGGTTAAACAACTACTTAGGAATCTCATCCGGAGATCTATCTTGAGGCGGGATAGTTGCGAGTGGCAGGGAGTGTGGGAGGATATGGGCAGGTTTCTAGAGCAGTGGTCACCTCCAGTGTTTTGGACATTCACCCCTGAACAACTGCAAAATCCTAAAAAGCTGGCAGAATGCTTGAAAAAAAGGTGTCATGACTCTGGCAGTTCCAAAGTGACACAAATCACTGTAGCGTGCTGGGGTCTGGCTTGTGCCTATCGAGCTGCAATTGATGCTACTAGCAACCTAGCTCCAGCTCCTGCAGCCGTTCCAGCTGCAGCTCCTGCAGCCGCTCCAGCTCCAGCTCCTGCAGCCGCTCCAGCTCCAGCTCCTGCAGCCGCTCCAGCTCCTGCAGCCGCTCCAGCTCCAGCTCCTGCAGCCGCTCCAGCTCCAGCTCCTGCAGCCGCTCCAGTTCCAGCTCCTGCAGCCGCTCCAGCTCCTGCAGCCGCTCCAGCTCCAGCTCCTGCAGCCGCTCCAGCTCCAGCTCCTGCAGCCACTCCAGCTCCAGCTCCTGCAGCTGCCCCAGCTCGTGCAGCTGCTCCCACTCCTGTGGCTGGGTCAGAGAAACGAGCTGTAGCAGTGCAAGTTGACCCCGCAGAGGGTATTCCAACCCCTGTGGCAGACCCTGTGTCTGGGTCAGAGAAACGAGCTGTAGCAGTGCAAGTTGACCCCGCAGAGGGTATTCCAACCCCTGTGGCAGACCCTGTGTCTGGGTCAGAGAAACGAGCTGTAGCAGTGCAAGTTGCCCCTGTAGACAAGGTGAAAAAATGGTATAGAGGCTCAGGTCGTTCAAAACGCAGACAGTCTTCTGCTAAGTCTGGGCGTAGTGAAGACGAGGCTGGGCCATCAAAGGTGCAGGAGACTGAAGATGAGGATGAGGATGGCGAAAAATCAACAGTAACTACCCGGACTCCATACCAGCCATCAAAGGTGCAGGAGACTGAAGATGAGGATGAGGATGTCGAAAAATCAACAGTAATTACCCGGACTCTATACCAGCGTGAGCTACGAGATGTGCGAAAAGATTTTGGTCGCTGTATAGGCGAGCAGCTTGTCACCTGGCTGCTCCGGTGCTGGGACACGGGAGCCAATTATGTGGAATTGGAGGGCAAGGAAGCCAGGCGGCTGGGATCCCTTGCTAGGGACGCATGCATTGACAAAGCAATTGGAGATGGAGCACAATCTCGCAGCCTCTGGAGGCGTCTCCTGTCAGCTGTGAAGGAAAGGTATCTCTTCAAGGAAGAACTTGTATGTTTACCAAGCAAATGGACCACCATGGAGAAGGGAATTCAGTACCTGAGGGAATTGGCCGTACGGGAAGTAATTTATAAGGACCTAGACGACGCACAAACATCCGCAGATCCAGATGCAGTCCGGTGTACACTACCCATGTGGCGGAAGTTTGTACAGAGTGCCCCATCATCATATGCCGGCTCATTGGCAATACTAGCCTGGAAAACGGAGGAGAATCCCACAGTGAATGAAGTGACTAAAATACTCCGGCAGTACGAAGGAAATCTCTCCTCTTCCCTAAAGGCCTGTGTCTCAGCTGTGGAGAAATTCTCTGAAGAGGTCCACCAACTTAAAGAGAATTTATCTTCCCCTCCACCTGAACGAACCAGTGTCCACCAGCTAAAAGAGAATGCTTTAGAGAAACTTTCTGAAAAGATCCACCAACTTGAAGAAAGATTATCTTCCCCTTCACCTGAACGAACTAGTGTCCACCAGCTAAAAGAGAATGCCTTGGAGAAACTTTCTGAAAAGATCCACCAACTTGAAGAGAGATTATTTTCCTCCCCACCTGTACAAACCAGTGTCTCAGCTATTAGGGGTAAACGTTCATCTATGCAAGGAAGACAATATGGTGGGCACACACACCGCGCCACCCTGTGGTTTTACCTACGTGACCATGGAGAGGACATGAGAAAATGGGATGGAAAATCTACTGCGACCCTAGAGGCACGGGTACGTGAATTGCAAAGGAAAACAATTGGGAAAAAGGAGTTCTCTGAAAGGTTTGCTGCTCCAACTTCCAGCAGGCAGTCCTTTAAACACAGAAATGAAGATTCTGACCAGGACTAGAGGGGCCCTGCCTCCAGCCAGGGGGAGGAAAGGGACAATCGAGTTTATTGGACTGTGTGGATTCGATGGCCTGGCACGTCAGACGCACAGAAGTATAAGGCTTTGGTAGACACCGGTGCACAATGTACTCTAATGCCATCAAGCTATAAAGGGCCAGAGCCCATCTGTATTTATGGTGTGACGGGGGGATCCCAGCAGTTAACTGTATTGGAGGCTGAAGTGAGTCTAACCGGTAATGAGTGGCAGAAGCACCGTATTGTGACTGGCCCAGATGCTCCGTGCATCCTTGGCATAGACTATCTTAGAAGAGGATATTTCAAGGACCCAAAAGGGTTCCGCTGGGCTTTTGGCATAGCTGCTTTGGAGACAGAGGACATTAAACAGTTGTCTACCTTGCCTGGTCTCTCAGAGGACCCTTCTGTTGTGGGGTTGCTGAGGGTTGAAGAACAGCAAGTGCCGATCGCTACCACAACTGTGCACCGGCGGCAATATCGCACCAACCGAGACTCCCTGAGTCCCATCCATAAGCTAATTCGTCAACTGGAGAGCCAAGGAGTGATCAGCAAGACTCATTCACCTTTTAATAGTCCCATATGGCCAGTGCGAAAGTCTAATGGTGAGTGGAGACTAACAGTGGACTATCGTGGCCTGAACGAAGTCACACCACCACTGAGTGCTGCAGTGCCGGACATGCTAGAACTCCAGTATGAACTGGAATCAAAGGCAGCCAAGTGGTATGCCACAATTGATATCGCTAATGCATTTTTCTCCATCCCTCTAGCAGCACAGTGCAGGCCACAATTTGCTTTCACTTGGAGGGGAGTCCAATATACTTGGAATCGGCTGCCCCAGGGGTGGAAACACAGCCCTACCATTTGCCATGGACTGATCCAGTCTGCGCTGGAGCAGGGGGAAGCTCCTGAACACCTGCAGTACATCGATGACATCATTGTGTGGGGTGACACTGCAGAAGAAGTTTTCGAGAAAGGGAAGAAAATAGTCCAAATCCTTCTGAAGGCCGGTTTTGCCATAAAACAGAATAAAGTTAAAGGACCTGCACGAGAGATCCAGTTTTTAGGAATTAAATGGCAAGATGGACGTCGTCAAATCCCAATGGATGTGATCAACAAGATAACAGCTATGTCTCCACCAACTAGCAAAAAAGAAACACAAACTTTCCTAGGTGTCGTGGGGTTTTGGAGAATGCATATTCCAAATTACAGTCTGATTGTAAACCCGCTCTACCAAGTAACCCGTAAGAAGAATGCTTTTGAATGGGGCCCTGAGCAACGACAAGCCTTTGAACAAATTAAGCAGGAAATAGTTCATGCAGTAGCCCTCGGGCCAGTCCGAACAGGACCAGATGTAAAGAATGTGCTCTACACCGCAGCCGGAGAGAATGGTCCCACCTGGAGCCTCTGGCAGAAAGAACCTGGGGAAACTCGAGGTCGACCCCTGGGGTTTTGGAGTCGGGGATACAGAGGATCTGAAGCCCGCTATACTCCAACTGAAAAGGAGATATTGGCAGCATATGAAGGAGTTCGATCTGCTTCGGAAGTGGTCGGTACTGAAGCGCAGCTCCTCCTGGCACCCCGACTGCCGGTACTAGGCTGGATGTTCAAAGGAAGGGTCCCCTCTACACATCATGCAACTGATGCTACATGGAGCAAGTGGGTTGCACTGATTACTCAGCGGGCTCGAATAGGAAACCCCAGTCGCCCAGGAATCTTGGAGGTGATTATGGACTGGCCAGAAGGCAAATACTTTGGGATATCACCAGAGGAGGAGGTGGTTCGTGCTGAAGAAGCCCCCCTGTACAACAAGCTACCGGAAAATGAGAAGAAATATGCCTTGTTCACTGACGGGTCCTGTCGTATTGTGGGAAAGCATCGGAGATGGAAAGCTGCTGTATGGAGTCCTACACGACGAGTTGCAGAAGCTGCTGAGGGAGAAGGTGAATCGAGTCAGTTTGCAGAAGTAAAAGCCATTCAGCTGGCTTTAGATATTGCTGAACGAGAAAAGTGGCCAGTTCTCTATCTCTATACTGATTCATGGATGGTAGCAAATGCCCTGTGGGGGTGGTTACAGCAATGGAAGCAGAACAACTGGCAGCGCAGGGGCAAGCCCATCTGGGCTGCGGCATTGTGGCAAGATATTGCTGCCCGGGTAGAGAACCTGGTTGTAAAGGTACGCCATGTAGATGCTCATGTGCCCAAGAATCGGGCTACTGAAGAACACCAAAACAACCAGCAGGTGGATCAGGCTGCTAAGATTGAAGTGGCTCAGGTGGACCTGGACTGGCAACATAAAGGTGAATTATTTATAGCCCGATGGGCCCATGACACCTCAGGCCATCAAGGTAGAGATGCAACCTACAGATGGGCTCGTGATCGAGGGGTGGACCTGACCATGGACACTATAGCACAGGTTATTCATGACTGTGAAACATGTGCTGCAATCAAGCAAGCCAAACGGTCAAAACCTCTTTGGTATGGAGGACGATGGCTGAAATATAAATATGGAGAGGCCTGGCAGATTGATTACATCACACTCCCTCAAACCCGCAACGGCAAGCGCCACGTACTTACAATGGTGGAAGCAACCACCGGATGGCTGGAAACATATCCTGTGCCCCATGCCACCGCCCGGAACACTATCCTGGGCCTTGAAAAGCAAGTCTTATGGCGACATGGCACCCCAGAGAGAATTGAGTCAGACAACGGGACTCATTTCCGAAACAACCTTATAGACACTTGGGCCAAAGAACATGGTATTGAGTGGGTGTATCACATCCCCTATCATGCACCAGCCTCTGGAAAAGTTGAACGATACAATGGACTGTTGAAGACTACACTGAAAGCAATGGGTGCTGGGACATTCAAAAATTGGGATACACATTTGGCAAAGGCCACCTGGTTAGTCAATACCAGGGGATCTGCCAACCGAGCTGGACCTGCCCAATCAAACCAGTTACGCACTGTAGAAGGGGATAAAGTTCCTGTAGTGCACGTAAGAAACATGCTGGGTAAAACAGTCTGGGCTACTCCTGCCTCAGGAAAAGGCAAACCCATTCGTGGAATTGCTTTTGCTCAGGGACCTGGATGCACTTGGTGGGTAATGCAAAAGAATGGGGAGGTCCGGTGTGTACCTCAAGGGGATTTGATACTGGGTGAGAATAGCCCATGAGTTGAATTGTAGTATGTTAATTATTATATAATAATGTATGTCATCACTACCATGATTGCTATATATCATAGATGAAAATGGTGATTAATTAGAATGTATTGGACAGAGTGTAACCTGAGCATGACATAAATGGTATGGAATAAGGGGTGGATATCTGTCCTGGTTCCAGTTAGGACAGAGTTAAGTAGCTCATAGTAGCTGGTAGGGTGCTATGTTTTGGATTAGGATGAGAAGAGCGCTGATAACATGCTGATGTTTTAATTGTTGCAGAGCAGTGTTTACACCAGGCCAAGGACTTTTCGGCTTCTTGCTCTGTCCTGCCAGCGAGCAGGCTGGGGGTGCAGCAGGAGCTGGGAGGGGACAGACCCAGGACAGCTGACCCAAACTGGCCAAAGGGGTATTCCATACCATCTGACGTCATGCTAAACAATATATAGGGGTGGCTGGCCGGGGTGGGGGGGGCCGGCTGCTCGGGGATAGGCTGGGCATCGGTCAGCGGGTGGTGAGCAATTGCATTGTGCATCACTTGTTTTCTTACACATTATTATTGTTAATACTATTACCATTATCACTATTATTATTATTATTGTTATTATTATTTTCCTGTCTTAATAAACTGTCTTTATCTCAACTCACCGGCTTCACTTTCCCGTTTCTCTCCCCCCATCCCAGAGAGGGAGGGGGGAGGGTGAGCGAACGGCTGTGTGGTGTTTAGCTGCCAGCCGGGTTAAACCACAACATCATCTGAAGCTACTCTTTGATAAAAGAGTCTTTAGGCAAGTTAAGATTGTGAATGTAACTTTGAACCAATTGTAGATTTTACAATATGTAGGAAAAATGAAATGAGGACAAGAAGGGGACCTCTGGGAAGCAATGACTGTCCTAAAATGTCTGGAAGAAAAAGAGCCAGTGAGAGAAGGAAAAAAAAAAAAGAAAGAAAGAAAAAAGTGGTTTAAAGTTATTCCCAGAAATATTGAATATGCTCAAATAAACATAATCATTTCTGGTACAAACCAGAAGGTGCCACATTTTCCTACCAGATGATGAGGGATGTTGTAGTGAATAAATACAGCTCCTTCCAGCTGCCTTAATAGTTATATGTAACATCTGGTCGGTTTTGAAACATTTTGGATTTGGCTATTCTTTAAAAATGAGAACTTCCTATAGTTACCCTCAGAAGCTCTGAAATGTGAAGTGTCATCCACAAGCAGCTGACGACCTTCTGCTCCCTCTGACTGCAGTACTTGCAGAGAAAGGAGGTGCTCTGGGACAGCATTGTTTTGCACTGCACAATTAAAGCCAGATGCAAACTATCCTCTCCACAAAACACTCTTGAACAGATTTAACACTGTCCCTCCAGTGGTTAATTTAATGTTGTGACTTCATATTTGCCATATGAGTGTTTTCTTTAAACATGCTGCAAGTGAAGGTTTGCAGAACTCAACCTCCTAAACCAGATCCCGACTCCACTGGAGGGCAGCACATTAGCACTTATATTAACGCCGCGCTCACTGCTTGCTTCCGAGAAGGCAGATTTTTGTAAAGAAATATTCAGCTATCATGTGAGGTTCTGCTTAACGGAACAAATACACACCGACAGATATATACAGTGAATATCTCTTCTTAGAGGCTCTGTTAGATCACTGAATTGTTAGCTAAATGATCAACGCTAACCTGAGAATGAAACCAAGCCTGAAAGTATAGAGGTAGTTTAAAGATAAACTATTTATTGGCACCAAGATCAACAGATTCTAAATTAGCTACAAAGCTGCAGGGAATAATGACATGTGAAGTCAGATTTTTCTTTTATTTTTTTTCTTTTCTTCTTCATTTTTTTTTTAAATTCTTAGCCCCTCAGGAGATTTGGGATGGTTTGATGTTCCTCTGGAGACTTGTCAAAATTCTGTAGAAACTTAATAGCCTGCCAACATGGGTGGTTGCTGCTGGAAGGCATTTCAACATGGCAAGGGTCCTGTCTGTGCACTGCAGACCTGCAGCACTCACAGGCTGCTTGGAATGACATGAAAACAGGAGCTGTGCAGTGTCAGGACCCCGCACGCAGCTTCGCGGGGGTAACGTGCGTGTATCCCCGCTCTCCTGGGGCAGCCAAGGTGTGGGAGGAATCCATTTGGCCTCGAATCATTCTGAGCACCGCCTCAGTGTTAAATCCCACATGGTGCTACCACACCCATATACCTGGGCTTGGGTGGGACAGGGCTCTTACCTCCTGAATAGAGCAGAAATGAAGGCCGGAGGGTGAGATGAAGCTGTGTGGAAGCAGGAATCAGGGCAAAAGTTGAGGCCCAAGGCTGGAGGAGGCATGGAGGGCAGGCATCCAGGCTGGGAGGCTTAGGCCAGAGCAGGACACCAAGGCCGGGGACAGGAGAGGAGAAAATGGAAGGCTGCAGAGCCAAGCACAGGCTGTGGTTGCCCGTTGGTAGAGTCCCACCTGCTGGCCACCCCACAGCCTGCTGTGGAGATCGCTGCCTGGTAGAACTTGGTTTATGTGACCCCACAGAATGGCACAGGGCCTGTGGGGTTGGAGGCAACCTCAGCCTCCTGTGAGCGAACCACGCAGGTCGCCAAGGCTTCAGGAAGCAGAACTGGAGCCATCCTGTGCAGAGAAGCAGGATGGAGAAAAGGATGAGTCTTAAACCATCCTTGTGATGATGTTCAAGTTCCTACTTGAAGGCACGGGAGAAGATTGCTTCATGCAGTGATGTCTGCCCTGTGGCAGCACACAAAGAGCTGCTCACGCTTCCCCCGGCAAAGCTCTGCAGCACTGTGCCAACCTCCTTGGGACGGTGACAAGAATTAAAGCGAAGAATTTACTTGAATTTACCTGGTTGCATGCCATCTCGAAGGGAGAAATACAGATACTCTGTCCTGAAGCGAGAAGCTGTGTAGCTGAGGGATACCAGCACACAGAGCAGGCACCGTAGGTGAAACACAGAAATTGCAGCAGAGCAGAGGAGGGCCTTGGGCACGTTTCATGGCAGTGTGCCTTTCTGAGCAAAGCCCTGAGCTGTACTCAGGGAGAACTGTTTGGCTGAGAGGGGCCTGCTCTGGCATATTGACTGGGGCTGCCCATGGACCTCGCTGCGGCCTTCAGAGCATCTTTGCAGTGGCATGGTTGTACCTTCTGAGAGGAGTCGGGTGCTTTTGGTTACTTGTTTCAGGCTGTAGAGAAATGTAAAGTACATATCAGACACCTTTGCTGGGACTGTAGCCCTGCCTGATGGCCTGAGCTACTTCTTGTCCCTGCCTGGGTACACTCAAACAGGTTTTGGAAAAGAGCTGAGCAGGAATAGCAGAGCTATTTAGGAACCCACTAAGCTCGGAAGAGGCAGAACTTGCTGGAAGGTTGTGCTGACTCATCAGTCCTTGGATTGTGGAGCTTGTAGAAGAGGAGGTTCTCATTGTGCTTTGTGGGTTTTTGTTTTGTTTTGGTTTGTTTTTTTCATGGCTGGACATGCAATGGATGGCTTTCTCTGAGAGCCTTGCGGCCAAGAACAGAGATTTACCTCACCACGGGTTGGACGAGCATGTCTGGGCTTTATAAGGAAGAGACTTCCGAAGCAAGAGGAGGAAGCTGAGATGACCCTCAAAGAAATGGCCTAAATAGGTGCCACATAACAGATAAACTCTGTGGCCATGGCAGGCTCTGGGCAGAGGGTACAGGCTGCTGGGAAGCAGTGCAGCAGGTCACAGAGAGGAGAAACAGTGCCTGGTTGGAGGTACGTCACTCCACTCCCCTTGCAGGCAGAAGAGAAGTGCAAGGCAGAAAACAGAGCTGGCTAAAACTAAGATAACTCTAAGAAGATTAAAAATATTTTCTTGTAATTAATGGATAATTCATGGCTATCGGGATTATAAGAAAGAAGAAGAATAGCTTACAGCTGTAAATTCAAGTATTTACTATTTTGGCATTTAAGAACTTACCATAATTGCAGCAATGAG
>NC_139720.1:145768616-145895616 GCF_964211835.1 Anser anser
GACATCTAACAGCAAGAGCTATGAGACCTTGCAAACCAGCTTATGGTTATCTGAAGGCCAGAGGCATACAGCATAAAATATTTTATGGTGGAGGGTTTCAGCTAAGAAAAGTTACCTTTTGCCACAGCTACTGTAGGGATAAAATTATGATTGGGATTAAGAGAATATCCAAAGACTTGTGTGTGGCTTGAACTTCAGGCCACTGTTCTGCCTCTAGTCCTCCTAGTGTCTACCACAAGATCTTGCAGTTCCTCTCCATACCAGCAAGCCTGCCTGCTGCTGTTGAAGAGATGATGGTTCAGATGATGGCTCAGAAATCTCACCCAGCCTTCCTCTATAGCGGCCTGTACTTGGCATCTTCTGAAGAAAGTGAAGGTCCATATTGTGCCAGCCCTTGCGCCTTTGGGGCTGTTTCAGCTTGGAAATCTTCGGCAGGGCCCTCTCCTCTGTCTCTGCACCCTTTAGGGTGTCCACACTTGTCCTGTGTTGCCAGCATAGCTCTCACCTAGCACTTGAGAGGTCAGTGAGATGATGGCAGTGGAAACCCTGCCATGGTTCCTGGTGGTGCTCCTTAGGGAGAAGGAGGGACAAGGGCAGAGCTTGCTCTTCTTTCACATGAGTTGGTGTAGCACTTAGGCGTGCAAGTCGGGAATGTAATGGGTGACAGCATTTTGGGGGAGAGGGAGGAACAGGAACAGCCCGAAGCAGGTAGAGGGTGGGCTTAGGTTTGCCAGTGCTCCAGAGATGGCTGACAGTGCTCTGAGATGATCTGTATCACCGTGAGGAAACAGTGACTGGAGAAGAAGGGCAGAAAGGTTATCTTCTTCCGACTGGTTTAATGCACCCTTGAACAAGATGCATGTGGAGGTGTGGCCAGGCAACGTGTTTTTCTGAGCAGGTTCCCTGTGGGTAAATGCAGGCATTGTTGGTAGACCTGCATCACTTCGTGTTTGTTCTGTGTCCCGTTTAGCTAAGCCAGTGTTTCTTGGAAATGATTTCGGGAAGTCAAATATTCTCCCCCTGCCTATCACGAGCGTTGCAGAGTTCCCCCAGTTAGTCATTAAGCTGCTTATCACATCTGCACTCAAACGCTGCCATGTGATAAGCTTTCGTGCTGGGTGCTCCACCGTGGTGGGGTGGAACTGGTCGGGCTGCACTGGAAGAAATGCAGGTGTAGGTAGGTCTGCTGCGCTGCAGGACGCGTCTGCAGTCTGCGTTCCCTACAGCCGCTGCCACGCAGTTTTGTAACCCAGCAGAGCGTGCGGTCCTGTACTTACAGCAGAACAGCCTGCTTGCATGGGCAGCTTTGGTGGCACCGTGCCCAGAGGGACAGGTTGTCCCTCTTCGCCTTGTAATTACTCAGTGGCTTTTTCTCAAGACCGTGTTATTCCTGGGTTCAGCAATTGTCCTTCCCTAGAGGTCTGTCCCACCGGGGACCGCGGGCACTTCACCTTCAGACAGCAGAAGTCAGGAGAGATGAAGCCTACCTGGAGTGCAGCTGTTTGTTTAAAGCCCTTTTGGGGCAGTAAGAGCCTCTTTCTATGCCCTTCCAGAAAAAGGCCAGCCTGCTCTGTGCTGAGGGGCGGGGAGATGAAAGGGTTTAGAGAGGTGCAGCCCACGGGGGAAGAAATACAGCAAAATCCTAATGAAGGACTCCCAAGAGTACTCCTATAATTGGGGAATCTGTATTGCTTTGTTATTGTAATTATCACTGAAATAGAAAGATGCATGACTTTTGCTTTATGAGGCCTAAATGAGAGGAGAGTTCCTTTTAGTTTTTGTTTATTTTTTTAAGTAGTTTCTAACTACCTATAGCGAGATAAAAGGAAAGTGCAGCTGCAGTGAGCTTCTCAGATTTATTTCTATTCCATTTGCACCTGGAGTGTGTTCTTAAATTGGGCTCTACCAAAAACTACCTTAGAGGAAGTGTCTTTAAAGAAGCAGGTTTTAGGCATGTCTTCCCATGTCCTAAGTTAGTAAAGATGCGGAGATCAGCTGGAGATAATGTTGTGGTGAAATGTTCTGAAATGAAACGCAGAGCTATGCAACTAACCCATGGACCTCCACCAGTTCAATGACCTTGCTTTTAAAATACATGCTGTGGGACTTGTTACGGAAGCTTAAGGCTTTCTCTAAGGGGGGAGCTGCTGGGTCATCCACAAATGCAGCACAAACGAGCCAAGAAGGTTGAAAATACAAACAACACGGAATAGTAACCAACCTGCCCGACACAAACCTGTTTGGTCTGCCCAGATCAACATGTGGTGGCTCTGAAATCCAAGCAGACCCGTGCATCTTCCATTGTACCAACTGTTTACACAAAGCTGGAAGCTTTCTGCTTTTCTTCAGTTTAAAAAGGATTATATTTGGCAGGAAGCAAGCACAATTCTGAACTAACCAATAATTTCCATTAATTTTCATTAGTCAGTCCCCTGTCTCTCAATTTAAAAACAACTACAACAACAACAAACTCCAATTAGAAGTTCATCTGTTTTAGAGTATTACATTGAAAAAAGCCTCGATAAATTGCTAGGATAGACTTCTGGAAGAGTCTGTATATATCTCATATGTCTTTCTGATCCTTGTAGGTGCAGTTCAGGTTGGGCACAGGAATTAAGTTTCTGCTCTCAAGTTTCCAGTGACTTCTAGACTATTTCATTAAATCACAACCCTGCCAATGGCTCTGTATATTGCACAAGTAATTACTATATCGTATTTGATCCTTGAAATTTCATAGTGTAAAAGGTTATTGCTGTATTTGCTATCCATGCACCAAAACTTAATTTGTGGGTAGCATTTTATGCTATTTGCTTTGTTTTGTGTTAGACTCAGTACAAAGAAGGAACTGGGGTTTTCCTGCTATCCCTCTTTCCAGTGTTTTAAACTGAGACATTGAAATCCAAACATACCTAATATTGTCTGTCTGGTTTTAACATGCTAGTTGGCATTTGTGTCTACTAATGATGTGCCTGAAGGTATCTAAACATTTCCCTTCACTTCAGGACATACTCGTCTACATGTTTTTACATATTTCTTGGTTAGGTTGCTAATGCAGTGCTGTAGAATTTTTTTTCCATAGTTTTTTTCTCTGTGAGCTTGAACTACAACTGAACTTCTTTAAGCTTTGAAAAAATTCAGCTCCAAATCCCTTTAGATCAGCTCCCAATTTCATCTAGTCAATTTAGAGAGTTTTGTTTCTTAAAATTCCCTCAAACAACCATTGTGAAGGAAAAGCATTATTTCTCTGTATGTTTGGCTGTACTGCTCCATAAATTGTGAGGATTTCTGTCCCTGGGGGTTCTTCCTCCCCCCAGACTTACTTCCTCCAGTGTGCTGGGCCATTCTTACAGGAAATGCAGAGTGGGGAAGGGATCAAATGGGTTCAGAGAAAATGCTTCCCCCCAGGAAAGGTTTTCGAAAGCTAATTTCCTGCCCAGAATCCTATCGGTTGCATCAGATTGTTGTCAGTCTGTCAAAATTCAGGCATCTGTTGTGAGGTAAAGGGGTGACAGAAAAATGCCACATGCTCTAAACAGTATTAAAGGATTAGTGTTTTATTAATGCCATGTGCTGACTAGTAGCTGACTTAAGGTGGGTGAATTTGGTGCCCGTTTCTCTAGCAGATGGTCAGGTTTGTTTTTTTGTGCAACTCCTCATCTTCTGCTACCCAGTTGCATCTGGAAACATCCTGGTATGTTACAGTATTTATGTCAAGGGCATGCTCCTAATCCCTCTAACTCTCGGCTTGTTTTCCATTTGCAGTTTGAAGGGAGGAAGTACTGTGAACATGATTTTCAAATGCTTTTCGCCCCTTGCTGCCATCAGTGTGGTAAGTTTTACGTTGAGGCAAAGTGCTTCCCACTGATCACAAATGGGAAGTCAGCGTATTGCTGGGGGAAGATGTGCAACCCTTCTGTATCTCCTCTGGGAGGTGGCCCCACACATCTGAACTTCCAGAATGAACTAGGCTTCAGAGAACCTGGGGAGCTGCTTTTCCTACAGGTCATCAATCAGTAGGTTTTTTAAAAAAGGTTTGCGTTATTTGAGTGAACA
Organism: Anser anser; assembly: GCF_964211835.1. Taxonomy (NCBI): domain Eukaryota; kingdom Metazoa; phylum Chordata; class Aves; order Anseriformes; family Anatidae; genus Anser; species Anser anser. The sequence continues at coordinate 145,772,670 of NC_139720.1, forward strand.
GCTAAGCTGTTGGTCCAGTGACCCAATGAACAGACCATTTCATGGTTATCTGTACCTACATGCATGTGCTTATATTCAGCCCTTCTCATGCAGCTGAAACCCTCCAGCGAGTCTGTCATCCCTTTTGACAGTTATAACCCATCCGTGTTGTCCTCCTCCATGGAAGCAGGGACAGTCTTCATCATCTACTCTTACCATCAGCTGATGAGTCAGCTGGTCCCCTTTCATATTTCTGAAACAAATTCCTTCAGCATCTGATGTCTAACCTGTGTAACGCTGAAGGCTGCCTTTTGTCAATTTGTCTGATGATGTAAATGCTTGCGTATCTGCTACGCTGTAATCAATTGCCAGGTTTTTTACCCTCTGTGTTCTCTGTGTGTGACACATTTGCTTGGGCAGGGCTGAGAAGTCATTACTGTACCATTGCTTGAGCTGGTCGGGAAGCTCTTGTTTTTCCGCGGTGCCTTGGCAAGCCGCTACAACTTCTGCTTATCTTAGTAAGGCCTTTCCCTTGTGCAGAGGGAGGGGCTGGGTGCTGGGAAAGGGGGAAGCAGATGTTCTGGAGCTTTGAATTTAAAGCTGCAGATTTGAACAAGGAGGGGAAAGGGAAGAGGAAGAAGGGGCTTAATGGTGATATCTGAGCAAACCTGAAGTATGCGGCAAACCAGAAAGTGTCTCACTTCATTCCGTCTGCAGGCAGGCCAGTCACTTCCCAAGCATGAGGACCTGTTGTATTCCTCCAGTCACTCTGCAGCCCCCTTCCTTTGTCCCCTTCCTGCTCCTCTGTGCCAGGGCTTCCCCGTCTGCATCCCTGCTTCTGGCCTGCAAAGGATTTTCGCAAACCCTCCTCTCTAACCTCTTCAAACAGAAAGTGCTGCTCTTCCTGCACGCCAGCATTGTTCACACACGGCTCCTCTCTGTTAGCACTGTTACTCGCCTTTGGTGGGCTGGGCAGAGGAGGCTTTACCTCTTCAGCACCCAGGAGCCTTTTGCAGGATACCAGAAGCTGTTCTGGTCCCAGGCAGAGGGGTATGGAGGAGCTACACCATGTATCTCCAGGGTTTCTCCTGCCCAGCTCCACATCTAAAACAGCTTCAGCTGCTCCTACCCTGGCTCCTCATAGCACCGGCTCTGTTAAAAGCTCATCAGTTTTACGGACTGACTTGTTCTGACAGATGGGTTAAAAGTAAGTGACTTTGCTGGAGGGTGTGACTGGCTGGCTGGGCTGCCTCCCAGGTCACTCTGCTCTCTTACCTACAGCGCCTTATGGGTCCTAACTGAAACTGGGCTTTTCCAGTGTTTGGATTTACTAAGGGTGGCCAAAATCAACAGGGCTGTTGTCAGCAGTGATGCCTCAAGCTTTCCTGACGTTTTTAGAGTCCATCAGGTTTTATTCTTGAAAAGCTATGACTTCATGGGAATGCCACAGAGTTGCATGCTAGACTTCCTTTCATCCACATCTGTTATCTGATGGATCGCTCCTCTTTGACAGCTGTTTGATTTGTAGGCTCTTTGGAGCCACGATTCAGCCTTCCTCAGCACCAGGAAGCTGAGCTCCCAGCACGTTTTAGGCAGAGTGCTCTGGGGCACTGCTCAGGGGCCTCGGCTACAACGTCCATGTAGGGAACAACTAAACACGTGTCCCGTGCGTGGTGGACATGGCTCCACTGCCTGTGCAGTGGAGTCACACAGTGCATGCACAACGGTAATTTTAACACTTTTTCAATGCCTTGCAGGACAGGACTCCTTGTGGTAGGTTAGAAGTTGTTGTGTGTGTTGGATTTACTGTTTAGTAAGTGCATTCTCCCACTGCATCTTTGCACTTTGACTTCATAGTTGTTGTTGTTTTTTTTTTTTCTTTTCTGTTTTTTCCAGTAGGTCCAACGCCACCCAAGCTCAGTTCGGTTGTGCTTAGAGTATAGAGCCCCTTCAAGGCTAGATTACAGACCTAGTGGAGTAGAAGCCACTACTGTGTAAATGACAATTTAAAATTGTCCTCTTCTATAAGAGGAGAAAGGCAAAGATGATAAGGAGACAAGAATGCCATATTATATAAAGAACTCTGTATATTTTGCAAGAGTTTGAGATCAGATGAGAAAAAAAACAGATAAAGGACTGGAAAAGGATAATTGCAGAGAGAAGGTGGAAAAAGGCTTATATATAAAGAACAGAAGGTTGTCCATCAGCAAGGACATCTGCTTCTGACCCACAGCACAAAAAAAAAAAAAAAGCAAACAAAAACAACCCAAATTACAGAGTTTAGAACCAGAACTGCAACACTGAAATTATTAATATATTCTACCAGATTTGGGGGGAGGTGGGCAGTATATGAGGAGAGGATGATGATGCAATTGTAGTGATTCACTTGTGGGTTTCTTTTAACTTTGTCTAGCGTGGTATTGTAAATTCTTGTCATTGTGTTTCTTACAGGTGAGTTCATTATTGGTCGTGTTATTAAGGCTATGAACAATAGTTGGCATCCAGAATGCTTCTGCTGTGACATCTGCCAACAAGTATTGGCAGATATTGGATTTGTCAAGAATGCTGGGAGGTAGGTCTTCATCCTTCTGTTACTGCTCATGAATAAAATGAAATGAGAGGTGGGACTTAGAAGTTATGGCCCTTAAAACTTTCCAGTTGAGATGGAGTAACTGAAGTGGCTTTTATGAGAAAAAGGTCTAAGGGTGCATCACAAAATTAAGAATGAATAGCTTAAAATATGCACATAAAATCTTAACCATTTATCTACCTCAACACCAGATTACTTGTCAACACCAGGTCTCATCTGTACCCGGTGACATTTCAGGATTGGTAGGGTACATTCTGATCAGAGAGACAACATTCAGATGTAGAAGTATTGTATTTTTTTAAATCAATTTTTGTTTTTCCAACATTGGCTTCCAATTTGGGTCCAGTTCAGCACCTTATTCATTAATAAATGTTTTCAGCTCATCGGGATCCTTCACTTTTTTACCAGCTGTGATCACAAGGATGTTTTGCAAGTGGATTATATGGCCATGGACTTCATAAGTTTAATATGACATACATGGTTGTTTTTATAGAATTAGGACCTGTGTGGCCATCCAGCTTCCAAGCTAAATTTTTAAGAGTTTGAGAGTAAAATATTCAGCAGTGAGAATCTGTAGTGAACATTGTTTTCTGTGTTTTGACACAGCTTAAATTCAAACAAGTTGAAGAAATGATAGTTCTGTGGTGATTGGAAATACAGTGATAGCCCTCCTTCTTCTGCACTTGGTTTACCTACCAAAGAAATTGTTTTAAAGACTTTTTCTTCCAAAAAAGGCTGATTGAAATGAAGTTCTAATAGATGTTTGATTTATATTTTTCACGGTACTAACTGGTGCTGGTACTTACCTATGTTTTTTATGTTGTTTCAGACATCTCTGCCGTCCTTGCCATAACAGGGAAAAGGCCAGAGGCTTGGGAAAGTACATTTGCCAGAAGTGTCATGCCATTATTGACGAACAGCCTCTCATATTCAAAAATGATCCTTATCACCCTGATCACTTCAACTGTGCAAACTGCGGGTAACTTGAGTTCTGCAAAGGAAGACAAGAAAATGCTGTTTTTATTTGCTTCTTCCGTTTACATTTTAAAGTGAAATCCAGTACTGTTAAACAGTCAAAAGGGAGAGCTTTGGGTTGCATTGTAGCCAGATGTGTGTCTGGTTATCGCTTTTGGGACGGTGGAGTTAGATATTTAGTTCAAACAACAGCTGATATGTTAGGCAGTAATGAAAGATTGTAATCTGCAGCATTTTCTTAGGAAATACGAAGTCTGGGCACAGGTAAATGGTTTTGTAGCAGCAAAATGATTGATAGCTTCTTTTTCTGCAACAAAGGGTAGGAAAGTGATCCTCCTTAGCTGCTTGAGTTACTATCTTGCCCATGTTATTTCTTTTTAGCTGAGTTGCATGAAAAATTTTGTTCTTTCCTTTTAAAGACATTTTCTTAGAAGCTTTCCCTTACCTCATTTTATCAGCTTCTGCAACTGTAGTCTACATAGCTTCATGTTTCTACATCCTCCCCAGATGCACAGATCAGGGGACATTGTAGGATATAGCACACATTATTAGTTGTTTATTTTTGGTACAAAGGAAGCTATCGTTTCAGTGCTGTAGCAAAGGCTGATTTGAAAATCAACCTGTAGTATTGCGTCAGTGCCAGTGTCAGCTCATATTTTTCTTTCTCTGATGTTTTATACCACAGGGAAAATGTAAAGAATTGCATTTTCCTTTCAGTTACATTTATGTAAAGCTAAAATAAACAGGTGATAAGAGGACCAGAATAGAAGCCAAGCATGACTACAGCTTTCAAACACGTTTGAAAACAGCTCAGTAGCTATTTTCAGAGAGACTTAATGCATTGTACTTAGCAGGGTTTTCTCAGTTTACTATGGAATCAGTCTTGTTTCAAAAAAAAAAAAAATGAATTGCCATATTTGATGCTGCTAGATCCATTATTGTAGTATAAATCCAATTTCTAAAACAAATGCTAAAAATTAGATTATCTCCAGAAACTCTCAAGAGTTGAAATCATTCAGTTCCTTTATTCATGCTCTCAATTAATTAACTTTTGAACAGGAAGGAGCTTACTGCTGATGCTCGTGAGTTGAAGGGAGAATTATATTGTTTACCCTGCCATGACAAAATGGGTGTCCCCATCTGTGGAGCATGTAGAAGACCAATTGAAGGACGAGTGGTGAATGCTATGGGCAAACAGTGGCATGTGGAGGTAAACAATAGCTGATACATTGTCTTTCACAAATGTAAATATTAACATACCTGGAATATTGCTGATCAGTCTACATGAAAGGATTAGAAAAGTATGCAGGAATAATGAGTATATACATTCTCCTAATCCTATTTTCAACCTTCTCATGTCTGGTCTTTCACTGTGAAATGAGAGTAATTTCCAACCTTGCAGAGACCTTTGACTGTGAAGCTAAAATCATTAATCAGAGGAAGCACTGCCAGGCCCTTATAGAAGAAAATTTCACAAAGTGAAGAGCGGGATATATGGAAAGGCAGTAAAGTTCTGTGATAACTGTAATATTACTGGGCACCATAATATTCTTAAGTCTTTCACAGTTAACCTGCTACAGGTAAAGCACTTCATGGGAGGGTTTCATATTTCAAGGGCATGTACAAGACTTAGTTCCATATCTTCGTTTTAAATTAGGAAGATAAGTGGTCTATTCCTTTTGTTTAGAAAATCTCCTCCAGCAAGAGCTTTCTTCACAAGAGTGTAATGATGGTGCTTATTATTTAATCTCTCTTCATTCTGTTCGTTGATAACACATCACTTTGCTTCCTTTTTTTGTAACTTTTGGATTGAAATGTTGAAGACAAGTTTTAATTCTCCTTTTCAAGAGAATCAGTGGCTCAGTAGACGTGACATTCACATTGTTTGATTTGCTTTCCAGAAAAAATACAGTTACTTCCAAGTAATCCAAAAATGTATATAATTTTCTTCATTTTGTTTGTGCGAAATGTGAAAAGCCATTCCTGGGTCATCGTCATTATGAGAGAAAAGGCTTGGCATATTGTGAAACCCACTACAATCAGGTAAGGTTGCATATTTTTAGAAATTGTGTTGTTAAACTCATGTATTGATTTTATTAAAGGAGATGGAAGACCATAGATATTCTTCTGATTTCTCATAATCACCTGTGGTTATAAAGCTAATTAGCAGATGTTCTGTTGCAGTTAATTTATATCGGTTTCTCTAATTATAAATCTGGCATTGAAAAACATAACTGCAGGGATTTCACAAAGACTAGATGGGCTAATCAGTATCGAGTTGTTCTTCAAGCTTAGTGGCGCTTATGTAGAGCTGTTTCAAGCTTTTGCATATCTGCGAGATGAGAGCAGCTAATAACACCGAATCTTTCCCAAGAAATATAAGAAGATTTGCCATTCAGGAGCTGTGGTTTGACACGAAGCCTTTGTGAGTAGCGTGTTTTTTTTCTGCTACTCTAAGATGATCCTATGTTAGGATACACAGCATCACCCAGCTCATTCGTTCAGCTGCCTAAGACTACAAAGACTTAATTTGTCAGAGGACACCACCTAGTGACCACTTGCATTTAAATAAGAGCTATATACAGTTCCCTGCAGACGCCCTTAATTGTGCAGTGCAGCACTGTAAGGTATAAACCATTATTATTTGGAAGCCAACCACAAGGTGTCACGTACACACCTTTGCTTGGCTGAAGTAGGCATTATCTCTGGGAGTTGTAAGGCATCTGCTAATTACAGATGGATTCTTAATTTGTCAGCGATGAAGGGCAGATGATTGAAATGTTGCTGGCACACTTGTAGGCAATAAATGCCGTGACATTAGTAGAAATAGCTGCATCCATGACAGGGCAAGAACGTACACCAGGCAAGAGTTGTATGTTGAAGGAATGTCATTCGCTACATCAGCTCCTACAGTTAGAAAAAAAATACATGAAATTTTGGGCATACAAAACCATTCATAGATAGTTACATTGTGGACAGATGTTAAGTATGGAAATGGAATGAAGGATTTCTGGCCTTTTATTTATTGATTGATTGATTTTAAGAAAAATAAATTAAGCATAGCATTTCCTTACAGCTTTTGCCAGAAAAAGTAGCATGTTGTTCTAGTCTTGCTTTTAAGTCCAAATATTAAATTGGATGATTACTAAAGATCTGTATGTGACTTTGCTGTATTTTAAATGTTCAGGATTAGAGAAATAGTAAAACAAAACAACACAACATTTTTAGAGTGTCAAGCAGATGTAAACAGATGTTTTCATCTTCAACATTACAGAGACTTTTTCTGATAAGATGATGCAAAACTTAATTGGAAAACAAAAGCAGACCTGCTAATTTTCTCTTTTTTTTTACTGAAATAAACAGTAAAGCTACTGTGCCCATCAGCCAAAATAGAGTGTTTTGTTATTTTGAGAAGCTACTCTTGATAAAATCATTCAATTAAAAATTCATTACTTCTCCTTCCTCTTCAGCTGTTCGGTGATGTTTGTTTCCATTGCAATCGTGTGATTGAAGGAGATGGTAAGCACTTTTCTGACTGTTTTCTTAACGTTACATTTTGATGGAAGTTCTTTCTTAACAGCAGAAGTAAGGCCGTTGTTGAATCCCTGGCTGTTCTCATTAAACCAAAACAGGCCATTATCTTGATCAGAAATTAGGATAGATCTGATTAGTCAGAGGCCAAATAGTAGGAAGACCTTGTAGTGAATGTTTTGTGATAGTGGAAGATCACCCAGCGTCTAAAGAGAGCTGTGGTCAGCTGGAAACCCTTTAGTAACAAGGAAAGGCCAGGGATGCTGGGAGATGCACTGGTGGCTTCCTGCCCCACCTACCTTAAAAATGAACACATGCAACTGTGAGAATGACTACATTGGCATCTTCTCAAATGAATTTAGGGATCATGATCCGGATTTGAAAAAGAATTTAGATATTTAAAGATTTAGGTGGGCTTTCTAATGGTTTTTTTTAAGTGCCTAACTTTCATTATTTCAATCCACTTCCTGGAGGTATTTGCCTATCTATCTCAGGCACCTGTCTTTTGAAAATCTAGGCTGATGATAATTTCACAAAACCAGGAAGGAATTGTAAAGATCTGTCCTGTGAAGGCATAAGCGGAAATGAGTGCTTTAATTTTGGGGGGCAGGGGGAGGGATTATTTTGGATGCTTTTTGGCATTTTATCATAGCTGGTTGTCCAAAGGCAAATCATTCTACCTGCAATAATGCCACATTACTTTGTTCCTGGTTACACCTGCCTGAAGTAAACACTGTAATACCAATGTTAGCCTCACCTAAACCAAAGCTATTAGCAAAGTGGGCGGAAGCCTCTAGCTTTTAAAAGGAGCCATAAGGTAGTTCATAGTCATGTAAATATAGGGTGAGACCCACATTCTGGGAATGTGCTTTCCCCACATTTTTGGGACTGGACTGTACCTGCAGAACAACAATCCAGAAGGCTTTGGAGGAAGCTGTATCTTCCCCTTCGCTGAAATCCTGAATGAAGAGAACTGGGGCTTGAAGCGAATGAATAACTCAGCCTTGCCTGATCACCACATCTCTGTGTGTTTCTTACGTTACATCGTGTAATCTGACTCCCATATTGTATGTGTCAGCCACTGAACTGAACAGATTGAAATGTCGTCATTTCTTTATTTTCATGGTGTGTCTTCAATTATTCTACATTTCTTCTTTCACTCCTGCACAGAAATTTGACACTGCTGTCACAAATGATGAGTATCCAGTACTTTATTTTCTCTCTCTCTGGTGAAACAGACATCTGTGGCAACAGTTTTTCAAGAGAGTGTCTATGACTGTATTGGAGAGGTTGCTTATAAGCGAAGACTTTCATCTGCTTAGTATTATTTTGGCAAGCGGGTGAATAACTGTATGCTTCTGTGGATGTGCTTGGCCCAATAGTGTAGGAAAAAAAAGTTTTGCATGACAATGTGCTGGTTCTGTTTGCTGCTGACAAAATGTTGCATTTTAGGAGAAAAGCATTGCATTGCCCTGGATCCTCTACATTTGGTTAAAAAGAGAAGCAAGTTTTGGCAAGGAACATTGGGAAGGTATACTGTGAAAGAGAGGAGGAACAGAAAAGAGAGATAAAGAACAAAGAGAAAAAGCTTTCTCTCCAAAACAAAGAGTAAAAATATATTCATGTTTATCATGATAAAGTGATTTATCTCGTTAGTCCATAACTTTTTTTCACTTTGGTACCTCTGATTTACCAGCAGTGTCCTGATTCCTAGCTTCAAGTTAGTTTCTTCAGCCAGGCAAGTGCTATAGTTGATGGCACTGCGGTCTGAGCAGGGTCTGGGGAATGAAACAGAATAAAAACATAAACACCCTTTTGCTGGATTGCTTTTCAGCTGAAAAAGTCTCCTGGTCATGTTTGAAACATGGCCTCATAAAACAGTTGCCTGAGGTCAGCATGCTATGAGATGAGGTAGAAGCAAGCAACGCGAGTCAGAAATTTGTTAAAATGGTCTTGCTGGTGACCATAGCATTGTATGTACCCTCAGAGACAGCTTTATCAACACTTCATGGTCCCACTGCACAGCATTCACATGTACCTATGTGCCTTCCTAGTCTTGCCATGTTATTGTTATGGTCCTCAATACTTGATATAAGAATCAAATGATTGTTCTTCATGTCTCGTGAACATTACAGCTTTTTCTTTATATGTATATTTTTTGTAATGCTAATGATTTCCTTTTTCTTTTCACTTGCTCTAGTTGTGTCTGCTCTGAATAAGGCATGGTGTGTGAACTGTTTCGCTTGTTCAACCTGCAACACTAAGTTAACACTCAAGTAAGTTTATTGATAGGTGTGATGCCTTCAAAATGGATCGGTGGTTATCTTTACAGTGGAAATGTTGCTGTAGTTTAACTGTTACGGTACAAAAACCATACAATCAGCACTGAGAAAATTGCGCCTGTTTCTTCCTCTTGCTCTATTTACTAATCTACATCTTTTTCAGCTGTCTGTTCAGTTCTTCCTTCAGTTAAGTCTTCTTAACTCTCCTCCTTTTCTGTCCCTTTATTTTTTCTGTTTAACTCTAAAGGGATAAGTTTGTCGAAATTGATCTAAAACCTGTCTGCAAACATTGTTATGAGAAAATGCCAGATGAATTTAAGCGACGCCTTGCCAAACGGGAACGTGAAGCGAAGGATAAAGAGAAGCAGAAAAAGAAAAAGCCAATCTGTCTGTAAACTTTTTTTCCTTCTCACCACCACCTCTGCTCCTTTCTTCTTTGGTTAGTGCTAAGGGTGCTTTTATTTAAAATTTTTGCATGCATTCATGGCAATCAAAACCAAAATATTTTTCACACAACTGCAAACTCAGAATAATGTTATTTCATTATCTTATGTTTAGTCTGCCTTGCTCTGCAATGAGATTTGAAAGGCCTTTTAAGTGACACAGCTAATAAATATGGACACTTGGGAGAAGACTGCATAACTCGCATGCAGTACTGTAATTACTGTCTACAATGTATATAACCTTGTGGCAGTAACTTCATAGACATGTATAAATTGGAGCTGTATTTTTTTGTCTGTGCACATATGCTATGATACTTACTTTTTTCAATATCCTTGCCATTAAAAATGGGACTTTTTTTTTCTTTGCCTTGTCATTTTAGGAATAAATTTGTTGAATTTGATATGAAGCCTGTCTGCAAAAAGTGCTATGAAAAGTTTCCTCTAGAGCTGAAGAAAAGACTGAAGAAACTAGCTGAAACTTTGGGAAGGAAGTGAAGACTTATCTGCTCTCCCTGTTCTTTATGAAAATGTTATACGTATTACTCGTGGGGGGGGGGGGGGGGACTTTGAGGCTGCAATCAGAGAACAGATTGTGATGCATGCCTTTCAATCAAATCGAGATATTTTGAAATTTTCCATTCTCTATACATGTACATGTATACTTATTTGTTGATAAATAGGCCACACTTACAGACTAAATTAAATATCAACTCACCTGAAAGGTTTCTGACCCTGATAATGCAGTTGAACTGGTACAAGTGCACCATTGTGCACAGTAATCTCTGTGGAATTTTAGATAGAAAATACTCTTGTGAATACCTGCAAAGACACACTTTGCAAATGTGTCCAACGTTACGGACACGTAGTGTCATTTATATTACTGAAAGTATCGATGTGCAAATTAAGCATGAGGATAAAACTTTAAGTGTCTAGGGCAAGAAACCAAACATACCTCACTTCGTGGAAAAAAAACATGCCTAGATTTCAGGTCAAATAGTCTCATTAAGGAGCCTGGTTTCAGATGATTTGAAAAGTATCGTGTTTCTAAATACAGTCACTGTACAAATGACCTGCTTCTGATAGTTTGTGCTTACATGATGAATCTTTGTACATCAGACTTAGCATGAAATATCTATATGAAGTCTATATTCCTACTGCAAGAAATGAGCATACTCAGAACTACTTGAATTTTGCTATATTCCATTCAGAGTAACACATTAACTTTTATATATGCTTTTGCATTGTATTTACTTTTTGTGCCTTATTCTGCTGGACCATACATAACAGTGTTCCATTAAATATATATATATAGTTTTATTTTTATTTCATATTTTTATACAGAAACTATATACAAGGTATTTTCAAAAGATAACATACTTTGCCTTAATTATTCAGGATGCAAGAGGAATTTTGTTACAAATGTGAACACCTGAGGTTTAAATTTAGCTTCTTGGCTTCTTTAACTTCTACAACAGTAATGGAAATGCATATTTCAATTAACTGGCAATATTACTTTTACACTGTGAGTGTAAATATATGTGGTTTGATCCTGCTAGGATCTATTTCTTTAGTCATCCTCAAGAACTGAGCTCACAAGGCATCAGAATTCCTTATAACATACACCTGATTGTTTTATACCGTTGACTTCTATTCATGCACACCTGTTATATTTTTCCTTTTTCTATTGAAAATACAGTTACTTAGGAATTCTTGATGGTACTGTGTTATCAAGTACACGTGTTTTTTTTTTCTTTTTCACACTAGTGACTTACACGGATTTTGTGTAATTGCATCATAGCAAGCAAAATTTCCTTTCCTGTTTATGGAAAACTAGTTGCTTCAAAACATCTTTCCAGTGTCATCAATAAAGGCTATGTTATTAAAACTTGTATCACGTCTCTTAAATGAGTGTTTGAGATGGGTGGAAAAGCGGCGAGGCAGCCTTTCTTCCCTATGCTTCTACCTGTGACTATGTAAATACTTCCTTATCCTGATTTAAAGGAGACATACGCCTAACCTACGTATGCACTTTAGTTTTTAGGTTTAAGAAAGAAACTGCAGTTTGTTTCATAACGAACAACTTGGTTCTTCTGGCTGTTTTCTGAATCGGCACAGTCACTAGGTTTTCCTAAAGAAAATACCTTGTCTGAGTTTAAAATGCATACCTTCCTACCACATTTTTCTCTCCTGTTTTCAATGTAATGCGGCTTTCACCTCAAACCTACAGTTTAGTGCTAGGTAAGGTATTTTTTATTGTTATTATTGTATATATTTATTCAGTACAGTAACAGTTCAGTAGCTGAATGCAGTCCTTATTGTGTTCATGACAAGAAGTCCTCTCCCCCCCCAAAAAAAAAGTTTATATAACTAGCCTGATAACACTGTTGGGATTTTGGACTATGCAATGGATCCAGGAGACCACTCTCAGCAATACGTCCTTTAAATTGTAATTCAGTTCTTCTAGTTTTCTCACGCTCCACTGAGAGCATGCACAGCCCTACTGCTCAAAGAGTGCGGTGGAAACAGTCCCTGACCCCGAGAGGCATGGCCTGCCTTGCGTGGTTATATCCACCCAGCACACGGCAGCCTCGTTTGCGCCTCCTGCAGGCTCTGCGGTAACCCTGTGACCTGAAGTCAATGTTTTTTGCTGTTTCCAAGTTCTTGATCATGAAGACTGCGCTCTGGTGCAGTAGCACCAAGGTCGTGGCCTCTGTGTCATTAACACCAGTGTATGTGTTTCAGACCCCACTGTGTAGCACTAAGAGCATGCAAGGGTTCAGGGGTTCAAAGCCTGCTGCGTCACAGAAATATTTCTGAAGGATGGGGCCGCTAGAGGCCAGGTAGTCCAAACCTCTGCTCAAAGCAGGTCTAACTTAAAAGCTGCACCAACACCGAAAGTCTTACCCAGCCAAGTTTTGAGTATCTCCAAGGAAGATCTCACAAGCCTCTGTAGGCAGTATGTCACAGTGTTTAATCACCCTCCAGGTGTTTTTTTTTTTTTTCTTCTATTCTTATTATTGGAGCCCTCTCTCCAGTGGAGGGTTGCCCAAATTCACACTGCTCCCTTGGGAGCTGTCTTTGGAGTGAACTATCATTGAAATAATACCCATGGATTTTGTCATCAAGAGCATTATTAAAAGCAGTGCAAAACAGGGAGGGAGCTAGCAATTAGACAATTAACCTGGACAATTACAGGTCTAGTGCTGAAGCTTACTTCCTGGTCTGTCAGTATTATAAATATTTCACATAGCTGGACGTGCTTTCTTTAAAGAGGCTGAGTTTATTACTGTTTTTTTGAACCTTGACCCCTACTAGGTCTCTCAAAGGAGGCTGTGGGCCTGGGATTTAGGAAGGGATGCCTCAGCTTTGCCCCCTTTTTACTGCATGGGATCAATCATGCATGAGCAAGAGAGATTCCTTTTGAAGCTCCTGCTTAGAATAACAGTAGGGAGCGCTTCAGAAAGCCCAATGGATGTAGCTGTAGGGGGAAGGAGCTGAGCCTAAAGCCTTTCTGCCTCCAGCAGTGGCAAATCCTGAGCTCAGTTCCTACCAAGGTATCAAGATGTGTAGTGAGCCAAGCTGAGTATGGTCTGGTTGCAAGGTTAGCACTAGAGCCGGTCAACTGCTGGCCTGTCTGGTGGGCTACCTTCCTGGTGTTGCAACCACTGGGGACAACGTGGTGCTAATTCCACAGAGATGCCGACCAGCGTCAAGGCACTCGACCTTGTCTGTATGAAGGCAATTTCACACGCCTCCCCATGATGAAAAGCAAAAATTTCCTCCAGTGACTCCCAAGCCAGCTCTCGGATTCTCCTCTGCACCAGCGCTAAGACTTCTAATCCTCAGCCTGGCAGGTGTTGACAAACTGCTTGTAACCCCAGTCATTTAAAAAGCAGAGGGAAAAAAAAACCACGCTAATTCTTCTTATGGAATTAGAGCCAATGTGTAAAGAAATCACCATTAATAGAGCAAATAATAAAAGAGAGGGTTAACTCTGGTTAACTAGGGTTAGGGTGTTAGGTGGCTGCTGCTGATCTCCTTACAGAAACAAGGTGGATACTTGATTTTTCCTGCAAAGATGGTAGGAGTTGTGGAGATGTCGGTAGTGCTTAGGTGTAGCAGGAAACTTGTGTATGTCAATGGGTTGCTAGAGACTGAGAAGGGGATGAATTTTTAATGAAGAGATATTCACAGAGGTATCACACGACTCAGGGACAGCCCAGTGGCCACATTTTGACCAAAGTGACTGGAACTTGCAGAAAAGTGAGCTGGGCACCTCCAGCAAGCGGGCTCCTGCTGGGAATTAAGCCATGGGGCAACTGCCTTACGGCTTAAAAAAAAATAATAATAAAAATAGTTTAAACCTCCTGTCTCAAGCTTTGCAGCCTGCTCATCTTAACAGCTGCTCCCAGCTGATTTCTGAAGGGCCATTTCCAAACTCATTTCCTAACGCCCCGTCACGGAACCCCAACGACCGCCCCCAGCGGCCGGCCGCCAGCCCCGCGCATGCGCTGCAGGCGGGGTGGCCCCACCCAGCGCCCCGCCCCTCACTGTGGCGACAGCTTCTGCGCGTTCACGGGGGGCGGGCGCCGTGGGGCGCGCGGGGGGAAGTTTGCGTAACGCGCGGCGGCTCCTGCGCACCCTCCGCAGGGCGGGCGCCGCAGGGGCGCGCGGGAACGTATGTAGCGTGCGCAGCGTGCGCAGCGTGCCCAAGGTGGGGCGTACGCGCTACGCGGCGGGTGCCCCCGCCGGGAGCGGCGCGGCGCGGAGCAGAGCCCGGCCGGGCTCGGCGCCGCCGCGGCCGCCATGTTGAGGCGCAGCAAGGCCGAGGTGGAGCGCTATGTCGCCACCTTGCAGGCCGCTGCGCCTTCGCTGAGAGAGGTGAGTGAGGCGTCGCCGTTTCCCTTGGCCCGGGGGGGAGAGGCGGCCGGGGCCCCGGTTGGCTTGGCTGAGGGTTGGGGTTGGGGTGGCCGGCTTCGGGGGGGGGGGGGGTTGGGGCTACCCCTGCCCCGCGGCGCTTCACGGACGGGAGGGGGTTTTTAGCAGGGTTTTCCTCGAGGCCGGTGCGAGGGAAAAGGGGTTTCCTCACGGGAAACGTCGCGGGTCTTTCCTCCGGCCGGTGAGCCCTGGGTTTGCTGTAGGAGGAGCCCGCCGGGAGTTACAGAGCCGTTCGGGTTTGTGGGCCCCTGGGTCCTAACTTCCCGGCGTTACTTCCCTTCAGAAACTGAACTCACAGGTAGGCAGCACGCCGCCTTAAACTTTCAGTTTCCTTTACGTGCGGCGCGGTTAATATTTCTGGGCGGCCGCTTCGTGAAGCGGCAGCGTCGAGGGAGGGAGAGCCGGGAGAAAACGGCTCTGCTCTCTGTCACTAGCCGGGCACAGGGGTGAAAAACTCCAAGCGTTCCTATTATAGCTGGAAAATGCTACGCAGGTCTCAGCCGACTGATGCAATTCATGGGGCCCTAATCCTGAAAGATGCCGTTCTGCTGCTCTGAATTGGTTTTATCGCAGAGGCAGAATATTTAGCAGCCTGAATGTGCCCGAGCTAACCATTATACGTTAGGGACTGCATGCAGGGCCTGTGTACACCATCGTTTGTGCCTTTCCCAACAGCAACAAAATTGTCCTGTGACTTTGTTTATTCGACTTGGGTGCTGTTTAGATTAGACGGTGTCAAGTGCATCGCTGCCAGACTCACAGATACTTTTCCACAGTTTTGATATTTCTGGTGGACTCAACAAAAAACATTTCCTCTCCTTTTCTTGTGCTCAAGGCCACTGGATGCATTTAGTTTTGACTTTTGAGCGATGTTTACAACTGACTGTGTCGCACAGTCCACGGTGGAAATAGTTACTGGTTTCCTTGTTGTGTTGATTTCAGAGGGAAGGGTCTTACAAGGCTGCAAGCGTTTATTTTGAGGTTTCTTTTCATCCCTGTATACAAGGTGTCAAGTTTGACTCCACTCTGGCATGTCAGTGCGTCTTTGTGATACCTGAAAATATGGACTGAAGACTAGGAGGCCTGCTTTCATTTAAATTCACTTTTTAAAGTTTTACGTAGATAACTTCAGGGTGGGAGAGGGGTGAAGACTGGCAGTTTGAGTGTGTTTAGAATGTAGACAGTTGTTTAACGTTTTGCACCGTAGACCTAACTACCTCCAGTATTTTGGAGTTCACAAACAAAACCTGCTTTTGATCTGATGTTGGGAGCTCAGATTTTAAATACATGTTATCTAGCTTCTACCTTGAAGTTTTTGCTTGTGACTTTGTAGTTTCATAGCTCATTCCTTTGACTCATTTCCTCCTGCCCGTGCTTCTGCCATCTTGCCCTCTTGCTTGCTCAGTCTTCTGTTTTGCCTTTTTTTTCCACTTTCGTTTCCCTGTTTTATTCCTCCATAAATACCTTTCACCTTTCATCCCCAGAACAAGTGTGTTCAAGTTATCTCAGACTGGTAACATCAGAAATAAATTAATGCATCAATGCATTTTGTATATAAACTGAGAGTAAGTGGGATTTCTTAGTTGAGGAGAAAGCATTGTCTACCTATATTTAAACAGTTGTATGTGACATGTACTAGAGCAGGACTAAATAGCATCTTCTTGTTTAGTCTATCAGATTTAGGGATTCGTTTTGCAACCTTGTTACATTGGGGAAAAAAAAACTGTACGTTAAATGTAGCTGACTCCATTCTTCTACACTCTTTAGTCAGAAGTGTTTATGAGCTGTTACAAGTATTAAGGCTTGTTGCTTGCTTCACCAGTAACCTCAATTTCACGTTAGTAGCCTTCGCCGGTTACTGGAAAAACATTGTTTTCCAAATCCCACATCTTTCAAAAACAAAGCTTTGGATATGAGGAACGGACTGGAGCTGATAACTAGTTATCAAATTCAGTCTCTCAAAAGTATTAGAAGGGTCTTCCTATTCAATTACTTTGAAAGTGTTGTACGTCTAAAATGTGCTTGTCGTGTGTTTTCCCCTTCAGAAATCGTTGAAAGGATTCCTTTTTGCTAAGCTGTATTTTGACGTCAAAGAGTATGATCTTGCTAAAAGGTAACACACGTTGATGTATGCTGTTATTCTGTTCTCTAAAGCATAATAGAAAAGCTAAATGAATATGAAGTAGACTGGAGAAATCAAGATCACTATCATGCTGCTTTAAGGTAGCAGTAGACATGGGTATCAGATGCTGTTTAAATCTTTATAAAACAGCAACTTAGATAAATATCTATGTGATATTGAAAAACTTACCGTTTGAAATGGCTTTTATTCCACTGTATTATGAAGTTATTACAGTTTCTGTGAAGTTATTACAGTTAGAGTTTCTTTTTTTAATAAACACCAATACTTGCTGGCAAATAAGTAGCATCTGTACATGTAAAAATAATGTTGTTCTGTACTTTAAGGTCCAGACCAGGTATCTAGAACCAACCATGACTGCATTTCCTGTGTCACATGTTAAATTCCTGCTTCAGTTCTATGGAGGCTGGGGGGGAGGACAGAGAGACTCATATTATTGAGGAATATTGATCCTTTTTTTTTTCCTGTTCTGTAGGTACATGTATACATACCTCAGTGTGCAAGAGAGAGATCCGAAAGCACACAGATTTCTTGGACAAATTTATGAAGCTGAGGGCAACACTGAAAAGGCTTTTGGATGTTACAAGGTAAACACTCCACTGACCTCCAATGTCCTGCTTTAATCCATTGCAAAGGGACTTTTAAAATCATGCAGTTCTGGACATTTCTTAAATGCATAAAAGAAAACATATTTGTGGAAAAAGTGTAATATGTATGCTTTCCGTTGCCAAATGCGTATATGATGTACTGCAGAGGGGATTCTTCATTTGACATGATTTGCTTCAGCAGTATTTTTTTTAAGTTGATTCTTTTGTGACCTAGACTGGGTCTTCGTGCTACCTGCTATTAAATTCTTTCCATATCGTACGTTGCCCTTTGGACTAAGGATCTGTGACTGCTGTCGAATTCCCTAGCAGGGGCTCTGATGACAGCAGTAATCTAGTTGCTACTGGAAGACTAGACCTAGGGTGTTTTCTAGTTGTTTGTATTTATTGCTTTTTTTTGGGTTTTGTTTGGGTTTGGGGGCGGGGGGGGGGAGTGAGATGGGGCAGGGCAAACATAATTTACATTTATATGCTTGCCCAATGAGAAATTCACCATCAGAATGCCTTTGTTCAGGTTTTAGGGAGGGAGAGGATGTGCTCAACAGTTTTGCTGCCAATACATCCCAGCTTGTCTTAGTGTGTGACTTAATTATATCTTTCTTCAAAAGTGTCCATATGGAGTTAGACTAAAGGTACTTAAGAGTCCAGCTGCCTGCGTATAGCTGGTGGTAGGGGCAGAATAGCTGGCTTTTGCATTTTTGCTCTTCTAAATCTTTTCTTTTCTGAATTTTTGCTCTTTTGAGTTGCAGCAGATGTATCTGGGTGCTGTAAACTAGTGATAAGTTTAGAAACTGAGGTCTTTCTTAATGTATTCAGAAAGTATTTACTAATAGATCTGTCTAATTTGAATACCTGTGTCTTTTCAACGAGTGGTGTAATTCTTTCCTGTTCTGTGTGGATTGCAAGATCAAGTTACCTTTTTTTCCTGACTTTTTTTCCGTGTGTGTGCGTGGGGAAAACTAGCGCTCTGTGGATTTGAACCCAGCACAGAAAGATCTAGTGCTGAAGATAGCGGAGTTACTGTGCAATAATGACATCACTGATGAAAGAACAAAATACTGGGTTGAAAAAGCTGCTAAGGTGTTTCCTGGAAGCCCTGCTGTTTACAAGTTGAAGGTAAATGCCAATTTCCAACCTCTGTTCTGTGACTTAAAGAAGCTTCTAGTATCTGACTGGAGCACTTTTCCCGTGTCATCTCATGTAAAACTTCCTGGCTAAATTATTTTAGAATCTTGAGTATTAAATCTAATGGAATTAATATTCTTTAGATTTAATTCTTCTAGAATTTATTCTTCTATTTAAAGAAATGTTAATTTCTTTGCTGTTTGACACTTCTGTCTAGCTTTCAAGAAAACTGCAGCTGCAGGCTCTCATACGCTTCTCAAGGTTTCAGGGTTGACAGTCTTCAAAAATGCAGGGAAATCATGTTAGTAGTCACATCCAAAAAGTTAAGACTAGGTAGGCAGTTCTCTATTTATTGTGTGACTGGCAGGAAGGTGGCAGGCCTGAGAACTCAGACTTCCTTGCTCTCTACGCTGCTTTTTTGTTTTTTTAATTTGGATTAAAAACAGCATAAAGTAAGGAACGCTCTAATTCTCAATTACTGTGTAAATGCCTTCAGTCACACAATCTCACTTTTGCACAGGTATTAGTTTTGTGTAGCACAGCAGCAATGACACCTAGTCTTAAGATGCTTGTTTCAGACAGGCTATTCTGTGTCAGGGTATGCTGTCTTTGAAGCAAATGGTTTCACAAGCTGAACATACCATCCATAAGAGGCAAATTGTTGTGTTTTTTTTGTATTTTAAATGTTTGAGTATTTCTTCAAACTTTGTAATAACTGGAAGCTTTTCAGCTTTAATAGTTTAAGTAATGTAGTCTGTGTGGTGGAGGCAAGAGAATTGTCTCTTAATGCAGTTGTTGAAAAGGCCCACATGCAAGACGAAATATTAACGTGTTGCCTTCATGTTCAATAGGAGCAGTTGCTGGATTGTAAAGGTGAAGATGGATGGAATCAACTTTTTGACCTTATTCAAGCAGAGCTCTATGCAAGACCAGATGATATCTACGTTAACATCAGACTTGTTGCACTGTACCGCTCAAATAATAGGCTGAGAGACGCTGTTTTCCATTGTCAGGAGGCAAAGAAGAAAATACCTTTGCAGTCGAGCTTGGAATGGTGCTCCTGTGTCATAGAGACATTTGAGGTGTGTAATCATATTTTGATATTGTGATAATCTTCCATATCATTTAAACTAGCTTGTGTCTCTTAGTTCATTACACTGACAGCTATTTCTCAAGTGATTTAACTCCTTCAAATGCAAATTAGTGAAACCACTCAAATTACAAAGTACTTCCTTGGAGTTTCCTTCCTAGAGTTAAATGTTACAGAGTTGTTTAGTTTCTAATTTCAGGGACCAAACTGTTCAGGCAAATAGTTCCCTGGAATTTTGCTGTTGGTGAATGTCTCAGTAGTGGAAATAGATTATGCAGTAAATGATAGTGATTTGTTTTGGAGAAGTACTGTCTTTGCCTTTATGGAAGGATGACTGTTCCTTATCCTCTGAACCTTCTTCTTTAGGAATATCTGGAATCTGTACAAGACTTGGAGTCTGATAAAAGTAATTGGAGAACTATCAAGAAAGACTATCTGCTGGCCTATTGCAGCTTTCTTAAAGTGATGCTATCTTCTAGAGATGTTCAAGAATGCAGAGGCGCACTCAAAAGGTATAGTTTTACCTTTTCTGTATTTAAAGCAAAACAAAAAAACCTCTATGAATTGCATGTATTTTTCTAGGTCACAGAACATCTACCAGGCTTCAATTTCACTGTGTAACCAGTTTGTGGATGGGAGAGGAGACTCTCTGTTTTAGAATAAAGAAAGGTTCCTAATAGGCTTGAGCCCCAAGCTATAAGCCTTGTTTGAGTAGTCAGCACATAACCATGGGGAAGACCCAATATTATCTTGGGTCAATTACCTTTTTGCCATTCAGTAAGAGAATGTTCTGTACCTCAGCAACTATCTCATTAAAATTTCCCAGATGCTTGTATATCAGCTTTGTCCTGGTCAAGTTAACACAACACATGTTGAAATAATGAAGAATTTTAGGCATATAATATAATTGGAAGGGAGGAAGCTGCCTGCAGTAAGAACATTCACCTTCAGAGAAAACTGGATAGTGTTTCAGGGCTAGCTGGTTTCAAGGCGTACCATCTGTGTCACAGCTGAAGTAGTACAAAACAATGTTTGTAGCCAATTTGTTGGTGAAGAGCCATGTTCCCTTAGATCTACCTTCTCTTCTTTCTTTTACCTTCTCTGGAGATATTCAAGACCCATCTGGACGCCTACCTGTGCAATTTGCTTGAGGGAACCTGCTTTGGCAGGGGGGTTGGGCTCAATGATCTCTCGGGGTCCCTTCCAACCCCTACAATTCTGTGATTCCCTTTGTCACTAACTTCTATTGACATAGCTTTGTTTCTCGCTTAAGTGACGATTGTTACCTTTTTTAAAACAATGTTCTTCAGTCTGCTCTTCTTGAATGAGTATATGAAGCAATACAGGCAATGGTTGAGGAATAGGTAATGTCCAAATATGTCCCCCCCCGAACATTGACCATAAACGTGTGGTTGTTCTTCTAACATTTCGTTAGAGTCCTTCAGGGTACCTAGATCTGAAGCACTTCTAGATCATGGCAACGCTAACAGCTATTATAGTTTTGTCAGGTTACTGAAAGTGTTGACTGTTTATTGGAAAGCCACTCCTGAGTGGAGACTATTTACTGGCCTGCAGCTATTCAGATTGCTGCGGTACCTCTTATTTGGAAGAACCAGTCTAACTGTATTTTGGTCTGTCCTTTTGGTAAGTGAAGTGAATTTTACTTCAATAAACAAAGTTGAGAGCTTTGGGAGTTTGAGACGGTTATTCTGCCTTCTAGTTGACTCATCAAGTTACTTGATTCACAGTTAAATAACGTTGTCCCCAAACGTGCTATAGCTTTTACCAGGACTTTGCTCAGAATGAGTCTTTTCTACATTTTAGTCTTGATGGTGTGCTTCACTCAGTGAAAACCTATGTGAGTGGGACTGACGAGTTGTCTCATACCTTCATCGAAGTGAAAGGACAGTTATACATGCATGCTGGAACTTTGCTACTGAAAATGGCTCAGCACAGTGAGGCACAGTGGAAAGAGGCGTGTGAACTGGCAGCACTGTGTTACATGATAAGTTTCCAGGTAAGTTGTTTTTCAGTGTATGCCTTTAGTTGATGCAGTTCTTGGAATGCTCTGTTAAACATTTGTATTCTGAAAATTAACTAGTGTTTGTAAGACTCCCTCCTCACCAAATCTTATTATTCCACAATTCTTTAAAAGATTTCAAATGGCATCACTAGAATAAAAGTGTATCATCAACTGCTTTTCTTGTCAAAAGTAAATTGACTCTTAAAGGCTAATGAGTGTATTTCCCACAGTCTGTTCTTTTCTGCAATACAGCTGAAAACATAATGAATAGTAAATTTATTGGTGTAGGGAGGGAAGAGGATGAACTGAGTAACTCCCTTATTCTTGCGTAGACAGCAGAACTAAAAAGGTGTGCTATTGTGTGCTATTTGCAAAAGATACAGTTGCCCACCTCATATTTTTCAAGGGATGTGTTATATAGTACCTTCAGAATTGATGCTCTTTTTCTTAAGTTTTCTTGTGCTTGTTTCCTAATTTTTGAGACTAATTTAAGTGATCTGCTTTGTATAGTAAAGAAGCTATAACAATTCTTCACCAGGTTCCTAAACCAAAGTCAAACCTAATAAAAGAGGAGCATACTGGACAAGATACCCTGGAAATGTTGGCCTGTGATCGGAAAAGCCAGTCTGGTAATGAAAAATAATTAAAATCCCTTAGTTACGTTTCAGTCTTATGAATAGCTACTTTAAGAATCAAGTAACTCTTGTTAAAGAATACACTTTGTGTCTTGAAATGCAATAATACTCTCTGGATTCTGACTCCATATGAAATGCAAAACAGTAGTTTGATCCTGACATCTAATGTTTTCTTCCTCCTCTTCAGCATGGTGGTAGACTTCATTCTTTCTTTTCAAGTGAGCTTTTTCTTCTTTTTATCTCAAGGACACTGAGGTAGAATTGAACTTTTTAGCATTTCCTAATCTGAAAATGCTTTCTGCCTGCTGATTCTATTTTACAAGTTTACAAGTATTGTTAGCCCAAGCATAAAATACTATTGTTGCTCCATCCTTTCCATTCCCTTATTTGTTCATCAGGTTTGCTGTTTCTGTTGCTAAGCTTAGGCAGGCTTTCAATCTACATGCTCTATAGCCCCTAGATGAAAACAAACAAGAAAAAACAACAGAACAGTAAACATCAGGTTGAATTGTTCCAGAATGGATTTTGATAAGATCAACTCCAACTTGTATTACAGCTGCTTATTTTTGAATACAGTTGCAATGCCCCTAGAACAATAATTTAAAAAAAAAAAGTCTTTGTAAATCCAGTTGTCCAGGAAAACAAATGCCTTGGGACTGGTGTCACTAAAGGCTTGGAAAGCCTATGTGCTGAAACACTGACCTAATTACAGGGAGAATATAACTTACCAATTTGTGGGTTTCATAAGGGGAAATCTTGATTCTCAGCCTTCCGTAGCAAGAACAGCCCACTGTATCAAATACTACTTTCCTTGATTAAGTTCACTGTTTATCTATGTGAAGTGATATTTTTGTCTTCTAGGTCATATGCTGCTGAAATTGAGCCATGGCAAAGAAGACTTCCTGAAAGAGGTTGTGGAATCTTTTGCAAACAAAAGCGGTTCATCTGTGCTGTTTGGTTGTCTCTTTGAGAATGGAGCTTCCAGAGAGAGGTCTTTCCTTGGTACGGATGATATTGGAAATGTCAGTATGCAAGCACCAGTGCAAGAGGAACTTCATAAATACGATCTTGGTAAGAGGTGTTACTTTCTGAAACTCAGCATAAACATGACTGTCTGTACCAGAGAGTCTTCTAGAAATACTTCATATTGCAGTAAGAGACAGCCATACTAGCTGTTCAGTGTTGCCCTAATTACTCCAAAAGAGTGATACGTAAGGAGTTTCAATTTATGCTGTAACATGTTGCTGAGAAGCAGTATTGTTATGCCTGGTTCTTAAGAATTTGTCACATACTTCCCTACTTCTATCCTTTCTGTGTTTTCTAGTCTGTTCTGATCCATTTTCATTTGCTGCTGCCTGTTTAGTTCTTTGTGTTTGTACATCGATAAGTGTCAATGGGAAGGCAGGTCTCTCTTCCTATGTAACCTATGAATACAGGTTACGGGCACAAAAATAAGGTAACTTTAGGAAGAATTGCAAACTAGTAAAAACTTCTTATTTTTGAACTTGACTTGATGATGAAGTCTGGCTTTGAATTTTGGTGTAACAAGGTTAGAGTACTAGTAGTTTTTTTACCTAGCTGATAATTTTTAGAAACTTTTAGGCTGTTAAATCTTTTCTGTGTACTACCTAACTCTCTGTTAAGTAATTTTAGACAATAAGGCTTACAGTCCTTTATCTTAAATAGCTAAAATAAAGCTTATACTACCACAACCTCTCATAAGCAGTTTATTTGTAGTGTTTTTTGTTATGTATTTTAAAACAACGAAGGTCTGTGCATGTTGCATGCAGGCTAAAGATTTTCCCTGTTAAAGAAATAAGTGCAAAAACATAATTGCAAAAAAAAGTCTGGCTTTAAGTTAGAAATTAAGTGTTCAAGCTATTTTAACATTTAACATTGCTGAAGATAGAGATTTCACGAGCATTACAGAACTAGAAAAGCTGCAGTACTTCTGTTTAATGCATTAGTTTAACCTGCTGCCTCAAAATGAAGAGTTTAAAATTTAAAATTCTTATGTACTTCAGTGGAAATGTTATCTCCATTCTTTGCTTTGACAGAAAAGCTAAAGTATTAATACATTTGGCTTGTGCACTCCTATGAAGTAGATGCTGCTTCTTCGAAAGCTATTTATATAATATAAATAGATGCCAAAATCACTTCAAGAATGCTACATCTTACTTTTAAAATGCTTATTTCCAACTTAGATGGAGGCAAAAAGATGGGAAGAGATTGCTAGGAAGCTCCTTCAGTGTGATATATATACTAAAACTCTACTTTTCATATAACGAAACCCGGCTTCGATCAGATGTTAGTCTTCCTAACTAGGATGCAGATATTAACTTCCTACAACTTTGTTTTTGCATAGGTGCTGTTCGAATGCACCGTGGTAGTCTCCAGCACCTCGTGTGGCTTTGTTTGCAGTGGATCTTAATGTCAGTGTTACCCCCAGTGCGCAGATGGCTAAAACAACTTTTTCACTTGCCCCAAGAAACATCAAGACTAGAGACAGATGCTCCTGAATCCATTTGCCTGTTAGACCTTGAAGTAAGTAAATTTTCCATGTTCTTAAATGTACTATACAATTTAAGAGTTTTGGTATCTAATACTTTTTATTTATTTATCTTTTATTTTTACAAAAACAGGTATTTCTGCTTGGAGTGGTATTCACTAGCAACTTAGAATTGCAAGAGAAGTTTAACGCTCACTACAGTGCACATCAGCCTCAGTTCTTACCATTGGCAGTGTGCAAGCAGCTCTATACTGAAAAGCAAAGAGCCTGGTGGGATGCCGTTCGTACTATTACGCACAGAAAAATAATGTAAGGCTTTTTAAGTTTGGAAATATTCGAAACGAGTTTTTAGTAGCTTCTGCAAGGGTGTCATGAATTGATCCCCATAGATTGTGTGTAAAATTCATTTTTCTTGATGTATTTTGGACATTGAAGTCTTACTGCTGGAGGGGCTTGAGACACTTAAGAACTTTCTAAAAATGGGGTTTTCATTTCTAATAATGCATTTTTAAGCTAGATGTAGGTTAGGACTAAAAAAGATGAAAAAAAAAAAGAATACTAACTGTGGAATATTTCTTCTGATATGTAGGCCAGAAACATCAGTAAAACCGAGGCTTGTAGTACAGCATGGAATAAGTACTCTGCGAGCACTGGATAAACATGGCCTTCAACCTGCCTTAATTATATACTGGGCAAAAACACTGCAAAAAACCGTAAGCTAAAATTATTTTAAAATATGTATAATCTGATGTTTTTTCTCTTATTTTGTGAACTAAACAGTAGATAAAATCAGATGAGAGAACTGTGGTTAATTTTGCCAGATAAGTTACTTGCTATAGTCGCCCTAGTGAGTTCTCTATCCCTCACTACTCTCTTAATGCTACTTTTAACTGTAGTGGTATTTTCTACCTGTATGTTACATAGCTCTGTAGAGAGGTCGCCTGAGGTTTGTCACAAGTATTAGAGAAGATACTAATTGCTTCAGAGAACAATATGTATGAATAGCAGTGGGTTTGAATTTGTTGAGATGACCTGCTTTTATTCCCTTTTCTTCAACAGGGTATTAGCCTTAACTCCTTTTATGACCAGAAGGAATACATTGGACGAAGTGTTTACTACTGGAAGAGAGTCTTGATTATGCTGGAAGTAGTCAAAAAGAAGAGAAGTATTCCTGAACCTACTGATCCTCTCTTCAAACATTTCCGTAGACTTGACATCCAGGTACAGATTGATTAATCTAAAATTGAAGTAAGAGGGATTATATCACAAAAATTTATTGTGTGTGTGTATGTTGGTTGGGGTTTTCTTGCATTCTACGGCTCTATGGTGTTACTAATATAATATCATTAACAGTGATACTTGGTAGTAACTGCATGTCTGATTAAAGGCAGGGGAATCTCTCCTTATAACTTTATTTTTAATTTTAAAACTCTATTTGATTGGAAGACACTGAACTCCCTTACTACCAACTTTCTTTAAAAAGTGTTTTCCTTGTATTACAGGAATAAAAAATTAGTAATATCATTAACCTCCGCCTGCCTGATTATTTAGTGGCGTTCACATGCACTTTCTGTTCCAAGTATCGAGTTAAGTATGACTCGTCTTTTGCTTTGTAGGTCTCGCAGGTTACAGTCTATGAAGAAGAGGCACGTATAGCATTTGCAACATTGGATGCAGTTGATGGCAGAACTGATGATGCTTTGTTAGCATTTGAAGCTATTAAGAATGTCGTTTCATACTGGAATCTTGCTATAGTAAGTTCATAAATTTCATTACCCGCAAATGCGTTTTCTTCACTTGTTTTCTTCACTTGCATTCTGACTGATTCTAATTAATGTGCATATTGTTAGATCTTCCAAAGAAAGGCAGAGGAGATTGAGAATGATGCCATGATGCTAGAAGAACAAGAAGAACACAAAGTCTATCTTTTTAAAAGCAAGCATTATCTAATGAAGATCTTAGACGAAAGCTCCTCTGATGTGTCAGTAACTGAGAAAGTAAGTAATTCTTGCTTAAAAGCTTGTTTCGAGAGATGCATTGGTTTATGTTACTATTTTAAAATGAAACCATTTGCATTCAAGTCAGATTTTTTAGACCAGACTTTACTTAAAGGCAAGCTAAACTTATTTTTTCCCACATGACAAATAACCTGCATAACTCTAGTGGGCTAGTACATTCTGGGAAACTTCTGTAAGATACCAGATCGTGCAGTGTTCTGACTACTCTGTGGTTGACAGCTTCTTTGCCAACAAATAGCTTTTGCCCATTATTTTCTTACAGAGGTTAACAGTTTCCAAATAAAATTTAAAGCTTACATGAATTGTTCTCCTACATTAACTTTGATTTGGAGCTTTGCTGAAAAAACAGTATTTCTGATCAGAACGTAGTCTCCTTCTCTGAGGAAGAATGCAATCATGACTTGCATTTCCAATAACTTTCTAGCTGCCGGTATCTGTTGAAACTGTGAGGGAAATGTTGGACGCAGTGATTCAGGAACTCGGAGAGAATGATGAAGAGGCAAGTCTTGCCTTCGGAAATGACCTGTCACCAGCTGTAGATTCAGAAGTGAAATATTCCACTTCACTGTCTAATAACTTCTCTGTCTCACCATCTAAGAGCTACAAGGTACATTAGCCAGTTATTATTTTAGGGAAGTGTTATGTTTGAATAAAAATTCAATAGGTTAAATGAACTTTTCTTCTGCTCCCCAGTTTTCTCCTAAAAATCCCCCTCAGTGGGCAGAAGATCACAGATCTATACTTCAAATGATCTGTCAGCAAGTGGAAGCTTTAAAGGTAAACGACTTTGTAAAGTTAAACAATTTTGTCACCATGTTCAATGCAGATCAGCTCATCTTGTTGTTATAGTAAGGACTCTGATCCTAGCCTAGCAAGCTAACATTAGTTCATGCTACCACATAACTCAATGAAAATATCTTTGTAAACATCTACCTAAAATGAGTGCAAGAGTAAAACTTGTTGCCTAAAAACCCCAATTCAGGACTCAGGCAGGGGTATGGAGGCAACCCTTCCAAGGACTGTGTGTGCAGAAAGAGTTCTGCTATCATCAGCTTGGGTATCATCCAGTTGGTTCTGGGACTTTTATTTCTGGCTTTAGAAAACACTCCCAGCATGCTGTATAGCATGAACAGATCTTGGATTATTCCAACAGCCACCTCTTGATTTTTTTTTCAGAGTTTGAACATGATTGTAATTAGGGTAGGTATCGCTCCTTATGCTTTCTTCTACAAATACCAGTGTTATACACTTACATTCTCTTAATTGAAACACTGTCTTAATAGAATGAGATGCAAAAAATGAAACACAACAATTCCAACTCGAATGTATCATCTCGTTGGCCTGGTGAAATCTATGGAACAGATATTTTGTCAGAGAGCTATCAGAGAGCACAAAATCTTCATGAAGCTCCATTAACAGGTAAGTTGTTGCTGAAATCTTAATTAAACACTTAGCTAAACTGAGGTAGACTCGTTAAAATATTGCAGAAATATTTTAAGGTTCATAACTAAAACTGATCTCGGGAAAATCCATTCAAAACTACAAAAAAGGATATAAACTCTTCTGGTGTTCATTTTCAGTTGCTACTACTGGCCCATCTGTTTACTATAGCCAGTCACCTGCCTATAACTCTCAGTATCTTCTCAGAACTGCTGCGACCAATGTAACACCAACAAAGGTAAGGATGAATGTATCCGTTCAATCTGTTCCTACTGGTCTATAGAAAAGAGTGATTTTGATTCTTGTCTTGAATGACTGCTTGTAGTTGAAAGTTACTGCATTCCACAGATAGCATTTGTTAAAATGGAGGTAGCTGATGGTTGATCTTTCTGCTTTTTCTTTGTAATGTGGGGATCAGGCAGAGCGGCCAGCAAAACTGGTCTGTAAATGTGTTAGTGCGTGTCCCCTACTGGGTATGTGTGATGGCACTTAATTTTTTTCCCAAAAGTAGTATAGGAAAGGAGAATTTTGCTTATCAAAAAAAAAGAGCCTCAAAAACACCAAAGAGCCCATTCATATTTTGCTCCTCTTCAGTGCTTGTTTTCAGATGCCATTCAAGATTTAAAATAATCAGTTTAAGGCAATCTCATAAGTTAAAGTCTAAACTAACTTTAAAACACGCACTGTTTTTAAGAGTGCATGTCTGCGTGGGCTCTAGCATAGTAATACCTTGTTCTGTCACCATAACAAGAAAAGTAATTGCCTTCCGCTATTTCTTTAGGCACCTGTCTATGGCATGAACAGACTTGCACCTCAGCAACATATATATGCTTATCAACAAACAATCCATACACCACCTCTGCAAAACACTTCTGCTTGTGTGTTTCCCCAAGACCTATATGGCACATCTTTGCGTTTTGATGGTCCTGGGATCATTTCTCCTCGTGGGGCTGGTGATTACTATAATTACAGTGTTCCACAGGCAAGCACAAATCCACAGCTACCTGGACCTGGCTATTTCACAAAGCCTTCAGTCACACCAACAGCTTTAAAATCTGCAGAATCAAAAATGATAGAATTTCCAAAATCTAAATTTGGACAGCCAGGAACAGTAGAAGGGTCAAAAACACGTCTGCCAACACCAGCACAGTCAAGTCAACCAACAACTTTTAAATTCAACACTAACTTCAAGTCTAATGATGGAGACTTTACCTTTTCTTCTCCTCAAGCTACAACACAGCCTGCTAATGCAGTTTTTAACAGCAGTGAAAGCCTTTTGGGTCTTCTGACATCTGATAAACCTTTACAAGATGATAGATACGCTGAGCAAAAACCAGTTAACAGCCACCCAACTGGTCAAAGAAATGTATTCAACTTCGGTAATAAACATATTTCAGGCATCCCTTTTACAGAAGGCATGGCACAGAATGCACGTAAAAACTTGGCTTTTGAGAGGAGTGATATGTTTAGTTTCCAAGAACCAAGCAAGTCTTTATTTATGACTTCAACTTCTGATTTGGCCAATAAAAGTCATGAAACAGAGGGAGGAAGCACCCTCGGAGATGAGAATGATGATGGTCCTCATTTTGATCCAGTGGTGCCCCTTCCTGACAAGATTGAAGTAAAGACAGGTGAGGAAGATGAAGAAGAATTCTTCTGTAACAGAGCCAAACTGTTCCGTTTTGATGCAGAATCTAAGGAATGGAAAGAAAGGGGTATTGGAAATGTGAAAATACTGAAGCATAAAGTATCTGGCAAATTCCGTCTCTTAATGAGACGGGACCAAGTACTGAAAATCTGTGCAAATCACTACATAAATACTGATATGAAATTAACTCCAAATGCTGGATCGGACAGGTCATTTGTATGGCATGCTTTGGATTATGCAGACGAGTTGCCAAAACCAGAACAGCTTGCAATTCGGTTTAAAACACCAGAGGAAGCAATGCTTTTCAAAAGTAAGTTTGAGGAGTCACAGAACATCCTAAAAACCCTAGGATCAAATGTTGACACATCTGTGGCTCAGACTAGTGAGACTACTGCAAAAGAAACGACAAGTCAGGATATCAAGAAGTCTAATGGATCGACCTCAGGGACCCTGAACTCTGTATTTCAGTTTCCAGAAGATGGAGTGACCAGTGAACCTGGTAACAAAGTCAGTCTTAAATCTGTTCCAACTGCATCTGCCCTTCCAACTTTCTCATTCAGAAAGGAAGCTCAGGAAACCTTTTCTTCTGGTGGGTTTGGACAGTCACTCCTGAAGAAGGATCAATGGGAATGTAAGGTATGCTTAGTTCCAAATGAAGCAACTGCAAAGAATTGTGTATCGTGCCAAAGCCCAAATGCAGATGCGTGGCAAACACATGGCACCCCATCAACTGAATCTGCTCCAAGTTTCAAAGCCACCGGTAACACTGTGCAGGACAAACTTGGATCTGCCTTTGCTAAAAAGGAAGGTCAGTTGGATGGCAGCATCCGTTCTGTGAGAAATGAACCTGTTGCCTCCCAGAATCCAAGCAAAATGAATACAGAAGCATCTCCTCAAGTTTCTTTTAAATTTGTATTAGATGCTCCAAAAACCATTCGAAATGACTTAGGAACTCCTTTTTCTAAAAAAGGTCAGTGGGACTGCTCTGTAGGCCTAGTCCAAAATGAATCCAATGATGAAAACTCTCATTCTTGCCAGAATCCTAAATCACAAAGTCAACCAAATGTGCCTGTGTCTACTGCTCAGGCACTTCCTGCTACCAGCTTCAGTTCTGTTGCTGATGCAACTGCAACTAAGCCACAGAAGAATACATTTGCGGAGCTTTTTGCTAAAAAGGAAGGTCAGTGGGATTGTAATACTTGTTTTGTAAGGAATGAAGGTTCTTCACCAGCCTGTGTAGCTTGTCAAACACCAAATCCATCTGGTAATTCTGTTAGTGATGCTTCATCAACATCTACTTCTGATTTGAAAAGTAAATTATCTGAACCTGCCAAAGGACAACTAGGAACAGGTTTTAAGTGTGATTTCTTAGGAAAAGGCTTTAAGTTAGGTCATGCCGAGCAAGGCAAGACACCAGCATTTACGTTTCAAATTCCTGCTGATTCTGAAGTGAAGTCTGCAAAGGAAGGATTTAACTTTTCCATGTCAGTGCCTCCAAGTGGATTTAAATTTACCATACAGGAACCTAGCAAAAATGCCACTAAGAAAGATGATCCATCCA
This sequence comes from Anser anser, assembly GCF_964211835.1. Classification (NCBI taxonomy): domain Eukaryota; kingdom Metazoa; phylum Chordata; class Aves; order Anseriformes; family Anatidae; genus Anser; species Anser anser. The sequence goes on from NC_139720.1 coordinate 145,804,202, forward strand.
AAGAGTGTGCAGCTGGCTTCTTAAAAAATGATGATGAAAACTTTGCAGATGGAGAACGGAAAGTCGAGCTTCTAGCTGTGCGATTCAAACAGCAAGACGTGGCAGACTCATTTAAGCAGATTTTTGATGAAGCAAAGAATGCCCAAGAGAAAGGAACACTGATAACACCTCTTTATTCTCGTGCCAATACACCAAAAGAATCTCCATGTGGCAAAAATGCTGTAGCTGTACTGGAAGAAACTACTAGAGAAAGAACCGACCTCAGCCATGGCGATGATACTTCTGAGGTAACTGCAGAGGCCTCAGAGGTGTCGAGCACATCTGAAACGCCGACAAAAACAGTGGTTTCTCCTCCGAAGTTCGTATTCGGATCTGAATCTGTCAAGAGCATTTTCAGTAATGAAAAGTCAAAGACATTCACATTTGGAAATACTTCGGCCACTGGTTCTCTCTTTGGGTTCAGCTTTAATTCTCCAAGAAAAGGCGAAGGCAATATTCCAGCATCGCAGAAGGAAGTAGCTGGACCAAGAAGCTCCAGTGCACTGCAGAAGCCTCAAGACAGCAAGGCATGCAACTTGGCTACTTCGACACATGATGGGCCCGCCAACTTCTCATTTAGAATTGTGGAAAAAGGTGAGCGTCCTTTGAACTAATAATTTTTTTCAGCTATGCAACTTACTAAGCAGTCATCTCTTAATGCTACTCACATAACTTTTTTTGTCTCAATAATATATCTCTTTTTCTTTCCAGCATACTTTCTTCTCTCCCCTTCTTTTGAGGAGGGGGGAGTGAGGGGAGGGGTTGTGGTGGGTTAGCTGCCCAGCAGGGTAAAACCACCACACTAGCATTTTAATGGTATGGTACTTCTCTTTGATTTCATGCACTGCTTCCTACCATTGCAAGACTGTTTAACCAGATGATAGTATATAATTTGCATACTAGTCTCAGATTTATGAAGACAAACTGTTTCTTAACTAAAGTATAATAAAGTGTGGTGGCAGAGATGTTAGCTACAGTTTATTCAGGTGAGTACGGTAAGCTAGTATAGCATTAAACATGAATTTTCCTACTGTGACACATAACTACAGAATGCTTCCAAAGCATAGGTAAGTGTGTTTTCCCCTCTTTAAAAGTACAGTTAAACACTTACATCCAAACAATTTATTTTTTAGGATTTAATTTTAGCCTTTTTAAATCTAATCCAATGGCCTTTTGGACAAGCACACCTTCCTTGCAACCTGACAGTAAAGGTATTTACACGCTGCACTGAATGTGTGATAAAAACACTTTAGCAGGCATGGACAGTAACCCAACTGTAGCACAGCAGTTGGCTTAGTAATCCTTACAATTAACATGCGTGCTGGAAGAGAGTACTTAAAATTCTGTGTCTGACTACTGTATTTGTCAGGTAAGAGAATGCCTTTGATGTGTGAGCACGATGGATGGTCTTTTTTTATGCTTTTGGCTGTTGTTTGCCTTACTTTTTAAGGGTATTTAGAAACCTGCCTTGCACTTCACAGTCTTACTGAACACACACACGCTGCATCTATAAAATTCTCTTTTAGCAAAGGAATTATATTCTTTTTTTTATTTTTAAAGTGTGACTCTCTTCCCACCTGAGGTCTTCCACTTCAGTGAAATATGCTTGAAGATTTCTAGACATGTTAACTAGTAAAACTTAAAATATATTCAAGTTATGTGCTGGAAATGCTTAATTCAGTTTCCTTATTATCAATGTTAACTTCTGCAATTTTAAAAACAAGGCGTAGGCAGAGATGAGAGAGCCAAATTTAGCTACTGTTTACATGTACGTGCTTCATGTATAATACGAAGTCCACCTTAGCTAGCCAAAAAGCTTTTGCTGATGTAACCATCTTGTTTACATGCAGAACCCTTAACCAAAATTACACCTTACAGCTTGATTGTGTCATCATAAGATGTTAAAAACAGTACTTCTCCTAAGTTAGGCTTGCTGGAAGCATACTCAAGCTAGTGCAGTTATGCAAGAGCAGTTTAATTTTCAAAAACAAATTTTTATTGTAGCTTGCACAAGATAGTCTTCTAAAGTTAGTGTCTTAGACTGTTAAAAACTGTCAAAGTCATTTCAAACACCGTTTTTCCAGCTTAGTATTTCTAGAGAAGCTATTCTTATTCAAACGCTGAACTCATGTCCACCTTCTGCATATCTGATTGAGAGTCAAATGTTCTGTGTTTTTAGGCATCCACGAGTCTATTAATAATTTGATTTCATTTTCATCATTGAATGTCCATAAAATAAAGTGAATTAGCATTCTGAGCTAATGCATAAATGCAAGAACTCTTGCTGCCTTGAATTCATTTTGTTTTTATATTGGGAACAGGGAAGGTGTTTTAAAGAAATGAAATAAAAAATCATATGCCTTTCTGGTACTTCAGACAGTTCTTCATTTCTGCTTTCCTGATAACTAGGGTATGGTTATATACCTTGCTTTATTTACAGTTGGTGTTACCTTCAGTGTAGGTTTTGGTTTTGGTTTTGAGCTCTGACTGGCTTAATAGCAAATGACTTTAAGTCCTGTCCGAATTAGCTTTTCAAGTCTACATAAATATAATTTGAGTTTCTCATGGGGAACATCTTTCAGGGAATGGTTTCTGAGTTTTGCTAGGGCAATGTTCAAAAGAAATTTAACCTCATAAGTCATTTTCCATTGAGGTGCGAAACAACTAGTTTTTTCTTAGCTTTTTCTTTGGCTCTTCTCATGAGCTTTTCTCAAGTATTTTAACAATTTTAATTCATAGTTAAGTCAATTGCATGTGTTAAGTTTTAAACTTCAGTATTTTTATATTTAGCAGATACTCGCTGATATGTATGGGGGGACAAAACAATTATTGTGACTAGCTAGATATTTACATCTACATGATCTTTATATCAAAGACGAAATAAAAGCAAAAATGTAATACATCAGTGAAACTGCTTCCAACTGTTGTGCGCGGTATTGCTCTTTCTGTTCCTTCCATATACTAACAACTGTGTGGATTTTTTTCCCCGAGTAGAAAGCTGTATCATCCCAAAATCAACAGCCTTTTAGGAATATACTGTATGTGTGCATGGCACTGTTTTCATCGCAGCCTGTGAAAATACATTTAATCTGTTTGCAGCAATTTTAAATAAGCAAAGTTAACTTTCTTGTGGAGAGGCTGAGTAGAAACTGATTTAAGTGATCCCATGAACATCTCGCTCAGTCTTCATATTCTGAGGGCAAATGCACATTGTAATCCTTTCTGTTGCTCAAGTGTTCTGTCACTTCAAGTGGATGTTTGGATTGCTGGGATTGTAATCAGTGTTTGATCAACGTGTGAAGAACTTTACCTGTGTATTGATCTGAACTGACTTCTTGACGTTTGTTTTATTCAGTTTTTATATTTACTCAACCAAAGTGAGACACTTGCTTAACTAATCTGAATGAATAAAGCATGTGCTAGCAGGCAGCATACCTGCCTACCTTTGTAACACAGTACTGCATTTACTTTATACAGGCTCAGAAGAGCTATTGAGATAAGACTGCTGGCTATGAGTTTGAGCTTCTCTCTATGCTATATTAGGAACCTGAAGTGATTGACTCCCCTTGATTAGAAGTTAATCAGCTGGGACAAATGTGGAGCAGGCAACACTGCAAAAGCACTTATAATTGAACTGGGGCTTAGAACTTCGAATGCTGCTTTTATTCTAGTACTACTTAGGTTGCTTTTACTCTGCTGGAAGATACAAATGGGAAAGCTACTTTTAAAAAGCAGCTTTATTTTAATATGTCAGTTGTGCCAGAGTATCGGGGCATGTCTAGGAACACTAAATTTATCTTCTCTCCCTGTCTCTTTTTGCAGAAATGAATGTCAAAATGCTTGAGCAGGAAAATCAGTGTTCCTCAGGAACTGATTAATTCCTAGCTGAAGCTTTAGGTTCCACCTTGACTACGTTGTGCCACAAAGCTGGCGAATATTTTATTATGAAAAGAACAGTGAGCTTTTGAGAGCCCACTTCAAATTCTGCTGACTATCTTAGTGCAGACCTCTAGTGCAGTATGTTATTGTGTTATCAAGTGGGCTGACTTATTAAAGCAATCAAATGATTCTTGGAAACAGATGATATATGGATATTGATGTGCTTATGGGGTAATTCTTATTAATAGTTAACCAATGTGTTTCTCTTAAGCCTTTACTTTGTAAATTACCCCTCTAAACAAAAACAAGTGAAAGGAACTCCACATGTGACCCTTAAACTGATGCATCCTTCCTCTTTGCTTCTATTCTATTATGCATAAAGATGTGAGATTATTAGCTTTAACCTTCGATTATTAGTGTTTATTCAGTGAAAGTGGAATAGGCAATTTGATGTTGAAGGAGAGAGCAGAAGAAATTGTATAATAAAATCAGCAATAGTATTTGTCCTTGCTGGGAAAGCTAGTTAAACTTTACGCTGATAGCAGTATTTTGTTATTCCAGTAACGTGAAGCTATGAGATTACTCTTAAAACACTAAAAGTTTCAGCAGCAGCTGCTATGGTAATTAAGTTGAGATTACTTATGGGAAATTTGAGCTTTTTATTAACTAATTTGAAATAAGTCCTGCTCAGTTGCTATTTAATATTTTCTGGAACTTCAAACACTTGAAGCAATTCAATAGTACATGTTGCTGTAGGTGGCTTTACGTTTTCTTTTTCAGTCCTGCATTTTTCCTCTCCACCTCTCTGGATGACACCTATATGGCTCTTTTTCCATAATCTTATTTCCTTTGGTGTAAGGACATAAATAATCCTTCTAACAATATAAAAATGCAGGTTTGATACTGATCTGAGGCTTGAATTTCAAAGGCAATAGAACAGGTCGTAGTTCGGCATGCAGTTCAGAAATTATTAAGTTCTAGCATGCTTTGTCCTAGCATTCTGTAACTTTAACTGTTGTTTCCTGTGGTTGAATAAAAATATGTAGGCTCCGAATATGTATGTTTCTAACCACCTAAGAATTAAGTCAGCTCTGTAATAATGGCAGTGTTGGACTAATGTTGCTGCCTGTTCTAAACTAATTTAGTTTTAATGCTTTGTTCATTTTCTGTACAAAGCTGAGAAGACAGTGCCAGAAGATGATCTTCCAACTGATGAGGTTATAATTGTTTACGAGTTAACACCTACCCCTGAGCAGAGAGCTCTTGCTGGCTTTCTTAAACTACCTTCAACATTCTTCTGCTATAAGAATAAGCCTGGATACGTGAGTGAGGAGGATGATGGTAAGGAGTGTCAAAATTGATCTTTGTGTTGCCTTTTTGTTGGGAAAGGGTATAATACTATTAAAACCAATAGACGCTCTAATACTAGTTTGGACTGATGGGCGGTAATGTTTGTGTTATCTTCGTTTGTGCCAAAGATGTACATTTGAGTCTTCAGGACAGAACAAGGGAGGGCCAGGAATGACAAAAAGGAATTTGCATTGGTGCTATATGGGTGCTCTGACTCATTGCTAATGTAGTTGGTTAGGTAAGACTACATAAATATTCGAGCAAGAGGCGTATCTCTAAGTATTTTGAGAGTCAAGTGGTAGGCAGCCTTTATCAAAAATAAAAATGCTCAGGTTCCATAAATGGTAGACTGGTTTCTCTTTATTCTAAAGCAAATTCTTAACAGAGAAACTGAATATTTTACATCAACTCTAGTTGTATACAACTAAATTCCTCTTAACTTACTCAGTAGCAATTGGTTAAATTGCAGTTCTGAAGCGTTTCACTGAACAGGAAATAAGAGATGATGAGCAGCCTCCCACAAAGATCTAGGCTTGCTTGATTTTATACAAAAGATCTTCCATCTCCCTTCCCAATTGTGTTTAGTGGTACTCTTAATAAAATTAATAAGAAATAGATTTTCTGAAAGCATGAAACCCATGCCACACATCTAGACTGAAAAAGAGTCAAGAGTGCACCAAAGCACACACATGCAAAATAGGAAGTGAAGGCTTACTTGCTGGTGAGTGAAACTTAAACATTAGCAGAAGTTGTGTGTGCTTGCTAGGCTTGTGAGTCTGAAGGGCTTAACAGACTTCTCTGTACTTGGACGATGCCTGAGAACTTACATTTGTTTCCTATACTTAAGATGAAGACTATGAAACAGCTGTTAAGAACCTTAATGGAAGACTCTATCAAGAAAAGAAAAGGAAATTGCAGGGTTCTGCAAAAGATATGCCTGAAAACACAACAGGTAACTTTTTTTATACTGAGATTTAAGCTCTAAATCTAGAGGACACCCGGGCTCTGAGGTTAATTTGATTTTTCCTGAGATAGTTTTAGGAACACTTGCACTGGAATCAGAAAAGCTGCAGCTTAAAATGCATCTTTAACCTCAGTATGTTGAATTGTTATCAGTAAGTGGTACCTGAATGAAAAGAACATTTTAGAGGGCCTTTAAACAAGAACATCAAACTGTCTTCTTACCTGGAAACTCCTGCCTTTCTTCTGAATACGAAGAGCTGAGCTTTGCAAGATGCCTTTGAAAGACCAAAAGAAAAAAAAAACAACTTGTCTACAGCTCTGAATGTTTAATTCTGCTGATAGTAGACTTAGATTATAAGCATGTGAGTTAATGCTGTTCAATAAGGAAAAAAGTACTTGGTCTCTGTAGTAATAATACAAGTGCAGAAGATAATTTGCTTGTTTTCATGCTAATGGTTATTTTGGAAGTGCCTCTAACTTTAGTGTTGCATAAGTGGGTATCTGGATAGATACTGTAACAAAGGAGGTCTGTTTTTTGAGGATGTGTGGTTCTATGTGCTAGAAAGAGGTGGTAGATATTGGGCTATCAGAAATATAAGTAAATGTTGAAGGAAGCTAGCAGTAGTGGCAGTTGCAAGACTGAACTTCACATTGTTGCTTGGAAACTCTCTGATAGCAATAGAAAACCAGGTATTGCAAAATGACAATTCTTTAGCCACCCTGAGCGGAATTACCCTTCCGCTCTTTCAATAATGATGCTATTTGAAAAGTTCCTGAAGTCGTACTTTACGTTGTCCCGTGTATCACGGTGTTATTTGATAACATAGTTGCCCAAAATTACCTCAGTAGTCAGCTGCCTTACCAGCTCTTTTCTATTAATTTTTATTCTTTGCAGGAGACATCACAGGCAAAACTGACTTGAAAACTGAAGGAGAATGTGTTACTGCTGAAAACGCTAAAGTATGAACTAAATCTCTATACAACTTTTTGTCATTGAATTTGTAGAAGTATTTTCACACTCGTAAGACCTGATACTTTTCGCTTTGTGGGGAATAAAACATGTATTGGGGAAAAGTTATTTGAATCCTCTGACTGTGCCTCAAGTCTTTGACACTGGAACTGAGGTTCAGATCTGAAGTTTCTCAGGGAGAGAAAGGAGGTGCAGCTGTTTTCCTAATATAAACAGCTTTGGCTAGTAATGTCCCTCTGAACATGTATGCAAGAATTAATTGATTTCAGAGAGATTTCAAAGAGAAATTGCATCTTTGTGGAAGCATACTGCTTCAGAGGTACTTGGGTCTCTTGTAAAGTTAGTGTCCAATGTGTGGTAAGCGTCAGGAAAGAAATTAAACTGTCAGAAAGCTTCCAATAACAATTTTTTTCCCTAGCTGTTTACAACTTTTTTTTAATGCGAATTGAGGTGGCCATCTTTAATTTCATCTAGTGTGGGCCCCTGGTTTCTAGTTGTTTCCAGATTGAACCCACCTTAATTTCAGTAGAATTTGTTGCCACCTATGTTGTCTCTAGGAGGCATAGTTGCATAGATGCACAGCTTGTTTTTGTCCAGAGTTTCCTGAAAATATCCGTTGAACGGAGTAATGAGCAGTTCTGAAGCATTAGAAGGGCTGTAGCGGAGTGGGAGTCAGGGAACTTAATATGGTGCCTATTTCGTGGCGTCTTCAGTACTGCTGTTGTAGTTAAAGAAACTGATAGCACTGTGGGGGGGGGGGAAGTTCTTCATTATGACTGTCCTTACTGTCCTGACTTAAAGTGGTTTGAATATTAGGCTCCTTCTTGCTTATTTTTTTTATTGCTTTACTCCTTATTAATCTCAGGAGAATGATGTCACCAGTTCTACTGATATAGTGCCTACAACTAAAGGAGAACCAACTGAATCAGCTGATGAGGCTATAGCGCACGTGCGGTCAGCTGAAGAGCCAGATTCCAGCACAGGTAATGTTAATGTATTGCAGGCTTTATCAGTAGGTGATGACAAACCTGTAAACCTGACAACTAAAAAAGAAAGTAATTCAGATTCTTCAGAGTCAACACAAGGTAAAGTCAGGGGTACGTATATTGTTGTCTTTTTAGGAGCTTAAGTATGCTTTTCCTGTAGAACAGTTTATCTAATCTAGCTGTTGCATTGAACAGATGTAGTACCGATATTGAATTTGAAGCGTGAGTACCAATCTAGTGAAAACATGAAGGGGAATGAAAGTATTTCAGTGTTTCAAATTCTTATATGGTCAAATGAGACTGCTCCAGAGCAATGCTGTTGGTTTATTGTTAAATGCCATGTGAGTACTTATTAAAGCTCTGTGGATCTGCACAGAAGTGGCATGCTGAACTGAACTAGGTCTTGAGATCTCTTCTTTTTAAATATAATTGCACATCACTTCTCAGAATGACAGTAAACTTTAAATTTATGGGAAGGGAAGAATATTGTAGAGACTTCTCCAGTTTATTCTTGTTGACTACATGACATTGGAAATGTTTTCCCTAAAGGATTAGAAAAGCATTTGACTTTCCCATCTTGTTTGATAGAAGACAAAACCATCTCATTTGGATTCAGCAATACCTCAGAATTGTCATTTGCAGATCTGGCTTCCAGAAACTCTGGAGACTTTGCTTTTGGGTCAAAAGGTGAGTTAAGCATCTGAGACAGATACTGAACAGGACTTCTGCTTCATACAAAATACCTTTGTGCACCAAGCTTCCGCATATTGTCAAGTTACGTAAATTTGTGTAACTTTACTTCTCAGCAAAATGTTTAAAATGCAAGTCTCTTAACTGTAGATAAAGATTTCAAGTGGGCAAATACTGGAGCAACCGTATTTGGAGCACAGACAACCAGCAAAGCAGATGAAGATGATAGCGGTGATGAAGTCGTACATAATGATGATATCCACTTTGAGCCCATTGTTTCCTTACCAGAGGTAAAGAAACTTCCAGAATATAAAAGAACATTAAGATAAGCATATCTGCTAACAAAGAAAATTTTTATAAATGCTTTCCTTGACTTCTTATGCTTTCTGTCTGTTGTGCTTCGGTCCTTTTTTCTTGTGCTGCCTGTGTAGAATCTCCTGCTGTTTGAAATTCTGGTGGTACAACTTCTCGCTGGGGGAAAGTATCTGGTGCATCAGTTAATGATACAAAATTTCAGGTTGTTATATCTTGACTCAGTGTAGATCATGAAAATTTGTACAAGTAACTTCTAAAAGGTAAATTTGATTTATTATAGCATATTTGAAAAACAAGGTGTGTTGGGGGGGCTTGAACAATTGTCACTGCTAATGCAACTCAGTTAGGATTTTTTATTGATGACTTGTAGATTCAGTTCTCTGAAAGCCACCCAATTTGAAATTTTTGCTCTAAGCTAGGTGAGAGGCTTCTAGAATCACTGAGCATTAAAGGTCTAGCACAATTAACTGCACAAGGCTAAGGAAACTATTTTTAATTCAAAAAGAAATAGTTTTTCAAGAAGTAAAGCCTTAAACTTCAGTAAAGCTTAACTTAAGGTAGCCTTCTGTAACTTCTTGAGGCTTAATGCAGTTGCTTGTGTCTGGATTTGGTATTTAGCCTTAGTGTGTATAACAAGATGTAAAAAGTTCGAGATGGTTATAGCTTGTCTTTCTATAAAGAATAAAATTTAATTCCAGATCGGTGTAATTATTAAAGAAGACTGCCACAGCACAAATAAACAATATTTAGTATCCTATAATTTGAACAGCTAATCTGACGTAGTTTGTAACGTGCCTTCCTTCCTTCTTAAAAAAAATTGTGTGCCTTTCCTCATCTGTTTGTTATATTAGGACTCTTGTTGTTTTCTTTCTTGCCTTACTTGATGTTTCATTTCTCCTTCAATGTCACTTCTCCCTTCAGAAAAGCTTCTCTGTCACTTATTTCTCCAGTTCTCTCAAGTCTTCCATATCTTTGGAAGATGTCTTAACTAAAGAATGTTAGAGACAGGTAATATGCATACATAAAGTGACAAGGAGATACAGCTGTCAGCCCTCAATTTACTATTCACAGTTGATATTTATTCTGTTCAGATGCAAATGTTAAGTTCTTTAACAATCTTGAAAAGGTAACACCTGGAATGCTAATAGCACTATATTCTCACTTCTCAGTGTGCACATCAGTCGGCACATATGAAATTTTCCGGGGGAACATGCCAGAACAATTGGTAGCTTTCTTAAAAAAGAAAAATGCACACAAAAGGTAAAACCTCGTGCAGCACAGGGAAGTAGTGTTGCAGTGCTAGAATTCATTTCAAACACTGGGGCTCATTGGGCTCCTAAATTCTGAAAAGCTCAGGCGTTTTATTTCAGTGTATGATGAAGGTCTGTAGAGCTGTTGGCACAAAACCATTCAAGAAAGGAAAACATGGAATAATTTCCCATTGTAATATGTCAGAATCATAATAAGTGTGTAAGATGTAATCCTGCTGGTGGCAGCAGTTCTGGGAAATCATAGGTACTCTACTGTGCTGTGTTCTAGGTGGAAGTAAAATCAGGAGAAGAAGATGAAGAAATTCTTTTCAAAGAGAGAGCCAAACTTTATAGATGGGATAGAGATGCTACTCAGTGGAAGGAGCGTGGTGTTGGAGAGATAAAGATCCTCTTCCATACACAGAAGAAATGTTACAGAGTCCTAATGAGAAGGGAACAAGTTCTTAAAGTGTGTGCAAACCATGTTATCACCAAAGAAATGAATTTAGTACCTTCAGATACATCAAACAATGCTTTAATTTGGACAGCCACGGATTATGCAGGTGGGTTGTTTTGGTGTTTTTTTCACTTTTTTAAAAGATCTTTGTGTGGCTTTTTTCTGAGGAGACTATACCAAACAAAAGCTACTTGTATCTGACTATTTGGAATTAGAGCTAAAGAAACCTGTTCTTGGATTTATTTTCAGATGGAGAAATAAAAGTAGAACAACTTGCAGTGAGGTTTAAAAGTCAAGAAATGGCTGCTACTTTCAAGAAGATATTTGAAGACTGCCAGCAAAGCTTGTCAAAACTGAAGAAGGGACTGCCAGCAGGACTGTCAAAGGACACCAACCCCATTGTTTATTTTGAAGTTTCTGCTGATGACAAACCTTTAGGACGTGTAACCATGGAGCTGTTTTCAAATATTGTCCCTCAAACAGCTGAAAATTTCAGGGCCCTGTGCACAGGAGAGAGAGGATTTGGATTTAAGAACACCAAATTTCACAGAATAGTTTCTGACTTTGTGTGTCAGGTAGGCATAACGTGAAGACTTCTTGAGGGAACGAAACCCATCTGGTCTAACAGTGCCACTACAAAAATCACAGGATAGCACATGCTCGGTGGCAGCACAAATCTAGAGTCCAAGATACTCTTCTCCTTTCCCTGCAAGGAGATGAGCAATGGTGTAAGCAGCATGTACTGCCCTAAGCTGAATGCTCTTTAACTGTGTTTGCCAGCTGCCTGATGCTTTAGTGTTGATTAGTGCTGCCATTTTAGTGTAGAAGAAATAATGGAGATAGAGATTTCTTCTTCCCACAGACAAGGGGCCTGTTGCTGAACAGAAGCAGCAAGGAAAGTAAGGCTTCCCAAAACGAACATTCAGAGCCGTCTCTTTCCAAAGAGAGGAGCTTCCATATGCTCACCTGCTAAGAACACTTACTTTCCACCTTTTGAAGAACACTTTATATTTCAGATGACCTGCACTGCAAAATCAATATTCCATATATTTTAGATACTCCAATTTCAGTCTAAAAAGGTCTTCTATTTCTCGTATCATGCAGTGGCTTTGTCCTAAAAACTCTTAATGAAAACTGAGTATATCCTCCTGCATTGCTCGTGAATCCCGATGTGAGCAGCATTGCTGTTAAATCTTTGTGTGCATTTAGTAGCACTAGCAAGTTCTCCATAATTTCTGAAGGTTTAGGAGATTGATATCTGCTCACGTATACCTTCCCTTCACTCCAAAAATTCTTCCAAATATTCAATATGAGGTATAATGGCTTAAAACAGGTAAAATAATCCAAATTCCTTACATGCTACAATAGTGCTTTTGCATAACGCTACATCCCTCAAGACAGGGCACAATCTTTTCCACATTCAGAAATGGATAGTAATATACGAATGGCTTGTCATCAGAGTAAAAAACTCTCCAGTCTTGATTGGGTATTAACTGAATCTGAAGTATGACCTTTATTGTTCTTTTCTTTAAACTTTCTGCACAGAAACAGGAAAGTACTGATCAGTGGTAACATGACCTTTTTTGGGTGGTCAGTTTCGTGCCTGCAGGGACTGAGAATAGAGAGAATTGTGGTTGCCAGTTGTAAGGGCCGAGTGAAGCAGGAAGCAGACAGTGGAAATGACCAGCTTAGAGTAGTTGCCATGTGGAACAGGAAGATAAAATGCTGTGTTCAGAATAAATGAGAAACATCCCAGTAATGCTTTTTTACCATGAGCAAAGCTGCTGAAGCTGGAAAGCCTTATATACAAGTAAATATGGTACTTGTGATAACTAAGAATGAGGTTTTACCTGTGTTTTTTGAATGGAAACTCTTCTATTTTGGAAGAGAATGTAACTGTGCTATTGGTTGGTGTTTTGGGATTTGAATAAATGCTGTGCCTTTTTTTTTTAAGAGAGGTGATATAACTAACCATGATGGAACAGGTGGACGGTCAATTTATGGAGATACATTTGAAGATGAGAACTTTGAGGTGAAGCACACTGGTCCTGGATTGCTGTCAATGGCAAATAGGGGTCGGGATACAAATAACTCTCAGTTCTTCATAACTCTCAAAAAAGCAGAACACTTGGACTTTAAACATGTGGTGTTTGGTTTTGTGAAAGATGGAATGGATGTTGTGAAAAAGATCGAATCCTTTGGTTCTCCCAAAGGGTTAGTAAGTGGAAGAGTTGTCATTACAGACTGTGGGCAAATATAGAATTCTGGCTTTTGAGTATACAGATGTTCTAGCAGTATAAATTAGTATTTAGATGTTATTGATTAATTATTTCAGCTTCTCTAAAAAGGACGCTTCTCTAAAAAGGACACTTCTGATGTATAAATGTAAAATTACAGCTTATGGTTGTTTTTTGTGTTCTAATTGATTTTTTTGCATGTTAAATAAGTTCAGACACTGGCATATTTTGGGTGTATTTGTGTTATCATGACATATTTGTATTGAATGTCAAATTTTAAAAATTAAATCTTAGTCTTGTTAAAATAACTATTGTCTTCACTTTGGCTTGTTGAAAAGCAATTTGCATAATGTGTTGCATACTTATTTTGAACATGCTAATTGCATGCTAATTGATGTTGATAATCTATCTGTGCTAATTGATGGTCAGTAAAGTGAAGGCCTTCGAAACTTTGTGAGCAGTGAGCTCATGAAGCTCACTGCAGCATGTTCATGAAGCATGCTCGTTTTGATGAGCAGTGAGCAAGCTGAGGCAGCTGGTCAGGTGCTGGTCAGGTGGATGCTATTTGTGCTGTCTGCAGGCTCTTTGGCACTTGAGTATTTTGAAAGGTAAAGAGCAGTTCTTATGCGCAGTCTTGGACACAGGATTTAGTTCATACTTGCTTGGGAAATTACCTTCCAGACCCACACATTTTTTTTGTATCTGGTATGTTAAAGTGGCTGGTAACATTTAGTGACAACTGTCTACTTGAGTGTTATCTGGAAAGCTGTGGTATAGAGGGGTGAATGTGCATGGGTAAGTTATTTTAACTTCCACCTTACATCTCAGCGCCAGGACTGTCAGTATTTTTTCAAAATAACCATTTGTATATAAGTTAGAGATGATAATAGACACTACATATTTCTGTCATGCTTTTTTTCTGAGGAAAGCGAGAGTAACCCTTCCCTCAGCCTCTCGAGGGAATGCTGCTTACATAAGCATTACACTGTAAGCCCCTAGCGCACAAACTTGACCCGTGTTTCCATTATATTGAGCTGTAACCCAACAGTAAGCCGCTCCTGTGCTCTCCCGTGTTTCAGTTCCACAAAACGGGAGGAGGAGTCGGCGTTGTTCCCCTTAACCACGCTCCGCCCGCCGCGGCCCCTCAGCCCAGCGGCCCCGGCCCCAACGGGCGCCGCCAGCGCCGCCTCCTGCGCCTGCGCGCAGGGCCGCAGTGAGGGCGGGCGCAGCCGTGGCGAGGCCCGGGGATCCGGGGCGGGCGTTGAGAGGGCCGGGGGAAAAGGCAGCGGGAAGCCGGTCCTCTGCCTGCCCCGAGGGGCTGCGGCCGCCGTGGAGCCGCGTGGTGGAACGGGCGGGTGGGATCCAGAACCCTGGGGTCTCATCCTGGTCTGAACTTGTTCTTTCCCCAGCAATCTGCCGTCCCAGGTTGTAAGCATCCCCAAAATGCAGCCTGAGCGGCTTGGTGCTTCGTTTTTGCTTAAAACTCATAAAACTCATCTGCCGGTTGGGTGTAGTAACACTTGGATCGTCTTAGAAGTTTTAAGTCATGTATGAAGCATATGCATAACTCATTTCTTTCCTATCTCCTGCTGCTACAGCAATTGCTGCCGTTAAAACGTGCTGGCAGTGTTAGTGAGTTTTCCTGAAGCCTAGTGGTCAGGCTTTTTCAAGGAGCAGGAAACTTTCATATCTAGCCAAGCAAAGAATCAAGCCCGTAGTTCATAAGAGACTGCCACAGGGACCAGACCAATTTACGATGGCTATCATTTCCCTTGCAATGTTACATGTTAATGTAAAGCACCAGAGAAGGCAAGGTCCATTGCACCAGTATGAATAAATGAAGTGGATTATGATTCTTCAGTTTCCGTTAGTACTGACACAAGCATTTATGGCTCTGCATGGTGGATTAGGAAATTGATCTGTCCATAGTCTAGCAACAAAGACCCCTCCCATGTTTGTGTTTCAAAAGCCTTTGACACTCTATAGGAAGACACTTTAATTTTGTCTTTTATCTGAGACAAGTGTTAGGGTTGTTCTCTTGCACTGGTGTTCCATGGGTCAAATGCTTGCAGTGTGCTCAGAGGATAGACAGACAGTAAGCATCCAAACTCGTGCTGCGAGGGAAGTTGTATCTTGTAAAAACACCCACAAGCAATCAGAGATTGAGAGAGACAGCAAGCTGGATTTGGGCTAGACACATAGTTGGGTTGGGGGTTCAGATGGGTCCTGGGAATCATTAAATGAATTCAGATTTTTTTTTTCTGAAAAGTCGAACCTCCTCAGTATCTTGCCATTTTAATGATTGCTGTCTAGGATCGGGAGCCCTCCCAAACGTGAGGTGAAGATTTCTGTTCTTTAACAGCTAAAATCTGGATGTATCTGGCCTTACTTCCTCCAGAACAACTTGTCCTGTTTCCTTTTAATAGAACTCAGGTAGCATTTGGTGGTGCTGTTGATGCTGTGTTCTTCCTGAGAAACATTCTCCTTTAAGTTACAGAATTGTCTTTCTGGAACAACAAGTAGTTTTCAAAACTGATCTTTAGAAAGCTATTGCTGAGACTTTAAAGTGTAAGGCTTGCATGAGAGAAAATGCTAGATTGGTTTCTCCAAAGCTTTTTGTTACTTTGTTATAAAGCAGTATTTAAGAAAATATTGTAGTTAATTGCTTTTAAAGGATAGCAGAGAGAGGCAGTGAAATACAACTAAGATGATGAAAACTGCTTCAAGTCTGATCTCTTCTAATGTATGCTTAACTGATTTTGCATATAATCTAACAGTATCACAGATTTCTAGGTTGGAAGAGACCTCAAGATCATCGAGTCCAACCTCCGAACCCTTCTGTCATTCTTTTTTTTTTCAGTATGTGACTACAAGTTAAAAGGAAAAAGTAGAGCTAGAAACATTGATATGAAAAGCCTAGATGTGAGGATAGATGGAGCTGTTTACATGATTATCTAATTCTGTTTTTATGCCCTTATTTTGTGTCACCCTCATCACTGTATCTGATGGTATCTCAAATGTTTTTACATGTAACACTATCAGTATTGCCTTATCAGTCTGTGAGGAATACATTTGCTTCTTTAGAAGTTGGACTCGATGATCCTTCTTGGTCCCTACCAACTCGGATATTCTATGATGTTTATATGAATGGTTGTCATTGACATGTATATGCTGCAGAAAAAAAAAAAAAACACTTCCATTTTCAGTGGTACAATTTATAATAAGAGTTCTGTAACAAGGCATTTTAGCTGCTAAATAAGCAAGTCGTGACATACATTGTCACTGAAAATCCTGGTTATGCTAAATGTCTTTGTGCTTTCTTGTACGATAACCTTTCAGGACCAACGCAAAAGAAATATCAAGGTGAAGGCTCCAAAATATACGATGGTAATACCAAACAATGGTGCTTGGATGTCTTTTTCGAGATAAATGCGCACTAAAACTGTATTATTCCTAAGTTTATTTTAAGTACTTTTATTTTTTCATTTTAAATAAGTAGACACTCTTGAACGGGGATTTCTGATATTTGGGAGCCAGCTTGGGAATATTAACTACTGCATGAGGAACACAAAGAATGCTTGAAGAAATGTCTCCCGGCCTTTCTGTGTTTAAGTCTTGCTTGAAGTAGTTGGTAGCAGTCCTTCTCATATTGCATACATTTGACTTTAATTTAAAGATATGTATCTAAAATTTAGAATGTCTTTGGGTTTCTTGGGAAATGCGTGTTGCTACTGCATATGGACAGCAGGGAAAAACAGTGTATTATTAGACTTCACTTACAGATAAATTAGTATATGAAGGCAAGCTGTGAAACTTCAGAAAGACAAATTTGGTCTGAAAACTAAATAATACTTCCATCGGTTTAAGCTATTACAATAATTTATTCATTTGTCAGATCATTTCAGCATTTTTTGATTCCTGTAATATACGTGACTACGTGACAAGCATTTCTAATAAGTCCTTGATGATTTCTCAATGTCAGCTTCTCAAATGCAAAATATAATTATTGTTATTTTATATATTCTGCAGATGACATAGGCAGCTTACTGGAAAAGACAGCTATGTCTTTATCCAAATGTTTTGATTATTCAAAGTCAGAATTCACTGGAAGTGGAAGAGGTCTAGGAATAGAAGACAAGACCATTAATTGTTCTGGAACTGATGCATTTCAAAATACAGGTATGTGTGTGGAAACAGGTAATAAATACTGAGTTTAAAATATTGTGCAAAGTACAACACGCAATTTTATTAGTTTCTATTAAATGCATTTCTGTTCAGTTTAGAAATATAATAATCAGTTAAAATATACTTTTAACATAGAGGTTTAACCTTTCCTTTAATATGTTTTGTTCCTTTAGAATGTTTAGGAGGTCCAGACATACTTAATGCAATTATAACATACGTTTTAAAAAGAAATATTAAACGCTTATGCAATTGATTGCCAGATGATTCTATAATATAAATGAAAAAACTGGTTTGTTTTTTTTTAAGTAGCTAGCTGCATTAACAGGTATTATAAGTCTGTAAATCAGATGTCATTTGTCAGTTTAAGTATTGAAAACTGGCCGCGGGTGGAGAGAAGGGGTGAGCTGTTGTTCAGCTAACTCAGGGAAGTCTAAACATCGTGAAGATGACCAGCTACCATTAATTCACTGCAAATGTTTGAAAGTGCTGCCACGACTGGAGCAGACTGTGAATCAGTGTAGCTGTGTCTCTTATGGAAAGTTTTAGCCTTAGAAGAATACTTGCTAAATTCCCTTGAAAGTGGGTATGGAAGTGGAGACAGACAGCCAACTAACCCTAATAATAAGAGTAATAATACAAGTGCAGAAGACAGAATTTGCTTGCTTTCATGCTAATGGTTATTTTGGAAGTGCCTCTAACTTTAGTGTTGCATAAGTGGGTATCTGGATAGATACTGTAACAAAGGAGGTCTGTTTTTTGAGGATGTGTGGTTCTATGTGCTAGAAAGAGGTGGTAGATATTGGGCTATCAGAAATATAAGTAAATGTTGAAGGAAGCTAGCAGTAGTGGCAGTTGCAAGATTGAACTTCACATCGTTGCTTGGAAACTCTCTGATAGCAATAGAAAACCAGGTATTGCAAAATGACAATTCTTTAGCCACCCTGAGCGGAATTACCCTTCCGCTCTTTCAATAATGATGCTATTTGAAAAGTTCCTGAAGTCGTACTTTACGTTGTCCCGTGTATCACGGTGTTATTTGATAACATAGTTGCCCAAAATTACCTCAGTAGTCAGCTGCCTTACCAGCTCTTTTCTATTAATTTTTATTCTTTGCAGGAGACATCACAGGCAAAACTGACTTGAAAACTGAAGGAGAATGTGTTACTGCTCAGGAAGAGAAAACAGCTCCTGAGGAGAAGGCTAAAGGAGAAACTCTGATGGTTCCTTCTCCATCTGTGTCTGGTGCTAGTGGTAATACTAAGGGTGATAATCCAGAAGACTCTCAGACAGAAATTAAAATTGAAAACACTGAAGTATGAACTAAATTTCTATACAACTTTTTGTCATTGAATTTGTAGAAGTATTTTCACACTCGTAAGACCTGATACTTTTCGCTTTGTGGGGAATAAAACATGTATTGGGGAAAAGTTATTTGAATCCTCTGACTGTGCCTCAAGTCTTTGACACTGGAACTGAGGTTCAGATCTGAAGTTTCTCAGGGAGAGAAAGGAGGTGCAGCTGTTTTCCTAATATAAACAGCTTTGGCTAGTAATGTCCCTCTGAACATGTATGCAAGAATTAATTGATTTCAGAGAGATTTCAAAGAGAAATTGCATCTTTGTGGAAGCATACTGCTTCAGAGGTACTTGGGTCTCTTGTAAAGTTAGTGTCCAATGTGTGGTAAGCGTCAGGAAAGAAATTAAGAAAACTGTCAGAAAGCTTCCAATAACAATTTTTTTCCCTAGCTGTTTACAACTTTTTTTAATGCGAATTGAGGTGGCCATCTTTAATTTCATCTAGTGTGGGCCCCTGGTTTCTAGTTGTTTCCAGATTGAACCCACCTTAATTTCAGTAGAATTTGTTGCCACCTATGTTGTCTCTAGGAGGCATAGTTGCATAGATGCACAGCTTGTTTTTGTCCAGAGTTTCCTGAAAATATCCGTTGAACGGAGTAATGAGCAGTTCTGAAGCATTAGAAGGGCTGTAGCGGAGTGGGAGTCAGGGAACTTAATATGGTGCCTATTTCGTGGCATCTTCAGTACTGCTGTTGTAGTTAAAGAAACTGATAGCACTGTGGGGGGGGGGGGAGAGTTCTTCATTATGACTGTCCTTACTGTCCTGACTTAAAGTGGTTTGAATATTAGGCTCCTTCTTGCTTATTTTTTTTATTGCTTTACTCCTTATTAATCTCAGGAGAATGATGTCACCAGTTCTACTGATATAGTGCCTACAACTAAAGGAGAACCAACTGAATCAGCTGATGAGGCTATAGCGCACGTGCAGTCAGCTGAAGAGCCAGATTCCAGCACAGGCAATGTTCATGTATTGCAGGCTTGAGATGTCTTTTTTTTCAATATAATTACTGTCATTCTGAGAAGTGATGTGCAAACTTTAAATATACGGGAAGGGAAGAATATTGTAGAGACTTCTGCAGTTTATTCTTGTTGACTACATGACATTAGAAATGTTTTCCCTAAAGGACTAGAAAAACATTTGACTTTCCCATCCTGTTTGATAGAAAACCAAATCTTCTCACTTTGTTTAGGCACTGCTTCAGACTTGTTTGCGTATCAGGCGTCCAAATACTCCGGAAACTTGGCTTTCAACTTAGTCGGTAAGTTAAGCCTCTGAGACAGATATTGAACAGGACTTCTGCTTCATACAAAATACCTTTGTGCACCCAACTTCTGCATATAGTTTAGATATGTAAATTTTGCGTATTATGTTAATTAGTGTAATTTTTCTTGGGCCATAAACCATAGGACTGTCTCTTGTGGTGGTGTACCACCCCTTAGCCCTGATTACATCATTTCTTATCTGTTAACCTTTTTCCTTTTTCTTGATGCTGCTTCTGGTTGTCTGCCCTTTTCTCTTCCTCAGTTGCCTGCCATCCACAACCTATCCTTAACTACTTTTTCCCCATTGCCCTGAGTTTTCACAGAATCACAGAAAGGTTGAGATTGAAAGGGACCTCAAGAGGTCATCTTGTCCAAACAAGAGGTCATCTTGTCCAAACAAGAGGTCATCTTGTCCAAACAAGAGGTCACCTTGTCCAGACTGCTCAAGCATCCTAGACACAGTTGCCCAGGATTGTGTCTGGATGTTTCTGATTTTTTTTGTACCCAAATTTCTATTTCTGCTATCATCACCGAAGTAATCTTTGCCTTATGTGGTACCAGTATGCAGTTGGGCTTACAACATTTCATTCCCTAGAAGATCCCAATACTTCCCTTCAGTTATCTGACAATTTTGGTTATTTAACTGTTTGTGAAATCTAGGGGAATGGCTTTAAACTGTAAGAGGGTAGGTTTAGATTAGACATACAGAAGAAATTCTTGACTCAGAGGATGGTGAGGCACTGGCATAGGTTTCTCAGAGAAGCTGTGGGTGCCCCATCCCCGGAAGTGTTTAAGGCCAGGCTGGGTGGGGCTTTGAGCAACCTGGTCTGGTGGGAGGTGTCCCTGCCCATGGCAGGGGGTTTGGAACTGGGTGGTGGTTAAGGTCCCTTCCAACCCAAACCATCTTGTGATTCTTTGTCTAGCAATTTCTCATGCCATGTCCAGTAGTTTTTTAAGTCCCATTCAGTTAGCTTAAATCAATTGACTGGCCTAATTGGCTTAGGTCAGGGTCTAGTCAGCAGTTAATCACTTTCCTGAAGCCATAACAAAAAGGAAACTTTGGCTACATCATGTTTCAGTCTGTGCATAGATTGAGTCAAAAAAAAGTCATGGAACAAAACTTTGAGCATTTCTCCTTAATTCTTTAGGAGATTTTTCATTTCAATATTTCTTGCTCTATACTGGTCACTGTAAATGCTTAAAATACATGTTCACTGTTTTGGATCAGCAGTCTTTATTTATTTAAGACGATATTTTTAATGTAAAGTGTGTTCTTTCTCTCTCTGTAGATAACACCTTACCATCCTCTTTGGCTGAAAGTGCACAAGAAAATGGTGAACAGAATATTACTGGTGGTTTGGTAGGGAAGACTGAGAGTGGAACTGAAGCTCAAGAATTCAATAGGCAAGACCTAATACTACCTCACATCAGTCAAATTTATAACGAATTGTGTGTCACCTATCAGGAGTTCCAGGTAGGAACTGTAATGGCCTCAGACATTTTGTAATGCTCAGTAATGTTACAAAGATTCTGACTTTTGACAGAGAATTCAGAAATTACTAACTATATCACTGTCATCATCCACCTCTTCCCCTAAATTAGTTCACTGATTTGATAATGATGCCCTGACTTGGGTAGGGGTTAGATCAGATCAGATATTTGCTCTGCTTCAGGGAGTTTGAATGCAGTGCTATTACTCCAAGAGTTGTGTTTTGTGATGCAGTGTGGGCATGGAGAGAAACACCTGCAACCACTGCTTCTCCTGACAGCACCTGAAACTATTCTCTTCACTCTGGGCATTCAAGAGTGCTTGCCCTCTTGACCTTCTGTGAAGACCATCCCTTCTGCCTTTCCTTTTCTGCTGCTGATGACTCCCAACAGTTTATCCACCAGCAGGCTTGGGCCACTAACTAAAGAGTTCCCAAGCCTGCATTGGTTTTATTCTGTAACAGCTTCTGTGCTTTTGCTAGATTTCCTGCTGGGACTGTCTTTTGTACCATACGAGATCAAAACAATTGTGTGTATCTTTTTTCTCACCACTTTCCTGGGGGTGCTTCCCACTAACTGAAGAAACAATATAGTAATCTAGTGTTTAGGGCACTGGACTATTTTTTGTCTTACAGATAATAGCATTATCCAAAAGTTTTGGAAGCAAAATCCTACTTTTAGTTGTCTAAGCTATTGCTCGAACAGCCATGCAGAGTTGAATTTTGTATTTTGGAAGGCCAAGCAGTCCTGCCACAAATCAAAGTAGTTTGTGTTAGCGTTTGAGGAAGCTGAATGTAGATGGCCATTAAGATACTTATAATTAGTCAGCTATTGTGTAACACTACAATTAAAAACAAAACCTAAGCATATCTGCAGAGGAAAGAATTCTAGTTCACTATAAATCGATAATTTCATATGTTTTGAAGCCGTTTCAACATTTTTTTTCCTTGGCATAGAGAGAGCGTTCAGCACAGGAGCAATATGCACTGGAACTTCAGAGACGAGAATATTTTCTAGTTCAGCGAGAAACATTGCTTGACAGACGTGAAGCAGCTTTGGCTGCAATAAAACATGCTGAGAAAGAAGTTCAGGCAAGATTTGGAATTATAAATAAGGTACAATAACTTATGTAATGATTCTTATTGCTCCCCATATATTTTAACTTGCTTGTAGTTTTCTTAAGTCATCACATGTTTGCTGGATATAATGCTTATTTCTTTAAAGTGTTTGAAACCCCAAAATGAAAGATGGAGAATAAAAAGTAACAAACTGTTGTTAGGGTGTTTGGTGTGGTTTCCAGTTCAAAATGGTGCATTTAATTGTGGGATGTGTAGGTACATTTTCCTGTTAAAATCTGGAAATTAAGATAATTTGTTTCTAAATCTGCAAAAATTATATGACCTTTATTACAGAAAAAAATTGTGATGAATCTCTAATTGTATGTAACTTAAATGATTATATTTGCATCAGCTCTTTCTGAAGTAGATTTTCTTGGGAAGGCTTTAAGACACATTGAGATTTTATGACATAATAAATTGCAAAGAGTATTTCTGGAAAAAAAAAACACTCGAAGTTCAACCGAACGTGGGGGCTGTGGCAAGAAATGAAATGGTATGATTTTGGTGTAAGAGGAGGTAATTATTGACACCGTTCTTGCAGGGACTTGCTATTGAATGTAGCTCTTGTAAAAAGTTTTGGTTGTTATTCTGAAGGTTGCCAAGAGAAGTGCTTTAATATATGTACTCTGCGTCTAAACCATAAGATCAGAATATAAATTCCTTTGAGGTGTGCATATGAACCTTTCCCACAAGCCATTGAGGGAGTATGTAGATACAGGAAAAAAAGGGAGAAAGGTGTCAGGGGAGCAGGACCTCAACTTTCAATAGGGAAGGAATGTGTTAAGATAGATGGTTCAAATCCGTAAAAGTGATTTTAAAGATGTCTTTAGAAAAAACACAAGTGGCTTTAAAAGTGTCACACAGGTTAGAGAAGTGTTGAAAAGCCAGGAGCAGTTAGTGGTTATCTGTAAAAACTTGTGGAGGTCAAGTGGAGTCAACTAGAAAAATCTGATGCCGTTCTTTTCAAATGGGAAAGAGTTACACAGCCATCAACTTAATGTTGGTTCTCAGCTAAATAAATAAATATATGTCCTGGCAAGCTATGAACAAACCATGCGAAGTGCCATGCCAAAAACACTGCAGTAAATGGCAACGAGCTTGTGTTAATCCTAAATTGTCAAATCAGTGTGATTTCCATTAGGACAAGGTAACAGGCATGGCTAGTAGAGGAGTACTAGTTATATGTATGTCTAGACTTTGCTGTATTGTTTCTGGTACAGTTTTACGTGGCGTTTTCATAATCATATTAGAAAAGTATGACAGCTGAAGTAAGGTTGGTGGTAAGGTGTAGTGAGACAGTGTTTCACAGCTGAAGGAATGTACATAGTAGATTCTGGAATAGTCTCTTTTGGGTCCAGTATTGGGTGTTTTCAGTGAGAAGTGTGATGGTGAGAAAGAGCACGCTTGTTAAACTTGAAGCGAATAGCAAGCGAGGGAGAATTTCAAGCATGCTGAAAAAGAAGGTTAGGATTAAAATTGATCTTGACAAATTGAAGAGGTAGTAGGTCTGAGAAAAGCGCAATGCTTCAGAGGCAAGAGTGTGCAGTATTGCATTTGAACAGAAATATCATCTGTACACATGCAGGGTGATGAACAAATGCAGGGACACGTGAACATGCCAATCTTTGGCTACATAAAAGGCTGCCACAAAGAGAAAGAAAGTAATCTTTTTTTTTTCCATGTCTGTGATAGAAGTAGTGGCAGGGTAAGTATGAGGAAAAACTAGATTAAAACAAAAGCAGTCAACCACTGGGTCAGAGAGGTCAGTAAGACTGGTGCTTCCAGTATTTGCAGGTCTTCAGAACAGACTAGACAAACATTTGGCAGGAATGAAGTGATACAGTTGATTATGATATGGATGGTACCCGATTTAATAATGGAATTGGATGGTTTAGACATCCTGGCACCACCTACAGCAACCCAGTGGCCTGTGCAATTATTGCCAAATCCCTGAAGCACTGTGAAATTATCGTCAAAACCCCGAATATGCAAGCCCTATGGCTCCCATTTTTCTTTCTGTTTCTTCTTACTACGTGGTGTGGATGTTGCTTTCTTCACTACTGGTTGTATGTGCAGATTGGACCATGCAGAATTACAAATTTGATCTTTGGAAGTTTGTCCTATTATTTTAACAGTAAAATGGAACTTAGTTGAGAATTATTTCTAAAATACGCTCTTGTTAATCATGCTTTAACATTTGATATTTCTATAGCAACATGATACCGAAATGAACCGAATGAAAGAAACCTTGAGAGGAGTGGCTGAGGAAAATAGTAGACTGAAGTCATCATTTAACTCTGTGATGGATGAGAATGATTCCCTAAAAAAACAGGCAAGATTAATTATTTCCTGTTATTAGTAGCTTTAGAAGTTACAGTCAACAATTTTAAACATTTGAACAAGTTGTTTGCAAAATTGCTGATTTTGTTTCTGTAAGACAAGAATTGTGTGAATGGTTGTAATTACTTTCTGCTTCATTTTCTAGCACGTGAAATTTAGTCTCTCAGATCTTTTCCAGTATTAAAGAAATTAGAGTTAGTCCCCTGACCCTGTAGCAACAGGTGATTTTAGGAAAGACTAACCATATCCTTTGAAGCAAACTGAGATTGGATAGAGAGAAAGTATTTTATAATGGAAGCCACCCTGTGCTGAATTGCTCTGCTGATTCTATTAAATAAAAAGTAGTATGTGTATTTCTAATTCCATGATTACTCAGTATCTTCAGTTATTTTTGAAAGTGTTAATTAAAGGAATATTTTCTCTGTTCTTAAAGACACGCTGAGACAGTGGTTCACAATAATACAGAGTTAAAGTTTTCTTCTCACTTGACTTAAATCTGACCTAAATGCTGACAGGCAAATTGCTACGTAAACTCTTTTGACCATTGCTCCTTCAGTGAATTGCAGTTCTGATGCTCTTGAGTCTGATGAAAATCATCTGCTTCCTAGTCTCAGTAAAATCTTTGTCCTTCTCTTTTGTGCAAACTGAAGTATTCACAGAGGACTTACATGATGATCGGGATGTTTGTTGTATCCATAGAGTACGTTACTTATATTTAAATGGAGGTTATAGTTTGCCTCGTATTCTTTTCTCACAGAGCATGGTCAGTAACAGTGTCATTCTTGCAAGAAGAAAACTTTCACCCTCTCTATTTCCAAGGCCATTAGACCATTCTTGAAACATGCACTCCATTTTTTGTGTCATTTCTTTATGAGAAGTAATCAAATACGTAGTGCCTATATCCCTAAAGAGGTATTGTGCTTATTCTTCCCCTGTAAGCGGAAAGGTTGGGCCGCAAGTCAACAAAGAGCCACGACTATTTTATTTATCCAGGCAGAGGTTGCCTGGAGAGGTTGAGGAGTCCCCGTCCTTGAAGATCTTCACAAGCTGCCTGGACGTGGTCCTGGGCAGCCTGCTCTGGGTGGCCCTGTTTAAACAAGATGGTTGGACCAGATGGTCTCCAGAGGTCCCTTCCCACCTCGGCCATCCCGTGATTTGTTGAGGAAGTGGACAGTGATTTTGTTTCTATCACTGTCCATGCTGAGAAGAAAAAAATTGAACTTTTAATCATTTAGCAATCACATCAAAGTATTTCAGTGTGATGGTTAAGTCAAAAAGTGAGTTTTGAATCTACAGCTATTTGAATGGTTTTTGATTCTTTCAGTTAAGTGACGCGAACGAACAGAACAAGAAGTTAGATGATCGAGCAAGAAGCATGCAAGCTCAGTTAGATAATTTAAAGGTAAGGTTTCTTCTTACAGGTACCTTCTTCTGTTATAGTTATGCAAGCCTTATAAAGCATTGTGTAATGTAGTTTGGAGAAATTGAGAATCTTGATTCAAATTTTTTCTCGCAAAACCTTTCACTTGTAATTCTGCTGTCCCTGACTGTTTTGAAAGTTTATGGTCAGTTTCAAGCCACCTTGCTCCTGCTCCATCCCAAGCTGAGCAAGCCTTTCCTAGGCTTGGTTAACTCTAAAGGTTCGGCCTTTTCAATGGAAGTAGTTGAGCAGTCCGCTTGGAGCCTATCTGTAGCACTTTTGTTTGTCGATGAGATCGTTTCTATATTTACCACTAAAGTCCTTTTTGCAGCATGATAACAGTCTGAGAGCGAGGCTTAAGAAAATGTAGTGGATGGCTGAATTGTTAGTGCAAAAGACAGCACTTCTGAACAAGGCGCTATTTTCACATAGAAGATTCTCACAGTTTCTGAGAAAAGGAACGTTATTTTCTGAAAACATTTGTTTTATACTCAGCTTCAAAGCCTCAGTGTTGTTTTTTTTTCAGAATCTGCTGGCATATATTTAATTATATTACAAATTTCCAGTGAGGGGGAGAAAAGACACATTCCTTGGTTTCTTTTTCAAGACGCACAGGTTTTTGACTGTTACAAGTAATTGTCATTTCAGTTTTCCTTTGTTGCTGTTTTTTGTCTGTTTTTGCTTATAATTTAATGGTATGTCCTGGTATTAAATTATATTATTAAATTATGTTATAAAATATTATATTAAAAGATAACTATGTTGAGTTTCACAAGGTTTTTTTTTTTTTTCCAATTCAATGAAATGTAACAAGTATTGGATACATTCCTGGACATTGCAGGACAGGTGTTTAAGTACAGGTGAACTAAAGCGTCTTAACTATCATCAGTGAATGGTTAGAATATTTGAAAGATTCAAGAAAGAGAGAATTGGGCATGTTTGTGGTTAAAATGGATGCTAAGAAGAAAAGCTAAGTGTAAACAAAAGCTTTGACATTTGTTTTCATTCACAGTTCTTTCCCACATGTGACTTAACTGAGGAATGTACAATTGAGAAGATCTAGGTATTTTCTGGAAAAAAATAAGATCCATAGGCTGTACGCCGTGGCTCCCATTTTCTTTCTATTTCTTCTTAATACGTGGTGTGGATGTTGCTTTCTTCACTACTGGTTGTATGTGCAGATTGGACCATGCAGAATTACAAATTTGATCTTTGGAAGTTTGTCCTGTTATTTTAACAGGAAAATGGAACTTAGTTGAGAATTATTTCTAAAATACGCTCTTGTTAATCATGCTTTAACATTTGATATTTCTATAGCAACCTGGTACCGAAATGAACCGAATGAAAGAAACCTTGAGAGGAGTGGCTGAGGAAAATAGTAAACTGAAGTCATCATTTAAGTCTGTGATGGATGAGAATGATTCCCTAAAAAAACAGGCAAGATTAATTATTTCCTGTTATTAGTAGCTTTAGAAGTTACAGTCAACAATTTTAAACGTTTGAACAAGTTGTTTGCAAAATTGCTGATTTTGTTTCTGTAAGACAAGAATTGTGTGAATGGTTGTAATTACTTTCTGCTTCATTTTCTAGCACGTGAAATTTAGTCTCTCAGATCTTTTCCAGTATTAAAGAAATTAGAGTTAGTCCTCTGACCCTGTAGCAACAGGTGATTTTAGGAAAGACTAACCATATCCTCTGAAGCAAACTGAGATTGGATAGAGAGAAAGTATTTTATAATGAAAGCCACCCTGTGCTGAATTGCTCTGCTGATTCTATTAAATAAAAAGTAGTATGTGTATTTCTAATTCCATGATTACTCAGTATCTTCAGTTATTTTTGAAAGTGTTAATTAAAGGAATATTTTCTCTGTTCTTAAAGACACGCTGAGACAGTGGTTCACAATAATACAGAGTTAAAGTTTTCTTCTCACTTGACTTAAATCTGACCTAAATGCTGACAGGCAAATTGCTACGTAAACTCTTTTGACCATTGCTCCTTCAGTGAATTGCAGTTCTGATGCTCTTGAGTCTGATGAAAATCATCTGCTTCCTAGTCTCAGTAAAATCTTTGTCCTTCTCTTTTGTGCAAACTGAAGTATTCACAGAGGACTTACATGATGATCGGGATGTTTGTTGTATCCATAGAGTACGTTACTTATATTTAAATGGAGGTTATAGTTTGCCTCGTATTCTTTTCTCACAGAGCATGGTCAGTAACAGTGTCATTCTTTCGAGAAGAAAACTTTCACCCTCTCTATTTCCAAGGCCATTAGACCATTCTTGAAACATGCACTCCATTTTTTGTGTCATTTCTTTATGAGGAGTAATCAAATACGTAGTGCCTATATCCCTAAAGAGGTATTGTGCTTATTCTTCCCCTGTAAGCGGAAAGGTTGGGCCGCAAGTCAACAAAGAGCCACGACTATTTTATTTATCCAGGCAGAGGTTGCCTGGAGAGGTTGAGGAGTCCCCGTCCTTGAAGATCTTCACAAGCTGCCTGGACGTGGTCCTGGGCAGCCTGCTCTGGGTGGCCCTGTTTAAACAAGATGGTTGGACCAGATGGTCTCCAGAGGTCCCTTCCCACCTCGGCCATCCCGTGATTTGTTGAGGAAGTGGACAGTGATTTTGTTTCTATCACTGTCCATGCTGAGAAGAAAAAAATTGAACTTTTAATCATTTAGCAATCACATCAAATGATTTCAATGTGATGGTTAAGTCAAAAAGTGAGTTTTGAATCTACAGCTATTTGAATGGTTTTTGATTCTTTCAGTTAAGTGACGCGAACGAACAGAACAAGAAGTTAGATGATCGAGCAAAAAGCATGCAAGCTCAGTTAGATAATTTAAAGGTAAGGTTTCTTCTTACAGGTACCTTCTTCTGTTATAGTTATGCAAGCCTTATAAAGCATTGTGTAATGTAGTTTGGAGAAATTGAGAATCTTAATTCAAATTTTTTCTCGCAAAACCTTTCACTTGTAATTCTGCTGTCCCTGACTGTTTTGAAAGTTTATGGTCAGTTTCAAGCCACCTTGCTCCTGCTCCATCCCAAGCTGAGCAAGCCTTTCCTAGGCTTGGTTAACTCTAAAGGTTCGGCCTTTTCAATGGAAGTAGTTGAGCACTCCGCTTGGAGCCTATCTGTAGCATTTTTCTTTGTTGATGAGATCGTTTCTATATTTACCACTAAAGTCCTTTTTGCAGCATGATAACAGTCTGAGAGCGAGGCTTAAGAAAATGTAGTGGATGGCTGAATTGTTAGTGCAAAAGACAGCACTTCTGAACAAGGCGCTATTTTCACATAGAAGATTCTCACAGTTTCTGAGAAAAGGAACGTTATTTTCTGAAAACACTTGTTTTATACTCAACTTCAAAGCCTCAGTGTTGTTTTTTTTCAGAATCTGCTGGCATATATTTAATTATATTACAAATTTCCAGTGAGGGGGAGAAAAGACACATTCCTTGGTTTCTTTTTCAAGACGCACAGGTTTTTGACTGTTACAAGTAATTGTCATTTCAGTTTTCCTTTGTTGCTGTTTTTTGTCTGTTTTTGCTTATAATTTAATGGTATGTCCTGGTATTAAATTATATTATTAAATTATGTTATAAAATATTATATTAAAAGATAACTATGTTGAGTTTCACAAGGTTTTTTTTTTTTTTTCCAATTCAATGAAATGTAACAAGTATTGGATACATTCCTGGACATTGCAGGAAAGGTGTTTAAGTACAGGTGAACTAAAGTGTCTTAACTATCATCAGTGAATGGTTAGAATATTTGAAAGATTCAAGAAAGAGAGAATTGGGCATGTTTGTGGTTAAAATGGATGCTAAGAAGAAAAGCTAAGTGTAAACAAAAGCTTTGACATTTGTTTTCATTCACAGTTCTTTCCCACATGTGACTTAACTGAGGAATGTACAATTGAGAAGATCTAGGTATTTTCTGGAAAAAAAATAAGATCCATAGGCTGTACGCCGTGGCTCCCATTTTCTTTCTATTTCTTCTTAATACGTGGTGTGGATGTTGCTTTCTTCACTACTGGTCGTATGTGCAGATTGGACCATGCAGAATTACAAATTTGATCTTTGGAAGTTTGTCCTATTATTTTAACAGTAAAATGGAACTTAGTTGAGAATTATTTCTAAAATACGCTCTTGTTAATCATGCTTTAACATTTGATATTTCTATAGCTATATATGACAGAAATGAACCGAATGAGAGAAACCGTGATAGAAGTGGGTAAGGAAAATAGCACACTGAAGTCATCGTATAACACTGTGATGGATGAGAATGAATCCCTAAAAAAACAGGCAAGATTAATTATTTCCTGTTATTAGTAGCTTTAGAAGTTACAGTCAACAATTTTAAACGTTTGAACAAGTTGTTTGCAAAATTGCTGATTTTGTTTCTGTAAGACAAGAATTGTGTGAATGGTTGTAATTACTTTCTGCTTCATTTTGTAGCACGTGAAATTTAGTCTCTCAGATCTTTTCCAGTATTAAAGAAATTAGAGTTAGTCCCCTGACCCTGTAGCAACAGGTGATTTTAGGAAAGACTAACCATATCCTCTGAAGCAAACTGAGATTGGATAGAGAGAAAGTATTTTATAATGGAAGCCACCCTGTGCTGAATTGCTCTGCTGATTCTATTAAATAAAAAGTAGCGTGTGTATGTCTAATTCCATGATTACTCAGTATCTTCAGTTATTTTTGAAAGTGTTAATTAAAGGAATATTTTCTCTGTTCTTAAAGACACGCTGAGACAGTGGTTCACAATAATACAGAGTTAAAGTTTTCTTCTCACTTGACTTAAATCTGACCTAAATGCTGACAGGCAAATTGCTACGTAAACTCTTTTGACCATTGCTCCTTCAGTGAATTGCAGTTCTGATGCTCTTGAGTCTGATGAAAATCATCTGCTTCCTAGTCTCAGTAAAATCTTTGTCCTCCTCTTTTGTGCAAACTGAAGTATTCACAGAGGACTTACATGATGATCGGGATGTTTGTTGTATCCATAGAGTACGTTACTTATATTTAAATGGAGGTTATAGTTTGCCTCGTATTCTTTTCTCACAGAACATGGTCAGTAACAGTGTCATTCTTGCGAGAAGAAAACTTTCACCCTCTCTATTTCCAAGGCCATTAGACCATTCTTGAAACATGCACTCCATTTTTTGTGTCATTTCTTTATGAGAAGTAATCAAATACGTAGTGCCTATATCCCTAAAGAGGTATTGTGCTTATTCTTCCCCTGTAAGCGGAAAGGTTGGGCCGCAAGTCAACAAAGAGCCACGACTATTTTATTTATCCAGGCAGAGGTTGCCTGGAGAGGTTGAGGAGTCCCCGTCCTTGAAGATCTTCACAAGCTGCCTGGACGTGGTCCTGGGCAGCCTGCTCTGGGTGGCCCTGTTTAAACAAGATGGTTGGACCAGATGGTCTCCAGAGGTCCCTTCCCACCTCGGCCATCCCGTGATTTGTTGAGGAAGTGGACAGTGATTTTGTTTCTATCACTGTCCATGCTGAGAAGAAAAAAATTGAATTTTTAGCAATCACATCAAATGATTTCAGTGTGATGGTTAAGTCAAAAAGTGAGTTTTGAATCTACAGCTATTTGAATGGTTTTTGATTCTTTCAGTTAAGTGACGCGAAAGAACAGAACAAGAAGTTAGAAGATCGAGCAAGAAGCATGCAAGCTCAGTTAAATGATTCAAAGGTAAGGTTTCTTCTTCCAGGTACCTTCTTCCTTTATAGTTAACAAGTGAAATATAATTCATTGTTACGTTTTATTGTAGCAGAAGCATGCATTGGTAATGACACAGAAGTCTAATGATTCAGGACAAGTGGTGCGCTCACGTAAACGTGGTATGGAGAAAAATGAGACAGGAGCATCAAAAAGTGATAAGGTAAGGACTGGGCAAGGTGAAAGATCTGTTTGAAAGACTTTAGGCAGTAGAACGTTATGTATCTGCTAGAAATTAGAAAATGCTAGAAATTAGAAAAATAAAATAATTTTTATTGATTTTTTTTAGTGAGTTAATTACAGTAGGAATAGGTAGACACTATATTGGGAGAAACAGTCAACTGAAAGAATAAAGTATGTTGCTAAAAATGTCTTTTGAATTTTATATTGTGTATGTACATGTTTTTTGCTTATTTAGCTATGTTTTCTTCTTCCTCTCATGTTATCTCTCAACTATGAATTAAAATTATATTCTGCCTGCACTGTAACTGTTTTCTTCTGCTGTGTCAGAGCAAATCTTAAACTTATTCTGGTTACTGCTACAGTACAACACTGTCCTTTATGAATAAAACCAGCTGAAATGTAGTTAGAGAAGTCAGATAACAAATTTTAATTTGATAAGCCAGAGATGATTGTACTGCTGTTATACTTTGGGGAAATGGTCTTTAATGTGGGAAAGAATAAATGCAGTGTTCATATATAGTTCCAAAAGGATCACCTTGTTTTCCTTAAAATACCTTCTTGCATCACTTAATGAAATACTTTCTGTCTCCATGTTATTCCAGTCAGTAGCAAGTCCTCTGCTAGCACTCTGCCAACATTTCCCGACTGGTAATGACTTTCTCCCGCTAGAGGCTAAACTGAAATGAGAAAGAGAGATATTCACGCCATTCTACTTGATCTATATCAGATGCCTTAAAACTGTACTGTCTCTATATAGCCAACATATTTCTCTGTGTACGTAGGTTTTAGCGTACTTTAGTCGCAAGTGATATATGAGCAGCATCAGTAGTTATAATTCTGAGTGAAGAGAAGAACAGTTGTCTGAAGGTAGATACAAGAAGACCTGTGAAGGTTTTAAAGAGCTGTTTGTGCAGCCTGTCTTCAGGAACCTCTGGATACCTTTCACAGAGTTTTTCTGTACAGTTGTAGTAGAGGGACAGAATGACAATGTCATGAAGTCTTTATTCTTCTAACGGTGCTACTTACACAGTTAAAATTTAGCATAAGTAGATTGTATGAAATAAAGCAAAGGAGTGTATCACATGTATCAAAATGAGGATTTCCACATGCACAGATCATTAAGCCATTGAGGGAGGATGCACAAGCCATTGAGGGAGTATGTAGATACAGGAAAAAAAGGGAGAAAGGTGTCAGGGGAGCAGGACCTCAACTTTCAATAGGGAAGGAATGTGTTAAGATAGATGGTTCAAATCCGTAAAAGTGATTTTAAAGATGTCTTTAGAAAAAACACAAGTGGCTTTAAAAGTGTCACACAGGTTAGAGAAGTGTTGAAAAGCCAGGAGCAGTTAGTGGTTATCTGTAAAAACTTGTGGAGGTCAAGTGGAGTCAACTAGAAAAATCTGATGCCGTTCTTTTCAAATGGGAAAGAGTTACACAGCCATCAACTTAATGTTGGTTCTCAGCTAAATAAATAAATATATGTCCTGGCAAGCTATGAACAAACCATGCGAAGTGCCATGCCAAAAACACTGCAGTAAATGGCAACGAGCTTGTGTTAATCCTAAATTGTCAAATCAGTGTGATTTCCATTAGGACAAGGTAACAGGCATGGCTAGTAGAGGAGTACTAGTTATATGTATGTCTAGACTTTGCTGTATTGTTTCTGGTACAGTTTTACGTGGCGTTTTCATAATCATATTAGAAAAGTATGACAGCTGAAATAAGGTTGGTGGTAAGGTGTAGTGAGACAGTGTTTCACAGCTGAAGGAATGTACATAGTAGATTCTGGAATAGTCTCTTTTGGGTCCAGTATTGGGTGTTTTCAGTGAGAAGTGTGATGGTGAGAAAGAGCACGCTTGTTAAACTTGAAGCGAATAGCAAGCGAGGGAGAATTTCAAGCATGCTGAAAAAGAAGGTTAGGATTAAAATTGATCTTGACAAATTGAAGAGGTAGTAGGTCTGAGAAAAGCGCAATGCTTCAGAGGCAAGAGTGTGCAGTATTGCATTTGAACAGAAATATCATCTGTACACATGCAGGGTGATGAACAAATGCAGGGACACGTGAACATGCCAATCTTTGGCTACATAAAAGGCTGCCACAAAGAGAAAGAAAGTAATCTTTTTTTTTTCCATGTCTGTGATAGAAGTAGTGGCAGGGTAAGTATGAGGAAAAACTAGATTAAAACAAAAGCAGTCAACCACTGGGTCAGAGAGGTCAGTAAGACTGGTGCTTCCAGTATTTGCAGGTCTTCAGAACAGACTAGACAAACATTTGGCAGGAATGAAGTGATACAGTTGATTATGATATGGATGGTACCCGATTTAATAATGGAATTGGATGGTTTAGACATCCTGGCACCACCTACAGCAACCCAGTGGCCTGTGAAATTATTGCCAAATCCCTGAAGCACTGTGAAATTATTGTCAAACCCCGAATATGCAAGCCTTATAAAGCATTGTGTAACGTAGTTTGGAGAAATTGAGAATCTTAATTCAAATTTTTTCTCGCAAAACCTTTCACTTGTAATTCTGCTGTCCCTGACTGTTTTGAAAGTTTATGGTCAGTTTCAAGCCACCTTGCTCCTGCTCCATCCCAAGCTGAGCAAGCCTTTCCTAGGCTTGGTTAACTCTAAAGGTTCGGCCTTTTCAATGGAAGTAGTTGAGCTGTCCGCTTGGAGCCTATATGTAGCATTTTTGTTTGTTGATGAGATCGTTTCTATATTTACCACTAAAGTCCTTTTTGCAGCATGATAACAGTCTGAGAGCGAGGCTTAAGAAAATGTAGTGGATGGCTGAATTGTTAGTGCAAAAGACAGCACTTCTGAACAAGGCGCTATTTTCACATAGAAGATTCTCACAGTTTCTGAGAAAAGGAACGTTATTTTCTGAAAACATTTGTTTTATACTCAACTTCAAAGCCTCAGTGTTGGTTTTTTTTTTCAGAATCTGCTGGCATATATTTAATTATATTACAAATTTCCAGTGAGGGGGAGAAAAGACACATTCCTTGGTTTCTTTTTCAAGACGCACAGGTTTTTGACTGTTACAAGTAATTGTCATTTCAGTTTTCCTTTGTTGCTGTTTTTTGTCTGTTTTTGCTTATAATTTAATGGTATGTCCTGGTATTAAATTATATTATTAAATTATGTTATAAAATATTATATTAAAAGATAACTATGTTGAGTTTCACAAGGTTTTTTTTTTTTTTTCCAATTCAATGAAATGTAACAAGTATTGGATACATTCCTGGACATTGCAGGACAGGTGTTTAAGTACAGGTGAACTAAAGCGTCTTAACTATCATCAGTGAATGGTTAGAATATTTGAAAGATTCAAGAAAGAGAGAATTGGGCATGTTTGTGGTTAAAATGGATGCTAAGAAGAAAAGCTAAGTGTAAACAAAAGCTTTGACATTTGTTTTCATTCACAGTTCTTTCCCACATGTGACTTAACTGAGGAATGTACAATTGAGAAGATCTAGGTATTTTCTGGAAAAAAAATAAGATCCATAGGCTGTACGCCATGGCTCCCATTTTCCTTCTGTTTCTTCTTACTACGTGGTGTGGATGTTGCTTTCTTCACTACTGGTTGTATGTGCAGATTGGACCATGCAGAATTACAAATTTGATCTTTGGAAGTTTGTCCTGTTATTTTAACAGGAAAATGGAACTTAGTTGAGAATTATTTCTAAAAGATTATTTCTAAAAGCTCTTGTTAATCATGCTTTAACATTTGATATTTCTATAGCAACCTGATACCGAAATGAACCGAATGAAAGAAACCTTGAGAGGAGTGGCTGAGGAAAATAGTAAACTGAAGTCATCATTTAAGTCTGTGATGGATGAGAATGATTCCCTAAAAAAACAGGCAAGATTAATTATTTCCTGTTATTAGTAGCTTTAGAAGTTACAGTCAACAATTTTAAACGTTTGAACAAGTTGTTTGCAAAATTGCTGATTTTGTTTCTGTAAGACAAGAATTGTGTGAATGGTTGTAATTACTTTCTGCTTCATTTTCTAGCACGTGAAATTTAGTCTCTCAGATTTTTTCCAGTATTAAAGAAATTAGAGTTAGTCCTCTGACCCTGTAGCAACGGGTGATTTTAGGAAAGACTAACCATATCCTCTGAAGCAAACTGAGATTGGATAGAGAGAAAGTATTTTATAATGGAAGCCACCCTGTGCTGAATTGCTCTGCTGATTCTATTAAATAAAAAGTAGTATGTGTATTTCTAATTCCATGATTACTCAGTATCTTCAGTTATTTTTGAAAGTGTTAATTAAAGGAATATTTTCTCTGTTCTTAAAGACACGCTGAGACAGTGGTTCACAATAATACAGAGTTAAAGTTTTCTTCTCACTTGACTTAAATCTGACCTAAATGCTGACAGGCAAATTGCTACGTAAACTCTTTTGACCATTGCTCCTTCAGTGAATTGCAGTTCTGATGCTCTTGAGTCTGATGAAAATCATCTGCTTCCTAGTCTCAGTAAAATCTTTGTCCTCCTCTTTTGTGCAAACTGAAGTATTCACAGAGGACTTACATGATGATCGGGATGTTTGTTGTATCCATAGAGTACGTTACTTATATTTAAATGGAGGTTATAGTTTGCCTCGTATTCTTTTCTCACAGAACATGGTCAGTAACAGTGTCATTCTTGCGAGAAGAAAACTTTCACCCTCTCTATTTCCAAGGCCATTAGACCATTCTTGAAACATGCACTCCATTTTTTGTGTCATTTCTTTATGAGAAGTAATCAAATACGTAGTGCCTATATCCCTAAAGAGGTATTGTGCTTATTCTTCCCCTGTAAGCGGAAAGGTTGGGCCGCAAGTCAACAAAGAGCCACGACTATTTTATTTATCCAGGCAGAGGTTGCCTGGAGAGGTTGAGGAGTCCCCGTCCTTGAAGATCTTCACAAGCTGCCTGGACGTGGTCCTGGGCAGCCTGCTCTGGGTGGCCCCGTTTAAACAAGATGGTTGGACCAGATGGTCTCCAGAGGTCCCTTCCCACCTCGGCCATCCCGTGATTTGTTGAGGAAGTGGACAGTGATTTTGTTTCTATCACTGTCCATGCTGAGAAGAAAAAAATTGAATTTTTAGCAATCACATCAAATGATTTCAGTGTGATGGTTAAGTCAAAAAGTGAGTTTTGAATCTACAGCTATTTGAATGGTTTTTGATTCTTTCAGTTAAGTGACGCGAAAGAACAGAACAAGAAGTTAGAAGATCGAGCAAGAAGCATGCAAGCTCAGTTAAATGATTCAAAGGTAAGGTTTCTTCTTCCAGGTACCTTCTTCCTTTATAGTTAACAAGTGAAATATAATTCATTGTTACGTTTTATTGTAGCAGAAGCATGCATTGGTAATGACACAGAAGTCTAATGATTCAGGACAAGTGGTGCGCTCACGTAAACGTGGTATGGAGAAAAATGAGACAGGAGCATCAAAAAGTGATAAGGTAAGGACTGGGCAAGGTGAAAGATCTGTTTGAAAGACTTTAGGCAGTAGAACGTTATGTATCTGCTAGAAATTAGAAAATGCTAGAAATTAGAAAAATAAAATAATTTTTATTGATTTTTTTTAGTGAGTTAATTACAGTAGGAATAGGTAGACACTATATTGGGAGAAACAGTCAACTGAAAGAATAAAGTATGTTGCTAAAAATGTCTTTTGAATTTTATATTGTGTATGTACATGTTTTTTGCTTATTTAGCTATGTTTTCTTCTTCCTCTCATGTTATCTCTCAACTATGAATTAAAATTATATTCTGCCTGCACTGTAACTGTTTTCTTCTGCTGTGTCAGAGCAAATCTTAAACTTATTCTGGTTACTGCTACAGTACAACACTGTCCTTTATGAATAAAACCAGCTGAAATGTAGTTAGAGAAGTCAGATAACAAATTTTAATTTGATAAGCCAGAGATGATTGTACTGCTGTTATACTTTGGGGAAATGGTCTTTAATGTGGGAAAGAATAAATGCAGTGTTCATATATAGTTCCAAAAGGATCACCTTGTTTTCCTTAAAATACCTTCTTGCATCACTTAATGAAATACTTTCTGTCTCCATGTTATTCCAGTCAGTAGCAAGTCCTCTGCTAGTACTCTGCCAACATTTCCCGACTGGTAATGACTTTCTCCCGCTAGAGGCTAAACTGAAATGAGAAAGAGAGATATTCACACCATTCTACTTGATCTATATCAGATGCCTTAAAACTGTACTGTCTCTATATAGCCAACATATTTCTCTGTGTACGTAGGTTTTAGCGTACTTTAGTCGCAAGTGATATATGAGCAGCATCAGTAGTTATAATTCTGAGTGAAGAGAAGAACAGTTGTCTGAAGGTAGATACAAGAAGACCTGTGAAGGTTTTAAAGAGCTGTTTGTGCAGCCTGTCTTCAGGAACCTCTGGATACCTTTCACAGAGTTTTTCTGTACAGTTGTAGTAGAGGGACAGAATGACAATGTCATGAAGTCTTTATTCTTCTAACGGTGCTACTTACACAGTTAAAATTTAGCATAAGTAGATTGTATGAAATAAAGCAAAGGAGTGTATCACATGTATCAAAATGAGGATTTCCACATGCACAGATCATTAAGCCATTGAGGGAGGATGCACAAGCCATTGAGGGAGTATGTAGATACAGGAAAAAAAGGGAGAAAGGTGTCAGGGGAGCAGGACCTCAACTTTCAATAGGGAAGGAATGTGTTAAGATAGATGGTTCAAATCCATAAAAGTGATTTTAAAGATGTCTTTAGAAAAAACACAAGTGGCTTTAAAAGTGTCACACAGGTTAGAGAAGTGTTGAAAAGCCAGGAGCAGTTAGTGGTTATCTGTAAAAACTTGTGGAGGTCAAGTGGAGTCAACTAGAAAAATCTGATGCCGTTCTTTTCAAATGGGAAAGAGTTACACAGCCATCAACTTAATGTTGGTTCTCAGCTAAATAAATAAATATATGTCCTGGCAAGCTATGAACAAACCATGCGAAGTGCCATGCCAAAAACACTGCAGTAAATGGCAACGAGCTTGTGTTAATCCTAAATTGTCAAATCAGTGTGATTTCCATTAGGACAAGGTAACAGGCATGGCTAGTAGAGGAGTACTAGTTATATGTATGTCTAGACTTTGCTGTATTGTTTCTGGTACAGTTTTACGTGGCGTTTTCATAATCATATTAGAAAAGTATGACAGCTGAAATAAGGTTGGTGGTAAGGTGTAGTGAGACAGTGTTTCACAGCTGAAGGAATGTACATAGTAGATTCTGGAATAGTCTCTTTTGGGTCCAGTATTGGGTGTTTTCAATGAGAAGTGTGATGGTGAGAAAGAGCACGCTTGTTAAACTTGAAGCGAATAGCAAGCGAGGGAGAATTTCAAGCATGCTGAAAAAGAAGGTTAGGATTAAAATTGATCTTGACAAATTGAAGAGGTAGTAGGTCTGAGAAAAGCGCAATGCTTCAGAGGCAAGAGTGTGCAGTATTGCATTTGAACAGAAATATCATCTGTACACATGCAGGGTGATGAACAAATGCAGGGACACGTGAACATGCCAATCTTTGGCTACATAAAAGGCTGCCACAAAGAGAAAGAAAGTAATCTTTTTTTTTTCCATGTCTGTGATAGAAGTAGTGGCAGGGTAAGTATGAGGAAAAACTAGATTAAAACAAAAGCAGTCAACCACTGGGTCAGAGAGGTCAGTAAGACTGGTGCTTCCAGTATTTGCAGGTCTTCAGAACAGACTAGACAAACATTTGGCAGGAATGAAGTGATACAGTTGATTATGATATGGATGGTACCCGATTTAATAATGGAATTGGATGGTTTAGACATCCTGGCACCACCTACAGCAACCCAGTGGCCTGTGAAATTATTGCCAAATCCCTGAAGCACTGTGAAATTATTGTCAAACCCTGAATATGCAAGCCTTATAAAGCATTGTGTAACGTAGTTTGGAGAAATTGAGAATCTTAACTCAAATTTTTTCTCGCAAAACCTTTCACTTGTAATTCTGCTGTCCCTGACTGTTTTGAAAGTTTATGGTCAGTTTCAAGCCACCTTGCTCCTGCTCCATCCCAAGCTGAGCAAGCCTTTCCTAGGCTTGGTTAACTCTAAAGGTTCGGCCTTTTCAATGGAAGTAGTTGAGCTGTCCGCTTGGAGCCTATCTGTAGCATTTTTGTTTGTTGATGAGATCGTTTCTATATTTACCACTAAAGTCCTTTTTGCAGCATGATAACAGTCTGAGAGCGAGGCTTAAGAAAATGTAGTGGATGGCTGAATTGTTAGTGCAAAAGACAGCACTTCTGAACAAGGCGCTATTTTCACATAGAAGATTCTCACAGTTTCTGAGAAAAGGAACGTTATTTTCTGAAAACATTTGTTTTATACTCAGCTTCAAAGCCTCAGTGTTGGTTTTTTTTTTCAGAATCTGCTGGCATATATTTAATTATATTACAAATTTCCAGTGAGGGGGAGAAAAGACACATTCCTTGGTTTCTTTTTCAAGACGTACAGGTTTTTGACTGTTACAAGTAATTGTCATTTCAGTTTTCCTTTGTTGCTGTTTTTTTGTCTGTTTTTGCTTATAATTTAATGGTATGTCCTGGTATTAAATTATATTATTAAATTATGTTATAAAATATTATATTAAAAGATAACTATGTTGAGTTTCACAAGGGTTTTTTTTTTCCAATTCAATGAAATGTAACAAGTATTGGATACATTCCTGGACATTGCAGGACAGGTGTTTAAGTACAGGTGAACTAAAGCGTCTTAACTATCAGCAGTGAATGGTTAGAATATTTGAAAGATTCAAGAAAGAGAGAATTGGGCATGTTTGTGGTTAAAATGGATGCTAAGAAGAAAAGCTAAGTGTAAACAAAAGCTTTGACATTTGTTTTCATTCACAGTTCTTTCCCACATGTGACTTAACTGAGGAATGTACAATTGAGAAGATCTAGGTATTTTCTGGAAAAAAAATAAGATCCATAGGCTGTACGCCGTGGCTCCCATTTTCTTTCTATTTCTTCTTACTACGTGGTGTGGATGTTGCTTTCTTCACTACTGGTTGTATGTGCAGATTGGACCATGCAGAATTACAAATTTGATCTTTGGAAGTTTGTCCTGTTATTTTAACAGGAAAATGGAACTTAGTTGAGAATTATTTCTAAAATACGCTCTTGTTAATCATGCTTTAACATTTGATATTTCTATAGCAACCTGATACCGAAATGAACCGAATGAAAGAAACCTTGAGAGGAGTGGCTGAGGAAAATAGTAAACTGAAGTCATCATTTAAGTCTATGATGGATGAGAATGATTCCCTAAAAAAACAGGCAAGATTAATTATTTCCTGTTATTAGTAGCTTTAGAAGTTACAGTCAACAATTTTAAACGTTTGAACAAGTTGTTTGCAAAATTGCTGATTTTGTTTCTGTAAGACAAGAATTGTGTGAATGGTTGTAATTACTTTCTGCTTCATTTTCTAGCACGTGAAATTTAGTCTCTCAGATCTTTTCCAGTATTAAAGAAATTAGAGTTAGTCCTCTGACCCTGTAGCAACAGGTGATTTTAGGAAAGACTAACCATATCCTCTGAAGCAAACTGAGATTGGATAGAGAGAAAGTATTTTATAATGAAAGCCA
The DNA here is from genome assembly GCF_964211835.1 of Anser anser. Taxonomy (NCBI): domain Eukaryota; kingdom Metazoa; phylum Chordata; class Aves; order Anseriformes; family Anatidae; genus Anser; species Anser anser. The sequence goes on from NC_139720.1 coordinate 145,846,063, forward strand.
CCCTGTGCTGAATTGCTCTGCTGATTCTATTAAATAAAAAGTAGTATGTGTATTTCTAATTCCATGATTACTCAGTATCTTCAGTTATTTTTGAAAGTGTTAATTAAAGGAATATTTTCTCTGTTCTTAAAGACACGCTGAGACAGTGGTTCACAATAATACAGAGTTAAAGTTTTCTTCTCACTTGACTTAAATCTGACCTAAATGCTGACAGGCAAATTGCTACGTAAACTCTTTTGACCATTGCTCCTTCAGTGAATTGCAGTTCTGATGCTCTTGAGTCTGATGAAAATCATCTGCTTCCTAGTCTCAGTAAAATCTTTGTCCTTCTCTTTTGTGCAAACTGAAGTATTCACAGAGGACTTACATGATGATCGGGATGTTTGTTGTATCCATAGAGTACGTTACTTATATTTAAATGGAGGTTATAGTTTGCCTCGTATTCTTTTCTCACAGAGCATGGTCAGTAACAGTGTCATTCTTGCGAGAAGAAAACTTTCACCCTCTCTATTTCCAAGGCCATTAGACCATTCTTGAAACATGCACTCCATTTTTTGTGTCATTTCTTTATGAGAAGTAATCAAATACGTAGTGCCTATATCCCTAAAGAGGTATTGTGCTTATTCTTCCCCTGTAAGCGGAAAGGTTGGGCCGCAAGTCAACAAAGAGCCACGACTATTTTATTTATCCAGGCAGAGGTTGCCTGGAGAGGTTGAGGAGTCCCCGTCCTTGAAGATCTTCACAAGCTGCCTGGACGTGGTCCTGGGCAGCCTGCTCTGGGTGGCCCCGTTTAAACAAGATGGTTGGACCAGATGGTCTCCAGAGGTCCCTTCCCACCTCGGCCATCCCGTGATTTGTTGAGGAAGTGGACAGTGATTTTGTTTCTATCACTGTCCATGCTGAGAAGAAAAAAATTGAACTTTTAGCAATCACATCAAATGATTTCAATGTGATGGTTAAGTCAAAAAGTGAGTTTTGAATCTACAGCTATTTGAATGGTTTTTGATTCTTTCAGTTAAGTGGCATGTACGAATACAACAAGAAGTTAGAAGATCATGCAAGAAGCATGCAAGCTCAGTTAAATGATTTACAGGTAAGGTTTCTTCTTCCAGGTACCTTCTTCCTTTATAGTTAACAAGTGAAATATAATTCATTGTTACATTTTATTGTAGCAGAAGCATGCATTGGTAATGGCACAGATGTCCAATGTGTCAGGAGGAGTGGTGTACCAACGTAAACGTGGTAACGAGGAAAAAGAGACAGCAATATCAAAAAGTGCTAAGGTAAGAATTGGGCAAGGTGAAAGATCTGTTTGAAAGACTTTAGGCAGTAGAACGTTATGTATCTGCTAGAAATTAGAAAATGCTAGAAATTAGAAAAATAAAATGATTTTTATTGATTTTTTTTTAGTGAGTTAATTACAGTAGGAATAGGTAGACACTATATTGGGAGACACAGATAGTCAACTGAAAGAATAAAGTATGTTGCTAAAAATGTCTTTTGAATTTTATATTGTGTATGTATATGTTTTTTGCTTATTTAGCTGTTTTCTTCTTCCTCTCATGTTATCTCTCAACTATGAATTAAAATTATATTCTGCCTGCACTGTAACTGTTTTCTTCTGCTGTGTCAGAGCAAATCTTAAACTTATTCTGGTTACTGCTACAGTACAACACTGTCTTTTATGAATAAAACCAGCTGAAATGTAGTTAGAGAAGTCAGATAACAAATTTTAATTTTATAAGCCAGAGATGATTGTACTGCTGTTATACTTTGGGGAAATGGTCTTTAATGTGGGAAAGAATAAATGCAGTGTTCATATATAGTTCCAAAAGGATCACCTTGTTTTCCTTAAAATACCTTCTTGCATCACTTAATGAAATACTTTCTGTCTCCATGTTATTCCAGTCAGTAGCAAGTCCTCTGCTAGCACTCTGCCAACATTTCCCGACTGGTAATGACTTTCTCCCGCTAGAGGCTAAACTGAAATGAGAAAGAGAGATATTCACGCCATTCTACTTGATCTATATCAGATGCCTTAAAACTGTACTGTCTCTATATAGCCAACATATTTCTCTGTGTACGTAGGTTTTAGCGTACTTTAGTCGCAAGTGATATATGAGCAGCATCAGTAGTTATAATTCTGAGTGAAGAGAAGAACAGTTGTCTGAAGGTAGATACAAGAAGACCTGTGAAGGTTTTAAAGAGCTGTTTGTGCAGCCTGTCTTCAGGAACCTCTGGATACCTTTCACAGAGTTTTTCTGTACAGTTGTAGTAGAGGGACAGAATGACAATGTCATGAAGTCTTTATTCTTCTAACGGTGCTACTTACACAGTTAAAATTTAGCATAAGTAGATTGTATGAAATAAAGCAAAGGAGTGTATCACATGTATCAAAATGAGGATTTCCACATGCACAGATCATTAAGCCATTGAGGGAGGATGCACAAGCCATTGAGGGAGTATGTAGATACAGGAAAAAAAGGGAGAAAGGTGTCAGGGGAGCAGGACCTCAACTTTCAATAGGGAAGGAATGTGTTAAGATAGATGGTTCAAATCCATAAAAGTGATTTTAAAGATGTCTTTAGAAAAAACACAAGTGGCTTTAAAAGTGTCACACAGGTTAGAGAAGTGTTGAAAAGCCAGGAGCAGTTAGTGGTTATCTGTAAAAACTTGTGGAGGTCAAGTGGAGTCAACTAGAAAAATCTGATGCCGTTCTTTTCAAATGGGAAAGAGTTACACAGCCATCAACTTAATGTTGGTTCTCAGCTAAATAAATAAATATATGTCCTGGCAAGCTATGAACAAACCATGCGAAGTGCCATGCCAAAAACACTGCAGTAAATGGCAACGAGCTTGTGTTAATCCTAAATTGTCAAATCAGTGTGATTTCCATTAGGACAAGGTAACAGGCATGGCTAGTAGAGGAGTACTAGTTATATGTATGTCTAGACTTTGCTGTATTGTTTCTGGTACAGTTTTACGTGGCGTTTTCATAATCATATTAGAAAAGTATGACAGCTGAAGTAAGGTTGGTGGTAAGGTGTAGTGAGACAGTGTTTCACAGCTGAAGGAATGTACATAGTAGATTCTGGAATAGTCTCTTTTGGGTCCAGTATTGGGTGTTTTCAATGAGAAGTGTGATGGTGAGAAAGAGCACGCTTGTTAAACTTGAAGCGAATAGCAAGCGAGGGAGAATTTCAAGCATGCTGAAAAAGAAGGTTAGGATTAAAATTGATCTTGACAAATTGAAGAGGTAGTAGGTCTGAGAAAAGCGCAATGCTTCAGAGGCAAGAGTGTGCAGTATTGCATTTGAACAGAAATATCATGTGTACACGTACAGGGTGATGAACAAATGCAGGGACACGTGAACATGCCAATCTTTGGCTACATAAAAGGCTGCCACAAAGAGAAAGAAAGTAATCTTTTTTTTTTCCATGTCTGTGATAGAAGTAGTGGCAGGGTAAGTATGAGGAAAAACTAGATTAAAACAAAAGCAGTCAAACACTGGGTCAGAGAGATCAGTAAGACTGGTGCTTCCAGTATTTGCAGGTCTTCAGAACAGACTAGACAAACATTTGGCAGGAATGAAGTGATACAGTTGATTATGATATGGATGGTACCCGATTTAATAATGGAATTGGATGGTTTAGACATCCTGGCACCACCTACAGCAACCCAGTGGCCTGTGAAATTATTGCCAAATCCCTGAAGCACTGTGAAATTATTGTCAAACCCCGAATATGCAAGCCTTATAAAGCATTGTGTAACGTAGTTTGGAGAAATTGAGAATCTTAATTCAAATTTTTTCTCGCAAAACCTTTCACTTGTAATTCTGCTGTCCCTGACTGTTTTGAAAGTTTATGGTCAGTTTCAAGCCACCTTGCTCCTGCTCCATCCCAAGCTGAGCAAGCCTTTCCTAGGCTTGGTTAACTCTAAAGGTTCGGCCTTTATAATGGAAGTAGTTGAGCAGTCCGCTTGGAGCCTATCTGTAGCATTTTTGTTTGTCGATGAGATCGTTTCTATATTTACCACTAAAGTCCTTTTTGCAGCATGATAACAGTCTGAGAGCGAGGCTTAAGAAAATGTAGTGGATGGCTGAATTGTTAGTGCAAAAGACAGCACTTCTGAACAAAGCGCTATTTTCACATAGAAGTTTCTCACAGTTTCTGAGAAAAGGAACGTTATTTTCTGAAAACATTTGTTTTATACTCAGCTTCAAAGCCTCAGTGTTGCTTTTTTTCAGAATCTGCTGGCATATATTTAATTATATTATAAATTCCCAGTGAGGGGGAGAAAAGACACATTCCTTGGTTTCTTTTTCAAGACGTACAGGTTTTTGACTGTTACAAGTAATTGTCATTTCAGTTTTCCTTTGTTGCTGTTTTTTGTCTGTTTTTGCTTATAATTTAATGGTATGTCCTGGTATTAAATTATATTATTATAATATAAAATATTATATTAAAAGATAACTATGTTGAGTTTCACAAGGGTTTTTTTTTTCCAATTCAATGAAATGTAACAAGTATTGGATACATTCCTGGACATTGCAGGACAGGTGTTTAAGTACAGGTGAACTAAAGCGTCTTAACTATCAGCAGTGAATGGTTAGAATATTTGAAAGATTCAAGAAAGAGAGAATTGGGCATGTTTGTGGTTAAAATGGATGCTAAGAAGAAAAGCTAAGTGTAAACAAAAGCTTTGACATTTGTTTTCATTCACAGTTCTTTCCCACATGTGACTTAACTGGGGAATGTACAATTGAGAAGATCTAGGTATTTTCTGGAAAAAAATAAGATCCATAGGCTGTACGCCGTGGCTCCCGTTTTCTTTCTATTTCTTCTTAATACGTGGTGTGGATGTTGCTTTCTTCACTACTGGTTGTATGTGCAGATTGGACCATGCAGAATTACAAATTTGATCATTGGAAGTTTGTCCTATTATTTTAACAGTAAAATGGAACTTAGCTGAGAATTATTTCTAAAATACGCTCTTGTTAATCATGCTTTAACATTTGATATTTCTATAGCTTTATAGGACAGAAATGAACCGAATGAGAGACGCCTTGAGAGGAGTGGCTCAGGAAAATAGTAGACTGAAGTCATCATTTACCTGTGTGATGGTGGAGAATGATTTCCTAAAAAATCAGGCAAGATTAATTATTTCCTGTTATTAGTAGCTTTAGAAGTTACAGTCAACAATTTTAAACGTTTGAACAAGTTGTTTGCAAAATTGCTGATTTTGTTTCTGTAAGACAAGAATTGTGTGAATGGTTGTAATTACTTTCTGCTTCATTTTCTAGCACGTGAAATTTAGTCTCTCAGATCTTTTCCAGTATTAAAGAAATTAGAGTTAGTCCTCTGACCCTGTAGCAACAGGTGATTTTAGGAAAGACTAACCATATCCTTTGAAGCAAACTGAGATTGGATAGAGAGAAAGTATTTTATAATGGAAGCCACCCTGTGCTGAATTGCTCTGCTGATTCTATTAAATAAAAAGTAGCGTGTGTATGTCTAATTCCATGATTACTCAGTATCTTCAGTTATTTTTGAAAGTGTTAATTAAAGGAATATTTTCTCTGTTCTTAAAGACACGCTGAGACAGTGGTTCACAATAATACAGAGTTAAAGTTTTCTTCTCACTTGACTTAAATCTGACCTAAATGCTGACAGGCAAATTGCTACGTAAACTCTTTTGACCATTGCTCCTTCAGTGAATTGTAGTTCTGATGCTCTTGAGTCTGATGAAAATCATCTGCTTCCTAGTCTCAGTAAAATCTTTGTCCTTCTCTTTTGTGCAAACTGAAGTATTCACAGAGGACTTACATGATGATCGGGATGTTTGTTGTATCCATAGAGTACGTTACTTATATTTAAATGGAGGTTATAGTTTGCCTCGTATTCTTTTCTCACAGAGCATGGTCAGTGACAGTGTCATTCTTGCGAGAAGAAAACTTTCACCCTCTCTATTTCCAAGGCCATTAGACCATTCTTGAAACATGCACTCCATTTTTGTGTCATTTCTTAATGAGAAGTAATCAAATACGTAGTGCCTATATCCCTAAAGAGGTATTGTGCTTATTCTTCCCCTGTAAGCGGAAAGGTTGGGCCGCAAGTCAACAAAGAGCCACGACTATTTTATTTATCCAGGCAGAGGTTGCCTGGAGAGGTTGAGGAGTCCCCGTCCTTGAAGATCTTCACAAGCTGCCTGGACGTGGTCCTGGGCAGCCTGCTCTGGGTGGCCCCGTTTAAACAAGATGGTTGGACCAGATGGTCTCCAGAGGTCCCTTCCCACCTCGGCCATCCCGTGATTTGTTGAGGAAGTGGACAGTGATTTTGTTTCTATCACTGTCCGTGCTGAGAAGAAAAAAATTGAACTTTTAATCATTTAGCAATCACATCAAATGATTTCAATGTGATGGTTAAGTCAAAAAGTGAGTTTTGAATCTACAGCTATTTGAATGGTTTTTGATTCTTTCAGTTAAGAGGCATGTACGAATACAACAAGAAGTTAGAAGATCATGCAAGAAGCATGCAAGCTCAGTTAAATGATTTACAGGTAAGGTTTCTTCTTCCAGGTACCTTCTTCCTTTATAGTTAACAAGTGAAATATAATTCATTGTTACATTTTATTGTAGCAGAAGCATGCATTGGTAATGGCACAGATGTCCAATGATTCAGGAGGAGTGGTGTCCCAACGTAAACGTCGTAACGAGGAAAAACAGACAGCAATATCAAAAAGTGCTAAGGTAAGGATTGTGAATGAGGTGGAATGAGGAGGAATGAAGTGATACAGTTGATTATGATATGGATGGTACCCGATTTAATAATGGAATTGGAAGGTTTAGACATCCTGGCACCACCTACAGCAACCCAGTGGCCTGTGAAATTATTGCCAAATCCCTGAAGCACTGTGAAATTATTGTCAAACCCCGAATATGCAAGCCTTATAAAGCATTGTGTAACGTAGTTTGGAGAAATTGAGAATCTTAATTCAAATTTTTTCTCACAAAACCTTTCACTTGTAATTCTGCTGTCCCTGACTGTTTTGAAAGTTTATGGTCAGTTTCAAGCCACCTTGCTCCTGCTCCATCCCAAGCTGAGCAAGCCTTTCCTAGGCTTGGTTAACTCTAAAGGTTCGGCCTTTTCAATGGAAGTAGTTGAGCACTCCGCTTGGAGCCTATCTGTAGCATTTTTGTTTGTCGATGAGATCGTTTCTATATTTACCACTAAAGTCCTTTTTGCAGCATGATAACAGTCTGAGAGCGAGGCTTAAGAAAATGTAGTGGATGGCTGAATTGTTAGTGCAAAAGACAGCACTTCTGAACAAAGCGCTATTTTCACATAGAAGTTTCTCACAGTTTCTGAGAAAAGGAACGTTATTTTCTGAAAACATTTGTTTTATACTCAGCTTCAAAGCCTCAGTGTTGTTTTTTTTTCAGAATCTGCTGGCATATATTTAATTATATTACAAATTTCCAGTGAGGGGGAGAAAAGACACATTCCTTGGTTTCTTTTTCAAGACGCACAGGTTTTTGACTGTTACAAGTAATTGTCATTTCAGTTTTCCTTTGTTGCTGTTTTTTGTCTGTTTTTGCTTATAATTTAATGGTATGTCCTGGTATTAAATTATATTATTAAATTATGTTATAAAATATTATATTAAAAGATAACTATGTTGAGTTTCACAAGGGTTTTTTTTTTCCAATTCAATGAAATGTAACAAGTATTGGATACATTCCTGGACATTGCAGGACAGGTGTTTAAGTACAGGTGAACTAAAGCGTCTTAACTATCAGCAGTGAATGGTTAGAATATTTGAAAGATTCAAGAAAGAGAGAATTGGGCATGTTTGTGGTTAAAATGGATGCTAAGAAGAAAAGCTAAGTGTAAACAAAAGCTTTGACATTTGTTTTCATTCACAGTTCTTTCCCACATGTGACTTAACTGAGGAATGTACAATTGAGAAGATCTAGGTATTTTCTGGAAAAAAATAAGATCCATAGGCTGTACGCCGTGGCTCCCATTTTCTTTCTATTTCTTCTTAATACGTGGTGTGGATGTTGCTTTCTTCACTACTGGTTGTATGTGCAGATTGGACCATGCAGAATTACAAATTTGATCTTTGGAAGTTTGTCCTATTATTTTAACAGTAAAATGGAACTTAGCTGAGAATTATTTCTAAAATACACTCTTGTTAATCATGCTTTAACATTTGATATTTCTATAGCTTTATAGGACAGAAATGAACCGAATGAGAGACGCCTTGAGAGGAGTGGCTCAGGAAAATAGTAGACTGAAGTCATCATTTACCTTTGTGATGGTGGAGAATGATTCCCTAAAAAAACAGGCAAGATTAATTATTTCCTGTTATTAGTAGCTTTAGAAGTTACAGTCAACAATTTTAAACGTTTGAACAAGTTGTTTGCAAAATTGCTGATTTTGTTTCTGTAAGACAAGAATTGTGTGAATGGTTGTAATTACTTTCTGCTTCATTTTCTAGCACGTGAAATTTAGTCTCTCAGATCTTTTCCAGTATTAAAGAAATTAGAGTTAGTCCTCTGACCCTGTAGCAACAGGTGATTTTAGGAAAGACTAACCATATCCTCTGAAGCAAACTGAGATTGGATAGAGAGAAAGTATTTTATAATGGAAGCCACCCTGTGCTGAATTGCTCTGCTGATTCTATTAAATAAAAAGTAGCGTGTGTATGTCTAATTCCATGATTACTCAGTATCTTCAGTTATTTTTGAAAGTGTTAATTAAAGGAATATTTTCTCTGTTCTTAAAGACACGCTGAGACAGTGGTTCACAATAATACAGAGTTAAAGTTTTCTTCTCACTTGACTTAAATCTGACCTAAATGCTGACAGGCAAATTGCTACGTAAACTCTTTTGACCATTGCTCCTTCAGTGAATTGCAGTTCTGATGCTCTTGAGTCTGATGAAAATCATCTGCTTCCTAGTCTCAGTAAAATCTTTGTCCTTCTCTTTTGTGCAAACTGAAGTATTCACAGAGGACTTACATGATGATCGGGATGTTTGTTGTATCCATAGAGTACGTTACTTATATTTAAATGGAGGTTATAGTTTGCCTCGTATTCTTTTCTCACAGAACATGGTCAGTAACAGTGTCATTCTTGCGAGAAGAAAACTTTCACCCTCTCTATTTCCAAGGCCATTAGACCATTCTTGAAACATGCACTCCATTTTTTGTGTCATTTCTTTATGAGAAGTAATCAAATACGTAGTGCCTATATCCCTAAAGAGGTATTGTGCTTATTCTTCCCCTGTAAGCGGAAAGGTTGGGCCGCAAGTCAACAAAGAGCCACGACTATTTTATTTATCCAGGCAGAGGTTGCCTGGAGAGGTTGAGGAGTCCCCGTCCTTGAAGATCTTCACAAGCTGCCTGGACGTGGTCCTGGGCAGCCTGCTCTGGGTGGCCCTGTTTAAACAAGATGGTTGGACCAGATGGTCTCCAGAGGTCCCTTCCCACCTCGGCCATCCCGTGATTTGTTGAGGAAGTGGACAGTGATTTTGTTTCTATCACTGTCCGTGCTGAGAAGAAAAAAATTGAATTTTTAATCATTTAGCAATCACATCAAATGATTTCAATGTGATGGTTAAGTCAAAAAGTGAGTTTTGAATCTACAGCTATTTGAATGGTTTTTGATTCTTTCAGTTAAGTGACGCGAACGAACAGAACAAGAAGTTAGATGGTGGAGCAAGAAGCATGCAAGCGCAGTTAGATAATTTAAAGGTAAGGTTTCTCCTTACAGGTACCTTCTTCCGTTATAGTTATGCAAGCCTTATAAAGCATTGTGTAATGTTGTTTGGAGAAATTGAGAATCTTAATTCAAATTTTTTCTCGCAAAACCTTTCACTTGTAATTCTGCTGTCCCTGACTGTTTTGAAAGTTTATGGTCAGTTTCAAGTCACCTTGCTCCTGCTCCATCCCAAGCTGAGCAAGCCTTTCCTAGGCTTGGTTAACTCTAAAGGTTCGGCCTTTTCAATGGAAGTAGTTGAGCAGTCCGCTTGGAGCCTATCTGTAGCATTTTTGTTTGTCGATGAGATCGTTTCTATATTTACCACTAAAGTCCTTTTTGCAGCATGATAACAGTCTGAGAGCAAGGCTTAAGAAAATGTAGTGGATGGCTGAATTGTTAGTGCAAAAGACAGCACTTCTGAACAAGGCGCTATTTTCACATAGAAGATTCTCACAGTTTCTGAGAAAAGGAACGTTATTTTCTGAAAACATTTGTTTTATACTCAGCTTCAAAGCCTCAGTGTTGTTTTTTTTTCAGAATCTGCTGGCATATATTTAATTATATTACAAATTTCCAGTGAAGGGGAGAAAAGACACATTCCTTGGTTTCTTTTTCAAGACGCACAGGTTTTTGACTGTTACAAGTAATTGTCATTTCAGTTTTCCTTTGTTGCTGTTTTTTTGTCTGTTTTTGCTTATAATTTAATGGTATGTCCTGGTATTAAATTATATTATTAAATTATGTTATAAAATATTATATTAAAAGATAACTATGTTGAGTTTCACAAGGTTTTTTTTTTTCCAATTCAATGAAATGTAACAAGTATTGGATACATTCCTGGACATTGCAGGAAAGGTGTTTAAGTACAGGTGAACTAAAGCGTCTTAACTATCAGCAGTGAATGGTTAGAATATTTGAAAGATTCAAGAAAGAGAGAATTGGGCATGTTTGTGGTTAAAATGGATGCTAAGAAGAAAAGCTAAGTGTAAACAAAAGCTTTGACACTTGTTTTCATTCACAGTTCTTTCCCACATGTGACTTAACTGAGGAATGTACAATTGAGAAGATCTAGGTATTTTCTGGAAAAAAATAAGATCCATAGGCTGTACACCATGGCTCCCGTTTTCTTTCTATTTCTTCTTAATACGTGGTGTGGATGTTGCTTTCTTCACTACTGGTTGTATGTGCAGATTGGACCATGCAGAATTACAAATTTGATCTTTGGAAGTTTGTCCTATTATTTTAACAGTAAAATGGAACTTAGTTGAGAATTATTTCTAAAATACGCTCTTGTTAATCATGCTTTAACATTTGATATTTCTATAGCTATATATGACAGAAATGAACCGAATGAAAGAAACCTTGAGAGGAGTGGCTGAGGAAAATAGTAAACTGAAGTCATCATTTAAGTCTGTGATGGATGAGAATGATTCCCTAAAAAAACAGGCAAGATTAATTATTTCCTGTTATTAGTAGCTTTAGAAGTTACAGTCAACAATTTTAAACGTTTGAACAAGTTGTTTGCAAAATTGCTGATTTTGTTTCTGTAAGACAAGAATTGTGTGAATGGTTGTAATTACTTTCTGCTTCATTTTCTAGCACGTGAAATTTAGTCTCTCAGATCTTTTCCAGTATTAAAGAAATTAGAGTTAGTCCTCTGACCCTGTAGCAACAGGTGATTTTAGGAAAGACTAACCATATCCTCTGAAGCAAACTGAGATTGGATAGAGAGAAAGTATTTTATAATGGAAGCCACCCTGTGCTGAATTGCTCTGCTGATTCTATTAAATAAAAAGTAGTATGTGTATTTCTAATTCCATGATTACTCAGTATCTTCAGTTATTTTTGAAAGTGTTAATTAAAGGAATATTTTCTCTGTTCTTAAGGACACGCTGAGACAGTGGTTCACAATAATACAGAGTTAAAGTTTTCTTCTCACTTGACTTAAATCTGACCTAAATGCTGACAGGCAAATTGCTACGTAAACTCTTTTGACCATTGCTTCTTCAGTGAATTGCAGTTCTGATGCTCTTGAGTCTGATGAAAATCATCTGCTTCCTAGTCTCAGTAAAATCTTTGTCCTTCTCTTTTGTGCAAACTGAAGTATTCACAGAGGACTTGCATGATGATCGGGATGTTTGTTGTATCCATAGAGTACGTTACTTATATTTAAATGGAGGTTATAGTTTGCCTCGTATTCTTTTCTCACAGAGCATGGTCAGTAACAGTGTCATTCTTGCGAGAAGAAAACTTTCACCCTCTTTATTTCCAAGGCCATTAGACCGTTCTTGAAACATGCACTCCATTTTTTGTGTCATTTCTTAATGAGAAGTAATCAAATACGTAGTGCCTATATCCCTAAAGAGGTATTGTGCTTATTCTTCCCCTGTAAGCGGAAAGGTTGGGCCGCAAGTCAACAAAGAGCCACGACTATTTTATTTATCCAGGCAGAGGTTGCCTGGAGAGGTTGAGGAGTCCCCGTCCTTGAAGATCTTCACAAGCTGCTTGGACGTGGTCCTGGGCAGCCTGCTCTGGGTGGCCCTGTTTAAACAAGATGGTTGGACCAGATGGTCTCCAGAGGTCCCTTCCCACCTCGGCCATCCCGTGATTTGTTGAGGAAGTGGACAGTGATTTTGTTTCTATCACTGTCCGTGCTGAGAAGAAAAAAATTGAATTTTTAATCATTTAGCAATCACATCAAATGATTTCAATGTGATGGTTAAGTCAAAAAGTGAGTTTTGAATCTACAGCTATTTGAATGGTTTTTGATTCTTTCAGTTAAGTGACGCGAACGAACAGAACAAGAAGTTAGATGATCGAGCAAGAAGCATGCAAGCTCAGTTAAATGATTTACAGGTAAGGTTTCTTCTTCCAGGTACCTTCTTCCTTTATAGTTAACAAGTGAAATATAATTCATTGTTACGTTTTATTGTAGCAGAAGCATGCATTGGTAATGACACAGAAGTCCAATGATTCGGGAGAAGGGTTGCGCTCACGTAAACGTCGTAAGGAGAAAAATGAGACAGGAGCATCAGAAAGTGATAAGGTAAGGACTGGGCAAGGTGAAAGATCTGTTTGAAAGACTTTAGGCAGTAGAACGTTATGTATCTGCTAGAAATTAGAAAATGCTAGAAATTAGAAAAATAAAATAATTTTTATTGATTTTTTTAGTGAGTTAATTACAGTAGGAATAGGTAGACACTATATTGGGAGACACAGATAGTCAACTGAAAGAATAGAGTATGTTGCTAAAAATGTCTTTTGAATTTTATATTGTGTATGTACATGTTTTTTGCTTATTTAGCTGTTTTCTTCTTCCTCTCATGTTATCTCTCAACTATGAATTAATATTATATTCTGCCTGCACTGTAACTGTTTTCTTCTGCTGTGTCAGAGCAAATCTTAAACTTATTCTGGTTACTGCTACATTACAACACTGTCCTTTATGAATAAAACCAGCTGAAATGTAGTTAGAGAAGTCAGATAACAAATTTTAATTTGATAAGCCAGAGATGATTGTACTGCTGTTATACTTTGGGGAAATGGTCTTTAATGTGGGAAAGAATAAATGCAGTGTTCATATATAGTTCCAAAAGGATCACCTTGTTTTCCTTAAAATACCTTCTTGCATCACTTAATGAAATACTTTCTGTCTCCATGTTATTCCAGTCAGTAGCAAGTCCTCTGCTAGCACTCTGCCAACATTTCCCGACTGGTAATGACTTTCTCCCGCTAGAGGCTAAACTGAAATGAGAAAGAGAGATATTCACGCCATTCTACTTGATCTATATCAGATGCCTTAAAACTGTACTGTCTCTATATAGCCAACATATTTCTCTGTGTACGTAGGTTTTAGCGTACTTTAGTCGCAAGTGATATATGAGCAGCATCAGTAGTTATAATTCTGAGTGAAGAGAAGAACAGTTGTCTGAAGGTAGATACAAGAAGACCTGTGAAGGTTTTAAAGAGCTGTTTGTGCAGCCTGTCTTCAGGAACCTCTGGATACCTTTCACAGAGTTTTTCTGTACAGTTGTAGTAGAGGGACAGAATGACAATGTCATGAAGTCTTTATTCTTCTAACGGTGCTACTTACACAGTTAAAATTTAGCATAAGTAGATTGTATGAAATAAAGCAAAGGAGTGTATCACATGTATCAAAATGAGGATTTCCACATGCACAGATCATTAAGCCATTGAGGGAGGATGCACAAGCCATTGAGGGAGTATGTAGATACAGGAAAAAAAGGGAGAAAGGTGTCAGGGGAGCAGGACCTCAACTTTCAATAGGGAAGGAATGTGTTAAGATAGATGGTTCAAATCCATAAAAGTGATTTTAAAGATGTCTTTAGAAAAAACACAAGTGGCTTTAAAAGTGTCACACAGGTTAGAGAAGTGTTGAAAAGCCAGGAGCAGTTAGTGGTTATCTGTAAAAACTTGTGGAGGTCAAGTGGAGTCAACTAGAAAAATCTGATGCCGTTCTTTTCAAATGGGAAAGAGTTACACAGCCATCAACTTAATGTTGGTTCTCAGCTAAATAAATAAATATATGTCCTGGCAAGCTATGAACAAACCATGCGAAGTGCCATGCCAAAAACACTGCAGTAAATGGCAACGAGCTTGTGTTAATCCTAAATTGTCAAATCAGTGTGATTTCCATTAGGACAAGGTAACAGGCATGGCTAGTAGAGGAGTACTAGTTATATGTATGTCTAGACTTTGCTGTATTGTTTCTGGTACAGTTTTACGTGGCGTTTTCATAATCATATTAGAAAAGTATGACAGCTGAAATAAGGTTGGTGGTAAGGTGTAGTGAGACAGTGTTTCACAGCTGAAGGAATGTACATAGTAGATTCTGGAATAGTCTCTTTTGGGTCCAGTATTGGGTGTTTTCAGTGAGAAGTGTGATGGTGAGAAAGAGCACGCTTGTTAAACTTGAAGCGAATAGCAAGCGAGGGAGAATTTCAAGCATGCTGAAAAAGAAGGTTAGGATTAAAATTGATCTTGACAAATTGAAGAGGTAGTAGGTCTGAGAAAAGCGCAATGCTTCAGAGGCAAGAGTGTGCAGTATTGCATTTGAACAGAAATATCATGTGTACACGTACAGGGTGATGAACAAATGCAGGGACACGTGAACATGCCAATCTTTGGCTACATAAAAGGCTGCCACAAAGAGAAAGAAACTAATCTTTTTTTTTTCCATGTCTGTGATAGAAGTAGTGGCAGGGTAAGTATGAGGAAAAACTAGATTAAAACAAAAGCAGTCAACCACTGGGTCAGAGAGATCAGTAAGACTGGTGCTTCCAGTATTTGCAGGTCTTCAGAACAGACTAGACAAACATTTGGCAGGAATGAAGTGATACAGTTGATTATGATATGGATGGTACCCGATTTAATAATGGAATTGGATGGTTTAGACATCCTGGCACCACCTACAGCAACCCAGTGGCCTGTGAAATTATTGCCAAATCCCTGAAGCACTGTGAAATTATTGTCAAACCCCGAATATGCAAGCCTTATAAAGCATTGTGTAACGTAGTTTGGAGAAATTGAGAATCTTAATTCAAATTTTTTCTCGCAAAACCTTTCACTTGTAATTCTGCTGTCCCTGACTGTTTTGAAAGTTTATGGTCAGTTTCAAGCCACCTTGCTCCTGCTCCATCCCAAGCTGAGCAAGCCTTTCCTAGGCTTGGTTAACTCTAAAGGTTCGGCCTTTTCAATGGAAGTAGTTGAGCACTCCGCTTGGAGCCTATCTGTAGCATTTTTGTTTGTCGATGAGATCGTTTCTATATTTACCACTAAAGTCCTTTTTGCAGCATGATAACAGTCTGAGAGCGAGGCTTAAGAAAATGTAGTGGATGGCTGAATTGTTAGTGCAAAAGACAGCACTTCTGAACAAAGCGCTATTTTCACATAGAAGTTTCTCACAGTTTCTGAGAAAAGGAACGTTATTTTCTGAAAACATTTGTTTTATACTCAGCTTCAAAGCCTCAGTGTTGTGTTTTTTTTTCAGAATCTGCTGGCATATATTTAATTATATTACAAATTTCCAGTGAGGGGGAGAAAAGACACATTCCTTGGTTTCTTTTTCAAGACGTACAGGTTTTTGACTGTTACAAGTAATTGTCATTTCAGTTTTCCTTTGTTGCTGTTTTTTTGTCTGTTTTTGCTTATAATTTAATGGTATGTCCTGGTATTAAATTATATTATTATAATATAAAATATTATATTAAAAGATAACTATGTTGAGTTTCACAAGGGTTTTTTTTTTCCAATTCAATGAAATGTAACAAGTATTGGATACATTCCTGGACATTGCAGGACAGGTGTTTAAGTACAGGTGAACTAAAGCGTCTTAACTATCAGCAGTGAATGGTTAGAATATTTGAAAGATTCAAGAAAGAGAGAATTGGGCATGTTTGTGGTTAAAATGGATGCTAAGAAGAAAAGCTAAGTGTAAACAAAAGCTTTGACATTTGTTTTCATTCACAGTTCTTTCCCACATGTGACTTAACTGAGGAATGTACAATTGAGAAGATCTAGGTATTTTCTGGAAAAAAATAAGATCCATAGGCTGTACGCCGTGGCTCCCATTTTCTTTCTATTTCTTCTTAATACGTGGTGTGGATGTTGCTTTCTTCACTACTGGTTGTATGTGCAGATTGGACCATGCAGAATTACAAATTTGATCTTTGGAAGTTTGTCCTATTATTTTAACAGTAAAATGGAACTTAGTTGAGAATTATTTCTAAAATACGCTCTTGTTAATCATGCTTTAACATTTGATATTTCTAAAATACGCTCTTGTTAATCATGCTTTAACATTTGATATTTCTATAGCAACCTGATACCGAAATGAACCAAATGAAAGAAACCTTGAGAGGAGTGGCTGAGGAAAATAGTAAACTGAAGTCATCATTTAAGTCTGTGATGGATGAGAATGATTCCCTAAAAAAACAGGCAAGATTAATTATTTCCTGTTATTAGTAGCTTTAGAAGTTACAGTCAACAATTTTAAACGTTTGAACAAGTTGTTTGCAAAATTGCTGATTTTGTTTCTGTAAGACAAGAATTGTGTGAATGGTTGTAATTACTTTCTGCTTCATTTTCTAGCACGTGAAATTTAGTCTCTCAGATCTTTTCCAGTATTAAAGAAATTAGAGTTAGTCCTCTGACCCTGTAGCAACAGGTGATTTTAGGAAAGACTAACCATATCCTTTGAAGCAAACTGAGATTGGATAGAGAGAAAGTATTTTATAATGGAAGCCACCCTGTGCTGAATTGCTCTGCTGATTCTATTAAATAAAAAGTAGTATGTGTATTTCTAATTCCATGATTACTCAGTATCTTCAGTTATTTTTGAAAGTGTTAATTAAAGGAATATTTTCTCTGTTCTTAAGGACACGCTGAGACAGTGGTTCACAATAATACAGAGTTAAAGTTTTCTTCTCACTTGACTTAAATCTGACCTAAATGCTGACAGGCAAATTGCTACGTAAACTCTTTTGACCATTGCTCCTTCAGTGAATTGCAGTTCTGATGCTCTTGAGTCTGATGAAAATCATCTGCTTCCTAGTCTCAGTAAAATCTTTGTCCTTCTCTTTTGTGCAAACTGAAGTATTCACAGAGGACTTACATGATGATCGGGATGTTTGTTGTATCCATAGAGTACGTTACTTATATTTAAATGGAGGTTATAGTTTGCCTCGTATTCTTTTCTCACAGAGCATGGTCAGTGACAGTGTCATTCTTGCGAGAAGAAAACTTTCACCCTCTCTCTTTCCAAGGCCATTAGACCATTCTTGAAACATGCACTCCGTTTTTTGTGTCATTTCTTTATGAGAAGTAATCAAATACGTAGTGCCTATATCCCTAAAGAGGTATTGTGCTTATTCTTCCCCTGTAAGCGGAAAGGTTGGGCCGCAAGTCAACAAAGAGCCACGACTATTTTATTTATCCAGGCAGAGGTTGCCTGGAGAGGTTGAGGAGTCCCCGTCCTTGAAGATCTTCACAAGCTGCTTGGACGTGGTCCTGGGCAGCCTGCTCTGGGTGGCCCTGTTTAAACAAGATGGTTGGACCAGATGGTCTCCAGAGGTCCCTTCCCACCTCGGCCATCCCGTGATTTGTTGAGGAAGTGGACAGTGATTTTGTTTCTATCACTGTCCATGCTGAGAAGAAAAAAATTGAACTTTTAGCAATCACATCAAATGATTTCAATGTGATGGTTAAGTCAAAAAGTGAGTTTTGAATCTACAGCTATTTGAATGGTTTTTGATTCTTTCAGTTAAGTGACGCGAACGAACAGAACAAGAAGTTAGATAATCGAGCAAGAAGCATGCAAGCTCAGTTAAATGATTTACAGGTAAGGTTTCTTCTTCCAGGTACCTTCTTCCTTTATAGTTAACAAGTGAAATATAATTGTTACATTTTATTGTAGCAGAAGCATGCATTGGTAATGGCACAGAAGTCCAATGATTCAGGAGGAGTGGTGTGCCAACCTAAACCTGTTAAGGAGGAAAATGAGACAGGAGCATCAGAAAGTGATAAGGTAAGGACTGGGCAAGGTGAAAGATCTGTGTGAAAGACTTTAGGCAGTAGAACGTTATGTATCTGCTAGAAATTAGAAAATGCTAGAAATTAGAAAAATAAAATAATTTTTATTGATTTTTTTTTAGTGAGTTAATTACAGTAGGAATAGGTAGACACTATATTGGGAGAAACAGTCAACTGAAAGAATAAAGTATGTTGCTAAAAATGTCTTTTGAATTTTATATTGTGTATGTATATGTTTTTTGCTTATTTAGCTGTTTTCTTCTTCCTCTCATGTTATCTCTCAACTATGAATTAAAATTATATTCTGCCTGCACTGTAACTGTTTTCTTCCGCTGTGTCAGAGCAAATCTTAAACTTATTCTGGTTACTGCTACAGTACAACACTGTCCTTTATGAATAAAACCAGCTGAAATGTAGTTAGAGAAGTCAGATAACAAATTTTAATTTTATAAGCCAGAGATGATTGTACTGCTGTTATACTTTGGGGAAATGGTCTTTAATGTGGGAAAGAATAAATGCAGTGTTCATATATAGTTCCAAAAGGATCACCTTGTTTTCCTTAAAATACCTTCTTGCATCACTTAATGAAATACTTTCTGTCTCCATGTTATTCCAGTCAGTAGCAAGTCCTCTGCTAGCACTCTGCCAACATTTCCCGACTGGTAATGACTTTCTCCCGCTAGAGGCTAAACTGAAATGAGAAAGAGAGATATTCACGCCATTCTACTTGATCTATATCAGATGCCTTAAAACTGTACTGTCTCTATATAGCCAACATATTTCTCTGTGTACGTAGGTTTTAGCGTACTTTAGTCGCAAGTGATATATGAGCAGCATCAGTAGTTATAATTCTGAGTGAAGAGAAGAACAGTTGTCTGAAGGTAGATACAAGAAGACCTGTGAAGGTTTTAAAGAGCTGTTTGTGCAGCCTGTCTTCAGGAACCTCTGGATACCTTTCACAGAGTTTTTCTGTACAGTTGTAGTAGAGGGACAGAATGACAATGTCATGAAGTCTTTATTCTTCTAACGGTGCTACTTACACAGTTAAAATTTAGCATAAGTAGATTGTATGAAATAAAGCAAAGGAGTGTATCACATGTATCAAAATGAGGATTTCCACATGCACAGATCATTAAAGATTTGCTTTTTCCTTTTTAAAGCATTTCGTTAGAATTATAAAATAGATTGATTTTGTATGTGAAAATCTCTTCCCAATTCTTCCCAAGCCTTTCATAAACATTTGTCTAAGCACATAATAAAGCATTTGCGTATTACTAATGTACTCATATATTTTAGTCTATTGGTGTTGTGGTTTAGAAAATCATAAACTTGAAAGCTGAAATAACTGATGTTGTGGATGTATTACAGGTACTACTGAATTCAAAAGTTTACGACCTCTTAACTATTCTTATGGACTGGATCTCAAACGAACACCTTAGCAAAATAGAAATACAAGGAGAGAGAGAGGGCAATGATAAACCTCAGTGTGCTAAAGAAAACTGCACTCCAGAAAATTGTATGAAGGTAAAGGCATTTGAATTTGTTGAGGCTAAAATGTTAAGATTCTTTTTATTATTTTTGAGAGTGTAACAGGTCAGCCTGTTTTGTACGCGCTTTGAATACATTAATTAAAAGAAAATGACAGTCCATCAGTATTAATTCCAACAGTGAGATATAAGAGATAATTTGTCATTCGTGGAACATACAGATCATTTTTAAGGAAATGTGTACTGTTCAGTCTGAACTTTAGATTCCACCTGTCTTTCTCTTTTAAGTCATTTTTATCAGCTGATAATTTGTCTTGTGTTTTATCTGTAATACTGTATGTAATTCCTTTTTTCTAAGGAGATATACACATCTAATTTAAAGTATTTTAGTGCTGATATTAGGTATTAAAAGTTCAATTTATGTCTTATAAAAGATGATACCATGCAATTCTTTTAACACCGTCTTTCTTGGGATACCAAGGCTTGGAAATCAGTGAGGTGTTCAGGAAATCTGCTTTTACAGTGTTTTTTTCATTATATTTAAAATTTGTAGCCATTGGTATTAGACTTCAGAGTCTGAGCTCACACAATGTCTTTCCACTTTTTGTGTAAACCTGTGTAAAATGTAAATTCAGTATATGTATATAATTCTGTTACCTGTACCAGGTCTGCACAGTGAGTATTTGCACATGTAGTCTGTTAAACTCTGGGAATAAGTTTATTTTACTTTAGTGTTGTTTTGTTTTGTTTTTCTTTGTTTGCTTTTTACTTGTGGTTAGCTTATACTGTAAGTTCATATACTGCATATAACTTTGCCATTCTGTATTTTTACAGCTTTTGCATGTGGTCACTGGACAGCTCCAGTGGATGCCATTTGTGGATCCTAAGCTATATATGCCTGTCATTCAATTTATCTACTGGTCTCTAAGGCAGATAAACACTGGTAATAAGGTAAGTTCCCGAGTGATATTTTGTATTATAAATGAGTATGAAAAGTAGATGTTTTCAGGGATTATATATAAAAGAAACTTTGCTCTCTTTGCAAAGCATAAATTCCTACCACAGATACATAGCAAATGAAAAAATAATTCTCATCAAATTAACTTTCTCACATTCATTGTTATATTTTGCACCATGTATGTAAACATATTTTTACATACATATGTGATCTTTGTTGCAGCAGTGTCTAGCATCTCAGGAATGATATTTTACCTATGTGCTTCCAAAACTTGTGAACTAGGAAAAGAAATATATTTTTGTTCACTTTATGCATGAGATTTGTTGAAATTGATGGCAATGTGTGGCAAAGTAGCAAAGGAATTTTGATTTCTTTGTTCTCTACTCAGTGTCTAACTGAATAGAACTGTAAGCTGGTGGTTCTAGTGCTAATAAGAAAATATTCTAAATGAGCATGTTATTAAGTTTGATTCCGAAGTAATATTTCTGTACAGTTTGTTGAAAAGTCCAATACGTCTTACCTGTACGGTATTCTTAAGGTTCATGTTTAGACCTTAATTCTGTAAATGCTTTTGTAGGATCTAGCTTCAGGCATCTTCAGAAAAGAGTATAGTGTAGTAGGCAGCGTTGATTAAAGCTGAGTTTGAACTGACTTTATTCTGGAACCAGAGGCAAATTAAATAATGTCAGCATATCAGGGGTCCTGACTACCTTGTCTTTTTGTGAAGTGTGTGTTGACAAGGCCCTGTGCTAATGTTGTTCAACTGCTTATGGAACGCAAAGTAGTACAGATTATATTGCAATACATGGTCAAGGCATTTGCTATTTAATATTTAATCCTTAGGGGAACATACATATCTATACATAGTAGACAGGATTTTCTTGTATTTTAATGTTTACACTAAATGTGCACGTTGTTTGAAACAGCATGCAAGCATGACATCAACAATGGAAAGACTTGGAGAAGTTATTTTCAAAGGCATAGAACATCAGGGAAACCTGCAAACATGGTCTGAAAAGTCTACACAGAGTACACCAAAAACTGTACTTTTCTTTACAAGCTCCTTTATGCCTTTGAGGTTTCTGTCAACTTTAATTTTGCTTGAAACAGCGAAGTTTCAGCGAGGTAAGTTCTGGTTTTTATGATGTCTTTTTTTATCATCTTTTTATTTTTATCCTTTTTTTAAAAAATCTTATTTCCAGGAATGTGCCTGGATGAAAAACAAATTTACAAAATGCAGCAGTTCAATGATACTGTAGCATCTGTAATGCTTTATTAGTGAAGGATGTTTTATTTGAATTTTACCACCTGATAAAGCATAATATAGGGAAGGAAGTATGAACCTTGCTATTATTCATGTCATAATTTGTGTGGTCATTTTAATATGTGTTATTGTTGTCAGTGAGATCAACGTTTTTTGTGACGAAGGGGAAAAGAGATGTTGGTAATTCTCTCAAGCAATCACTCTAGCAGTGATTTGTTTGTCAAGATCTTCACTGCATATAATGGTACAGCTAATTGCTCTTCAGTAAACTGAAATCAGTAGCAAATTTCAGAGAGTTCTAGAATTTCATTGCTTTGTCCAAGTTTGATGTAAAGCTCATAGTCTGTCTAGCTCTTACCTCTCTGCTGTCTCCCCTCCTCTCCTACCAAGTCTGTCACTGCAAGTGGCTACCCATAAACATTATCAACATTGAAAAACATTGAAAAATGCTACTATATGCTGATGCAGTATAGTAATGTATTTTGTTAACAGGCAAAGCAAACAAGGTCATACTTGTCTGGAGATATCACAGTTCTTAGTGACTTTTGCTTCAGTTCATGACAGTTACTCCACTTGTGCAATCTCCAGGATGCCGTAGCATCTCTTCTCAGCAGGAGTTTCTTTAAAAACAAACAGAGCCTGAAAAGACAAAAAATTTTCGTTGAAGTGATGACAAAAATACTGACCTGTGCAGTATTTATACTGGTAGTGCTTAGAATAAACAGGATTTAAACATTCTGGAAGACCATCCTGACACCATTAATAAGCAAGTACAGTATTTCAGCTGTTGGAGGGAAGAATCGGTATATTTTCAATTTCAGTATCATATAGTTTCAGTCAGTATATTTTGGTGAAGCACGATGATTACCCTGAAATTGAAACTCACATTTCTAGAAATGGTTGATAAAAATGATGAAAATGAATTACAATACAAAAAAAAGTACTTATTGCAGAGATTAACTGTAAGCAGATGAAAGCTGTTGATCAGAATGAATCAGTTTAGCTTCTCATGGTTGGTTTTTACTGCAAGCTTATAGAACGTGGAAAAAAAATCTATTAAATGTATGTTGAAACTTACTGTGTATGAATTTTCATCACTGACCACGTGTCTAATGATCTAGTGATGATAAAGCAGCATGTTCAGTTTAAATATATATCCTGTTTCCTTCAAGATGCTAATATCCAGCAGATGGCACTGCAATTAAACTTTTGCTGTGTGATAAATTTTTGCCTTACTCCTAATTTTCTGTGCTCCGGATGATCAATGCTATTCCAAGATATTGAGGAAGATTTGACATCATGAAATTAAGAAAATTGAATTGATTCACTTAATCTAAATTCTCTGAATAATTTAGTGCTCTCCAAAATGGATGCGTATATAACATAGATGCACTGAAACTTAAACTACAGCCTTTTATGGAAAGGAATGCGAATAGTTGCTGTCATGAAAGTAATTGCACTTATTCAGATGAATTAGCCTTTTACTCCTTTATTAGAGGCTTCCCAGATGTTGAAACCAATATAGTCCCAAACTATGCAGCTTGTGATTTCCTTTTCTCTCTTAAGGAAGATATTAGAAAGGTTTTATGTTTGTAAATATATTTTGCTCAATTTGTGAGTTGTAGCATGTCTTTTTTTCCACTCACAACAATTTTTTTAAGGAATAAAAATAGGCAGAGTATGCCTTTAAATAAATAAATAAAATTAATATTTTCAGCCATCTAACTTTTTTTTATTAGTATATATTTGCAACAGTAACTCTTAGGATAAATATTCACATGTTTGTGATCATCTAATGGAACTGTGATTATAGAATTTTTATTCCCTGTTTTCTGTTATCTTTCAGTGAATTACCTGACTCATGCATTTCGTTCCCTTTGCGTGGACTTGAGAACAGATGAAGGAAAGATGTTATTTTTGCAATACCAATGTGTGCCTGTCGTACTAAGCCACTTAACTATATCCAGAAAATGTCTCCTTTCTTGTGCTCTTGATGCATTAACTGAGATGGCCAGGAGCTCTGATAAAAGTGAGTAATTGAAAAAAAAAAAAAAAAGTTATGATGAAAATAGGTGAGATAAGTATAAATACCAAGTAAAAAATAACGTGATGCTTCTCTATAAATAACCTAATCTAGCATTAGCATTTATTTGTGTCATTTAAATTCATTAGAGATATAAAGTATGTTTCTGAATTGTCTGTCTCTTCTCGCTGTCAGCATCCATGCTTTACATATTGTCCTGGTTGCTTTCTTACTGGTGTGATTTTTTTGTTATTATATTTAGTTTAGCTTTTCTGTTTATTGCACTGGTTTACCTTGCTGATGTTTTGCCAATGAGTATTTTTCTTTTGAAGTAAGACTGTGCCAGGGCAGCCATTTCATGAAATCCTGTTAGCAGGTGGAGATAAAAAAAAAAAAAAAAAGTTTATCTCCCCCCCTCCCCCCCCATGAACAGCTCTCCCCTAGCCATTTTTCACTTTCAAATAATTGGAAATGGCACATCTGTAAGAGATGGTTATGTTTCGCTGAATTGTACTGTAGTGTGGTCCTATAAAAGGGTTAATAATCTCATTATTCACAGTGCTTTTCCAGGTGATACAGGCAAAGAATCAGTTGATAACAGTCTGGATGAACACAAAACTAGTGAGCCATTCCAGTGTCGTGTGGAATAATCCTTGTTACTTTTCTTAGAATAAAAATCATTCGCTGTTTTTTTAGAACAGAAAAGGGGAGGAGAAGGGACTGCTGCTATTTGTGAAATACATATTGTTGGCTTGGGGTATTTTGTTACCATGTACTATAGCGGTGAAAATAGAAAGCGTGTTTAACTTGGGATGGAAAAACATTGAGTTAGAAGCCATTTTGTAGTGAGATAAGTGGCAGAAAGATTTACCTGATGTTGTTTTCTTCCTTTCAGACCGTGTGGTTAGTTTAGTTTTTTTTACACCAAAGTATTTCTAATCATCGTAATTTTGATTGGTAAAGTAACTGGGAGAGAAAAACCTAAGCAGGGTTGATGGTATCTGACATGACTTTGAAGAAAAATTCCACTAACAGTACATGTTCTGTTACCTAGCAGTAGTCATTTTGATATGCTAGATGCCTAGATTTAGAAGAATAATGGAGATAAATTGTGAGAAGTTCACATTTTGCCATGTTGCTTCTCAGAGAAGATATATATGCAAAACCAGGGAAGGAGGACTAATGCTTAATTGGATTAACATATGATTGAGAATTTATTTTTCAGCAACTGGATATAAAGCCTTATGCAGAGCCTTTCTCTTTGGTATAAGGAATTGCCTATATACATGCTATAGTCAGATTCTGTTCTTTTCCAATATATAGTTAATGTTTTCCAAGAAATTGTTAATGATGACAAGTAGTATTGTTGACAGGTAATCATAATTTCATACCTTTGTATGTTTCTTATGAACAAGTTATTAAAAGCAAACTGGAAGGTGGCTGTGAATATTCAGAGGTCTCTCTGTGTTAGACTAAAACAGGACTTTATGCACAATTTTAAAACTTTATTGTTATGCAGCCTTAAATATGAAGTCATAAGTAGCTGATCTTGTACTAAAATATGGAAACGTGTTACCCAACGAAACAGCCTCTGACCAACAGGAGTCGAAGTCTATATTTTTTCTCTATGATATGCAATCCCTAAGCATTCTTTCGATTTGCTGGAATAATCTTCTGAGTCTATATGATTATTCCAGTATTTTTGTTTAAACATATTACCGTTACAGCTTACGTGATTAGAAACTGAGTAAGAAAAGAAAAGCACTGATTTTTTTCAGATGTTCTTTTTCATAACTTAATTTTTTAATTTATTTTTTTGTGAAGTATTTTTATGGATTCAAATTTTAATTGTCCAGGCTGCAAGATGAGTCAGATGTGAAATACCAAATGCTTTGCACTGCCTCTTCCTGTAACTGCATGTACCTGTTGTTACAGTAAGCAATATATGCTAATGGTTCTATACATTTCAGACCTATCTGAAGCCCTCTTGTAGGTTTTTTCCTGAAAAAAAAAAAAAAAATTCTCGTCCTCATATTCCAGACATAAGGCCTAGACTCCCTCATATATTGAGGGAAATTACTTAAGCTGCATGAGAAGAAAGCACCTATTGGCCTAAGATGGACATTTCTGTGCTTTGATAGAAATTATAATAAGAGATTCTGCAGTATTGCTTAAGCCCATTGACCGACTTGGTTTCAGTACTCATTTTTTCAGATTTTAGAGCAGTATCATTCCTTTTGGCTTCGTAGTATTTCTGATCCAGTGGGTGTCCAAGTTTCCCTTGCTAGTTCACACGTCAACAATGCTAATAAGGCATCCAGTTACTGAAAACATAACGTCAAATGTAACAGTTGAGGTATTGGTATCATCTGTTTCCTGTCAATATGCAGTATCTTAATGGCAAATTAGAATTAATAATCTTATTTGCTCTTCATCTTTACTGGCACACAGCTTTTTATGTACCCCATCCCCATTTTGGTTCAGGTGTT
Source organism: Anser anser (assembly GCF_964211835.1). Taxonomy (NCBI): domain Eukaryota; kingdom Metazoa; phylum Chordata; class Aves; order Anseriformes; family Anatidae; genus Anser; species Anser anser. Next base: position 145,872,600 of record NC_139720.1, read on the forward strand.
TCACATCCAGAATCCTGTCAGGGGAGAGTCCCGACACCATTGTTTCAATTGGAAATGGTGGAGGTCTGAAAGATAACATTGTTTGGTACTTTCTTTCTCTTTCTGTCAGTTTGTTATTGTATGTTCTTTGGTACTTTCCAGCTCAGGTTACGTGTTCATATGCAATATCTTCTACTTTTCTGATTGTTACTTTCTTCTGCTAGTTCTTTTTTACAAGGAAGAGAGGAATCAGCAGGCAGAGGTGGAGGAATAATTAATTCTTGAGTGATCTTTAAGCTATGAACCTGCCCGAAGATGGGTGTGATAACAAAACCTGATCTGATAACATTGTCACAGAAAGTAGATTTAATGCTTTGATAAACTTTGAATGCACCTCAAACACTGTTCAGTTGAACAAAACCAAATTTTAATACTTTTTTTCTTAATTTGACTCATAGAACAATTGTACTTATTAGCCAATGTTTCTCTGTAACATTCGAGGAAAATTGAGACCAATGCTATAGCTGAAGTAATTTTATAAAGAAGGTTATTTTCCTTGGGGCTTTTTTTGGAAGTAGGTGGTATAATTTGTGCAGTTTGAATAACACCTGTGTATTGTAAGAGTTCAGACTTTATTTATATGACATGATGTTCCAGAATCATATGAGTTGCATCTCAGGTTAGGTTTAATTATGTTAAGACTTTATTTGAGTTTGTCATCTTGTTTGAAATATTGTGCTTAGTTCTGAGCTGGTTATTGCAGGAGTGGAACAGAGGAAATAAGGCAGGCAAGGACAGAAGAATTGTTGGAACAAAGCTCTTTTAGGTTTCCACCTGGAAGAGAGAGTTGTGATTCCTTTAGTGATTCTAGTAGGTCGTTAGGCTTTTCCTGGTTTACTAAACAAAGTAACCCCGAATAGCGTATAGCTGCGATTTACAGGCTATCTAGGTTATTTGTGGAATGGTGTTTTTCTCTCTAAGGCCTCATTAGAATCACTCTTCAACGGTCAGACCATATTGGTTGCTGTTTAAAACTAGACCGTTTAAAACTAGAAGTTCACTTTTCAAAGCCAGATGGTTTGCTTTCTTTTTAGCCAACTCCTTACACACCTTCCAGTTCTTTTTCTAATCCCCATTTTCTCCAATACAATGATATTGCATGTAATGCTGCATAAACCTATAGCACACTTCTGTCTTTAGTTTCTGAAAATGTCTTGGGAGTTTTATTGAAGGGCATGAATATGTTCAGATTGGTTTGGTTTTTTTGTACATGTCCTACATACATGTATTACATTGGCTGTTCCCTCTTCACAAAGTGCCACTTCCCAACTTGTTAGCAACAACTGTCTAACTTTCCTTGTCATAAAATCCAGCTAACGTTTCTTTCAGATTCCTGAGGTCTGCTGTGGTGTCCCTGCCTAAAGGGCTCTTTTGGAATTACAGGTTTGGGGCTTGTCCTTCCTTGTCCTTTCCATCAAGATAGATTTCCTGCAAACCAGCAAACTAGCCAAGGTGTGCACCCAAAAGACTAAAATGCCTTTATCTTCTGTCCCATCTTTCTTGTGCGGGCCTTACTAGTTATTTTTTGATATTTTTACTTCTGTGGCTGGCAGACCTTCTGCTTTTATGGGGGGGTGAGGGGTTGTTAGACCTTGTTAAAAAAGAACAACTTTTCATACAATCTGTCTTGTTATAAAGGTAGTTCCTGGCCTCCAAGGTGTAGGTTTTTGTTCTGGTCTTTTCTGTTCCTTGTAAACTTCTGTTCAGTCCAACTGACTTCTGTGACATAAGGAATCCTGTTCTATTTTTAACCTTTTTTATTGCTTTTTTTTTTGTGTGTGTGTGATTGTCATTTGAGAATGGCGCTGGTCTCCCGTACATCCCGTGTCACAGCTGCGTGAAGGTCTTGCACATCTAGGAAGCTGAAGAGCAATTCATACCATCCTGAGGTCAACGCGTATTGGGTGATGGGCTGAAGCTGTCCTTGGGGTCTCTTAACTCGGGGTCACCCACGAAGGCATCCACACTCGAGGGGCCTTGCGCTGACTGTTATCTTGCCTGCCCTCTGTTGTGCCATAACCACTGGCTCTTACCAGGCCCAGCTGTTGATGACAAGAGAATGAGTTAAACTCAGCAAATGGTTCCAATCTTGCAGGTGACTGTGTTAGAGACAACAGCTCATTAGGAAGCTGTTCAGTGTTGTTACTGTTTCTTTCAAGTGTTTTCTGTTTCTGTGGTCCTTATGTAACTTTTCCATGAGCTAACTTTCCATCACTGGGTTGGGTTGGTCCAGTCTCCTGGCAGATCCACATGCAATTAGAAATGAAGCAAAACTGTAATGGTTAATTTGTGAAAACATGAACTTCAAGCTGGTGTTCCTGACAGTCTTCATTTTCTGAGGTGACAGAGCTTTAGCTATAAAACAGAATTTTCTGAATAACTATAGCTGGTGAGATTTGATGCTGTGAGTGACTGATTACTTTGAGGGTAAATTTCAGATGAATTCTGTCAACAGTGATAAATTGGTCATTGTTCATTGCAGTCTACCAATCAAGTTAAGTTAATGTAGCTACAAAATGCTGCATTTTTTTATGGTTACAATGGGAGGCTTTTGCAGATTATTTAAAATTGTGTCAAATCCTGACAGGATAGATTCCAATTTAGTTTTTCTACAGTAGTTAATAAAAACAAAATCTGTGCAGAGATGAAACAAAAATATTTAAAAATATACAGTTTTTATTCTTCCAGTTCATCAGATAGGCATTTAAATTATATGCTTACTTTGTACATTTTTGATGATTTAAAATATATTCTGCAAAAGCTTATTTGAAATGAATATATAAACGATGTATGAAAAATCTCTTTAAATGCATGTCTTTATCAGTTTGCTTTCACGTAATTGAACTTTGTGAGACTTGAGATATTATTTCCACCTTGGCTCTTCTGTTTTATAGTAAAAATCCCTCAGCATATTTTTTATATTGTTTTATAAACCTCACAGTTAAAACATTCTTACAGTGTATCTGTGTGTATATGTGTGTATATATATATTAATAAAGTATTTTTAAGATACCTTAAGACCAGAATTTTTAATAATAAAATAATACAGTATTTTTAAGACCAGTAAGAACAAGCCAGCAAAAAAATGCCCAGGTAAGCTGAATATGGTATTTGTTTACACCTACAAAAAGGAATTTAAGGCATTTTGTGGATATTTATAGGAATAAATTGTAGGACCTCCTTCTACAGTAAAAGTAGAATAATATTACAATAACTATTAATTTAATGGCATATTCTAAGTAACTTATCCTGGGGCATACCAAGTGTGTTTATACACTAAGGGCAGAGCGCAGTGAATAGTGACTTTTGTTGGATTCCTAACAAATTTGTTCAGTTCTGTTACCTATTAAATCATTACTTATGTTCTTTATGGTGTTGCTATAAATCAGTCTGTACTATTAGAATCAAGAGTGAAACAACACAAGGGAACAGATTTTACTTTATTCTAAATTGACTGAGTTTTGGAGAGCAGGATAAATGGAAAAGATTATACAATATGGCCATGTTAAAAAATTATCCAGCATTTTACAGGAATTGTTTCGATATTCAGGTGTTCTTATCCAACTCTGACCTCTCAATTACTATTCTGCCTGTCTTGAAACAGCACAGTGACAGTATTTTGATAATGAAAGGCTGTCTAGTATCACATCAGTGTCTACAGGTACTATTTCTGTACATCATTTTGCAGCAGCTTAAAATATTTCCTTTTGAGTCTTTTTAGCATAGCTTAGTGTTCTCCTCATGTAATCATAAGAAAAGGATCATGATCAACTAACATTGAATAAACATGTTGAAGATAAGATTTTTTAATTTGAGTTTAAAATTGTTCAGTGTCCTATTTTCCTTTGTTTTTAGGGGAATAGGCCTTGTTTTAATACCACAAGTGCTGGTGACATCAGAACTCTTAGGAACTTGGGTGGTTTTTAGTTCTTAGTTTTACCTGATTTTTGCGTCACATGCCTGGAATATACCCAGTTATTACATTGTTCTCATGGTTGCACAACATGAGGCATATAAAGCCCTCAAAAGCTATAAATCAATGATTTATTTTTCCCTGCACCAAGTTCTGTGATGAAACTTTTTAATTATTTTCTTTTACAGATTGCTTACAGCTTTTCCTGGAATACTGCAGTACTGAATCCGTTTTCCGTGCTTGTTCTGAATTGCTTCAGAATCCCGGACTAGACATGCGGTTTTTGAAAAAGATTTGTTTTATGCTACGGAAACTCTCCGAAATAAAGTAACCCTTTATTACTGTTTTTCTGTTAATTACCATTAGATCACTGAACTTGGGGACATTTCTCTTTTTTTAAAAAGCTCATCTCTGTTTTGACGTTCATTTGCTCCAATACAAATAATACTGGACTTTCATTGTTAGCAATTATGTTTAAAATGTTTGTCACAGATATGTAAGATGAGTCTCTCAATTTGCCTATAAATCTGTGTAGTTCAGAATATGAACTAAAAAATAACTAGCCTAAAGAACATATATTCCTTATTTATTTAGATGACAAGAATGCTTAGAAGAAAACCCTTCTTTTCTTCCCCCCGACCTTCAGTTTTACCGAGTTACTTGGTAAAAATGTCCTCTGAAAATTGTTTTGTATGTGACTTAAATTTAAGTTTTGTCAATTTTCATCTCTATCAAAAAAAACCAGAGTTTAAGGTCTTGAGCCATATAAGACTTTGGGGGAATGTTAACCTTTACAAAATAGGTTTCCGTTGCTTGTTGGTTACTAATTTATTGTAACAAAGATCTTCAACATGTCAGTGGTAGAATGCTGCTGAGTTCCATTGATGTGCATTATTTAATGGGATTGTTTCATTTACAAAAGCAGGTATTTACACTAAACCGTAGCTTACATTAGAGTTAGTTATTTGCAAAACTGAGGGTTTAGTTTGATTTTTCTTAGGAACAAAATTGAACTCGGGGGGAAAAAAAGTTTTCCTGTAAAATACTCTAATTTAAATCATATTTTTCATTGGAAATAAACTAAAAGTGTACTCAGAAATCCAGATTTTTAAATTTTTTAATTAAAAGACAACCTCACAGGTAGTGCCATGAATCTTAAAAAATGAACTTTGATATATTCTTTAAAGTAAATTTTTTACCCTTGGTTTTGTAGTAGTTCATTACTATATTTGCCTTGATGTTATTGTGGATTTTCTGTACGTGTCCTGTTTCTGAAATCTTGCTTCTAATTGGGGAAACCTTTTTACAGGTTTTCCTTGATCTTCCACTGTACTACATGTAAATACCATTTAGTCAAGAGAAAGCATAGTTCTTGATGATTTTTGTCAAGATTTTTCTTACAATGCATTGATAATTTTCTGCTTAGAGACAGAGTTATGTGAAGCTCCCAATATAATTTTTTTTTAACTGATAGATAATAGATCTGTAAAATCTTTACTGTTAAGTTGAAACTTGTCAATTATCTTATGTCAATTATTCTATGTTAAATCTTTTGCAGAAGCAATAAGAAGATGTTTGAATCGTTTGCGCTTCCCGAAGTGATCAAAGAACTTCTCAGGACAACACATCCTGATCACCATCACTTCTGCGTAGACCTCAGAGTAATTCTGTATAATTTGGGAGTGGCAGAGAGCAACAGTGCTAGACTCAAGTCTAAGCAAAAGTGACTAGCACTATCTTTTGAGAATTGTTGTTCTGTGTAATGTATGCCAACTCTCTATTGTAGTTCAAAAAGTAATTTATTTATTTATTTATTTATTGTTTTTAGTGCTTTCAATAAAATTGTTCATCAAAACCTCTGTATTCTGTAAGTTACTTTGTATCATGTAGAATCGTAATGATATTTCCCTCATTCATGAATAGGAAAGTGAAAAACTGTAATATGCTAAATTTCTTTCTTTCATACTTTGTGACATAATGCTGCTGTCCTGAGTGACTCATACAGTCTAAGAAATTGGATCCATTCAGCTAAAGTTGCGTGTCCTGAGTAAGCAGATCACTAATACCAACCTTTCCATACAGGCAGAAATTTTACTTCCTTTTTACTCTTCAGAGAGTTTTATGAATTCATTGATTGATTCCTATGGTTGATAAGTAACAGGCAAGTATTTTATCAAATTATCTTTCAGATAATTAGAGTTTTAGTGATTAAAACCAAATTTTGATTGCAGTAAACTTGAGGTATCAAATGAGAATTTTTTAGTTACTTTAATTTTGTAATTTCTTGGCATTTGCTCTTTACCTGTGTTTTTGTAATATCTAGTATTTTGTCCTGCTTTATGTGAACTTCTCATGTAACTTTGCATTGTAATGTCCCTGAAAACGTAACCTATAAACATTTCTTTAAATGCCTGGCTATAGCAATCCCTGATAATAATATTATACTTCAATGCTACTAATGTATTTTATATTAATTTCCAATTCAGTTCCCATTTGGTCTCTTAGTACCCGCATTTCCTTTCTGAATGTGCTTGAATATATTCTTAGTCTGTCACAATTCAGTGTTCGGAATTTTGTATATGTAGGAAACGGGATACTTTCTAAAATTTCAACTTAATCTTCCATTTCTAATTTCTGATTCATCTTTTGTACTGTAACTACAGAAAATTTAATTGTAAAATTGAAACTGCAATTAAAATGTAAAGATCTGTTGTATGTTAGTCTTTGACTAACACTGGCAGTCAGTATAAAACTTCAAACAGGTTTACTTCTCATTTTCTTACATTTTTTCTTGTTTTTCCTGTGTCTTTTTTTTACCAAAAGTCTTTAAGTCTTTGAAAGTGGATTGAAATTGAAAGCAATATTTTTTTTCAAGCAATCTGACTTTCATTTATGACAAACTTTTCTATGAAAAGATTCTACATCAGACCTGGCACCAAGTACCAGACGTAGTACTGTCTCTTCTGTCTGGAAGAGAGAGCAAGCAGCATGAACTCTGTTGGTGGGAAAACAATTTAGGTAAATTTAAATAATACTAATAGTAGATAAAAGCTTTTGCCAACAATGGATTATGTTTTGGAATAAGTATTTCTTTATCAGTAATTTCACATTTGTCAGATTTACCAGCAGTGCAAAAGCATCCATATACTTTCAGCTGGAGACAAAATCCTCTTATTTAGGAATTGTATTTCTAGTCCTCATGTGCTGCTCTGCCTGCTTAGTCATTATAATGCTAGAAAATAAACAAGAAAAAAAAAAAAACAAACAAAACTATAGAAAATTGTTGGCTTTTCTATATCCACATCAATGTTCTGTTCTTGGCTTTCAGTCTTCATTACTGTTTGATAACTTACTACTCTTCCTTATGGTGCCAACTTAAGAAACTAAATGTATTTTTTAATAGTGGCAAAGATAATGTGGTAAAGAGGCACATAGAGTATGTGCCAAAGACCAAAGTCTCTTGTGGTTTATATATAGTAGTGTCCTGGTTTTGGCTAGGATATGGTTAATTTTCTTCATAGTGGCTGTTATTGTTAATGCTGATAACAAACCGATGTTTTAGTTGTTGCGGAGCAGTGCTCACACAGAGCCAAGGACTGTTCAGCTCCTTGTGCGGCCCTGCTGGGAGGGGACACAGCCAGGACAGGTGATGTAAGATGGCCAAAGAGATGTCTCACACCATGTGGTGTCATGCTGAGCAATAAACTGGGGGGGTTGGCTGGGGGGCAGGTGCTGCTGCTCAGGGACTGGCTGGGCATCAGTCGGCAGGTGGTGAGCAGTTGTGTTACGCATCACTTGCTTTGTGTATATGTATATATGTATACAATTATTATTTCCCCTTTATTTTTTGTCCTATTAAACTGTCTTAATCTCAGCCCATGAGTTTGACTTTTTTTCTGATTCTCTCCCCCATCCCAGAGTGGGGAGTGAGCAAACAGCTGCGTGGTGCTCAGCTGCCTGCTGGGTTAAACCACAACAAGTAGAATCATAGAATCACAGAATATCCCAAGTTGGAAGGGACCCATAAGGATCATTGAGTCCAACTCCTGGCACCACACAGACCGTGTGACTACATGCACAGTCCAATTGCTTCTTAAATTCAGACAGGCTTGGTGCAGTGAGTGCTTCGCTGGGGAGCCTGTCCCAGTGTGCGACCACCCTCTCGGTGAAGAATCTCTTCCTGATGTCCAGCCTAAACTTCCCCTGCCTCAGCTTAACGTCGTTCCTGCAGGTCCTGTCACTGGTTATTACGGAGAATAGGTTGGTGCCTGCCCCTCCACTCCCCCTCATGAGGAATCTGTAGACTGTGATGAGGTCCCCCCTCAGCCTCCTCCAGGCTGAACAGGCCCAGTGCCCTCAGCCGCTCCTCATATGTCTTCCCCTCTAGGCCCTTCACCATCTTTGTTGCCTTCCTCTGGACACTCTCCAACAGTTTAATGTCCTTCTTGTACTCTGGTGCCCAGAACTGCACACAGTACTTGAGGGGAGGCCACACCAGCGCAGAGCAGAGTGAGACAATCACTTCCCTCGACCGACTAGTGATGCCGTGCTTGATGCACCCCAGGGTACGGCTGGCCCTCCTGGCTGCCAGGGCACACTGCTGGCTCATATTCAACTTGCTGTCAACCACAACCCCCAGATCCCTCTCTGCGGGGCTGCTCTCCAGCGTCTCGTCACCCAGTCTGTACGTATAGCTGGGGTTGCCCTGTCCCAGCTGCAGGACCTGGCATTTTCTTTTGTTAAACTTCATGTGGTTGGTGATCACCCAGCTCTCCAATCTGTCCAGATCCCTCTGCAAGGCCTTTCCACTTTCAGCAGAGTCTACAACTCCTCTAATTTTGGTGCCGTTGGCAAATATGCTCAAAACCCCTTCTAGTCCTACATCCAAATCATTTATAAAAACATTGAAGAGGACTGGCCCTAAAATGGAGCCTTAGGGGACCCCACTAATGACCATCCGCCAGCCTGATGTGGCCCCATTTACCACAACCCTTTGAGCCCTGCGCATCAGCCAATTGCTCACCCATCGTATGATGTTTTTGTTAAGTTGTATGCTGGACATTTTGTCCAGTAGGGTCCTATGGGAAACCGTGTCAAAAGCTTTGCTGAAGTCCAAAAAGATCACATCAGCTGGTTTCCCTTGGTCGACTAGATGGGTGATCTTATCATAAAAGGAAATCAGATTTGTTAGGCAGGACCTACCCCTCATGAACCCATGTTGGCTGGGACCAATGACTGCATTGTCCCCCAGGTGCGCTTCAATAACTTCAAGGATCATCCTCTCCATAATTTTACCAGGCACTGACGTGAGACTGACAGGCCTATAATTGCTAGCGTCTTCTTTCTTGCCCTTCTTGAAAATTGGCACAACATTTGCCAGCTTCCAGTCTACTGGGACCTCTCCAGATTCCCAAGATCGTTGAAAAATAATTGAGAGAGGTCCCACAATGATGTCAGCCAGCTCTTTAAGCACCGTGGGATGAATCCCAACCGGACCCATGGACTTGTATGGATCCAGGTGGAGCAGCAAATCCCGCACATGTTCAGGGTCGGTTGGGAGTTTATCATTCCCACCATCATGGTCCTCCAGCTCAGGGCACCCTGGGTCCCGAAGCCCATCATCAGCGTTGAAGACAGAGGCGAAGAAAGCATTAAAAGTCTCTGCTTTGCCTATGTCCTTGTCTGTGAGGAGACCTTCCCCATCAAGTAGCGGACCTATGTTTTCTTTGGTCCTCCTTTTTCTGTTCACATATCTAAAAAAAACCTTTTTGTTGTCTCCCACAGACATGGCCAGCTTCAACTGTAGTTGGGCTTTGGCTACATGAATTTTCTGCCTACAAACGCGAATAGTGTCCCTGTATTCCTTCCATGTTGTCTGACCCTCCTTCCAGCAACCATACATTTTCTTTTTTCACCTAGGCTTCAGTAGAAGATCCCTGGTCAGCCAGGCTGGCCTTCTGCCCTGCTTGCCTGACTTCCGATATTTTGGAATTGCCTGATCTTGTGCTTTTAGGAGGCAGTGCTTAAAGACTGACCAGCACTGATGGACGCCAATACCTTCAAAAGCAGTTTCCCAGGGGACCTTGCTGACTAGTTCCCTGAGCAGCCTGAAGTCTGCTTTCCCCATATCCAGGGCTGAGGTTTTGGTGGCAGTTTTCCTTCTGTCGCCATAAATTTTAAACTCAACCACTTCATGGTCACTATGACCGAGAAGGCTGCCAATTGCCACATCCCCCACAAGACCCTCTCTCTTCTCCAGCAACAGATCTAGGAGGGCACCTTTCCTTGTTGGCTCCCTTAGCACCTGCACCAAGAAGTAATCATCTAGGTGCTTTATGAACCTCCTGGACTTGCTCCTGTCAGCCATGTGGTGATCCCAGTTGATGTCTGGCAAGTTGAAGTCCCCCATAAGGACAAGGGGAGTTGAGCTGGAAGCATCTCTTAGTTCCGCAAAGAATAATTCATCGATGTTGTCTTCCTGGCTGGTTGGTCTGTAATAGACTCCCACAATGACATCCCCTTTATTTGTTTGTCCCTTAATCCTTACCCAGAGGCTCTCAACTTTGCCATTGCCAACTTGAAGTTCCACACAGTCCAGCCCATGCTTCACATACATCGCCACCCCACCACCTCGCCTACCCTGCCTGTCCCTCCTGAAGAGCCTGTAACCATCTAGTAAGTGTTCACTGTTAGAAGAAGTGAATCACTGTTAATTTTCAATTTTTGTTATATTGAGTGTTTATGTTAAAATTAAATTTAAAAAGTGAACCTGTTAAATGTTAATATAATTAAATTAATGAAGGATTTGACTAAGGATGAGACTAATGATTTTGATCTTAAGTAAATTTTAACAGAGCTGCAAAGAAAAATAGCAGTGCTCAATTTCCATTCATATTAAAGTAAACCTTAAATGTACTAGAAATCGACAAATGAATTATACAAATGAATTTGGAGTGTCTTATGAAGATGTCCTGGTTCCAGTTAGGACAGAGTTAAGTAGCTCATAGTAGCTGGTAGGGTGCTATGTTTTGAATTAGGATGAGAAGAGCGCTGATAACATGCTGATGTTTTAATTGTTGCAGAGCAGTGTTTACACCAGGCCAAGGACTTTTCGGCTTCTTGCTCTGTCCTGCCAGCGAGCAGGCTGGGGGTGCAGCAGGAGCTGGGAGGGGACAGACCCAGGACAGCTGACCCAAACTGGCCAAAGGGGTATTCCATACCATCTGACGTCATGCTAAACAATATATAGGGGTGGCTGGCCGGGGTGGGGGGCCGGCTGCTCGGGGATAGGCTGGGCATCGGTCAGCGGGTGGTGAGCAATTGCATTGTGCATCACTTGTTTTCTTACACATTATTATTGTTAATACTATTACCATTATCACTATTATTATTATTATTGTTATTATTATTTTCCTGTCTTAATAAACTGTCTTTATCTCAACTCACAGGCTTCACTTTCCCGTTTCTCTCCCCCATCCCAGAGAGGGAGGGGGGAGGGTGAGCGAACGGCTGTGTGGTGTTTAGCTGCCAGCCGGGTTAAACCACAACAGCCCTTTTGGCGCCCAACGTGGGGCCCGAAGGGTTGAGATATCGACAAATCTGACCAGAGTGTGTTAAACTAAAATTGGTATAAGTATTGGACCTGCTTAATAGTTGCTAGTCACCATGTTGATCGCCTTAATCTCCAGTCTGCTGTACCTGTATTCCAAATTGAGTTTTATGGTGCGTTACTTTCTGTATTTGCTCCCTGTTGCACTGTTTATCCTTTCCGGGCCCTGGTTTAAGATTGTTATGGTACTGTGCGGTGTAGCAATGGCTTATGAAATGATGAGATATCTGGTCATGACTTTAACCTGGTATTTGTACTCAGCACTGACATCGACTCTATACTTTGGAACCCATATCTCGGAAACTATTAGCAATTACACCTATTGCCTGTTTTCGTTAGGGAGCCCATCTGTGAAGGGGACAGGGGAAGACATGTTTCCCTACCTGTTCACTCTCCCTTTCTCCTTCACCACCACCCTCTTATCCCCCGAGTTAGTTACGGTGGTTCTCCGAGATGTTGAATATCCTTGGGATGCTCAGACCAGCCTGCTCTTGTTGTTATGTCTCCTGAATGCGCTTCAGATTTTGTGGAGGGTTAAACAACTACTTAGGAATCTCATCCGGAGATCTGTCTTGAGGCGGGATAGTTGCGAGTGGCAGGGAGTGTGGGAGGATATGGGCAGGTTTCTAGAGCAGTGGTCACCTCCAGTGTTTTGGACATTCACCCCTGAACAACTGCAAAATCCTAAAAAGCTGGCAGAATGCTTGAAAAAAAGGTGTCATGACTCTGGCAGTTCCAAAGTGACACAAATCACTGTAGCGTGCTGGGGTCTGGCTTGTGCCTATCGAGCTGCAATTGATGCTACTAGCAACCTAGCTCCAGCTCCTGCAGCCGTTCCAGCTGCAGCTCCTGCAGCCGCTCCAGCTCCAGCTCCTGCAGCCGCTCCAGCTCCAGCTCCTGCAGCCGCTCCAGCTCCTGCAGCCGCTCCAGCTCCAGCTCCTGCAGCCGCTCCAGTTCCAGCTCCTGCAGCCGCTCCAGCTCCAGCTCCTGCAGCCGCTCCAGCTCCTGCAGCTGCCCCAGCTCCTGCAGCTGCCCCAGCTCGTGCAGCTGCTCCCACTCCTGTGTCTGGGTCAGAGAAACGAGCTGTAGCAGTGCAAGTTGACCCCGCAGAGGGTATTCCAACCCCTGTGGCAGACCCTGTGTCTGGGTCAGAGAAACGAGCTGTAGCAGTGCAAGTTGCCCCTGTAGACAAGGTGAAAAAATGGTATAGAGGCTCAGGTCGTTCAAAACGCAGACAGTCTTCTGCTAAGTCTGGGCGTAGTGAAGACGAGGCTGGGCCATCAAAGGTGCAGGAGACTGAAGATGAGGATGAGGATGGCGAAAAATCAACAGTAACTACCCGGACTCCATACCAGCCATCAAAGGTGCAGGAGACTGAAGATGAGGATGAGGATGTCGGAAAATCAACAGTAACTACCCGGACTCTACACCGGCCATCAAAGGTGCAGAAGACTGAAGATGAGGATGAGGATGTCGAAAAATCAACAGTAATTACCCGGACTCTATACCAGCGTGAGCTACGAGATGTGCGAAAAGATTTTGGTCGCTGTATAGGCGAGCAGCTTGTCACCTGGCTGCTCCGGTGCTGGGACACGGGAGCCAATTATGTGGAATTGGAGGGCAAGGAAGCCAGGCGGCTGGGATCCCTTGCTAGGGACGCATGCATTGACAAAGCAATTGGAGATGGAGCACAATCTCGCAGCCTCTGGAGGCGTCTCCTGACAGCTGTGAAGGAAAGGTATCTCTTCAAGGAAGAACTTGTACGTTTACCAAGCAAATGGACCACCATGGAGAAGGGAATTCAGTACCTGAGGGAATTGGCCGTACGGGAAGTAATTTATAAGGACCTAGACGACGCACAAACATCCGCAGATCCAGATGCAGTCCGGTGTACACTACCCATGTGGCGGAAGTTTGTACAGAGTGCCCCATCATCATATGCCGGCTCATTGGCAATACTAGCCTGGAAAACGGAGGAGAATCCCACAGTGAATGAAGTGACTAAAATACTCCGGCAGTACGAAGGAAATCTCTCCTCTTCCCTAAAGGCCTGTGTCTCAGCTGTGGAGAAACTCTCTGAAGAGGTCCACCAACTTAAAGAGAATTTATCTTCCCCTCCACCTGAACGAACCAGTGTCCACCAGCTAAAAGAGAATGCTTTAGAGAAACTTTCTGAAAAGATCCACCAACTTGAAGAAAGATTATCTTCCCCTTCACCTGAACGAACTAGTGTCCACCAGCTAAAAGAGAATGCCTTGGAGAAACTTTCTGAAAAGATCCACCAACTTGAAGAGAGATTATTTTCCTCCCCACCTGTACAAACCAGTGTCTCAGCTATTAGGGGTAAACGTTTATCTATGCAAGGAAGACAATATGGTGGGCACACACACCGCGCCACCCTGTGGTTTTACCTACGTGACCATGGAGAGGACATGAGAAAATGGGATGGAAAATCTACTGCGACCCTAGAGGCACGGGTACGTGAATTGCAAAGGAAAACAATTGGGAAAAAGGAGTTCTCTGAAAGGTTTGCTGCTCCAACTTCCAGCAGGCAGTCCTTTAAACACAGAAATGAAGATTCTGACCAGGACTAGAGGGGCCCTGCCTCCAGCCAGGGGGAGGAAAGGGACAATCGAGTTTATTGGACTGTGTGGATTCGATGGCCTGGCACGTCAGACGCACAGAAGTATAAGGCTTTGGTAGACACCGGTGCACAATGTACTCTAATGCCATCAAGCTATAAAGGGCCAGAGCCCATCTGTATTTATGGTGTGACGGGGGGATCCCAGCAGTTAACTGTATTGGAGGCTGAAGTGAGTCTAACCGGTAATGAGTGGCAGAAGCACCGTATTGTGACTGGCCCAGATGCTCCGTGCATCCTTGGCATAGACTATCTTAGAAGAGGATATTTCAAGGACCCAAAAGGGTTCCGCTGGGCTTTTGGCATAGCTGCTTTGGAGACAGAGGACATTAAACAGTTGTCTACCTTGCCTGGTCTCTCAGAGGACCCTTCTGTTGTGGGGTTGCTGAGGGTTGAAGAACAGCAAGTGCCGATCGCTACCACAACTGTGCACCGGCGGCAATATCGCACCAACCGAGACTCCCTGAGTCCCATCCATAAGCTAATTCGTCAACTGGAGAGCCAAGGAGTGATCAGCAAGACTCATTCACCTTTTAATAGTCCCATATGGCCAGTGCGAAAGTCTAATGGTGAGTGGAGACTAACAGTGGACTATCGTGGCCTGAACGAAGTCACACCACCACTGAGTGCTGCAGTGCCGGACATGCTAGAACTCCAGTATGAACTGGAATCAAAGGCAGCCAAGTGGTATGCCACAATTGATATCGCTAATGCATTTTTCTCCATCCCTCTAGCAGCACAGTGCAGGCCACAATTTGCTTTCACTTGGAGGGGAGTCCAATATACTTGGAATCGGCTGCCCCAGGGGTGGAAACACAGCCCTACCATTTGCCATGGACTGATCCAGTCTGCGCTGGAGCAGGGGGAAGCTCCTGAACACCTGCAGTACATCGATGACATCATTGTGTGGGGTGACACTGCAGAAGAAGTTTTCGAGAAAGGGAAGAAAATAGTCCAAATCCTTCTGAAGGCCGGTTTTGCCATAAAACAGAATAAAGTTAAAGGACCTGCACGAGAGATCCAGTTTTTAGGAATTAAATGGCAAGATGGACGTCGTCAAATCCCAATGGATGTGATCAACAAGATAACAGCTATGTCTCCACCAACTAGCAAAAAAGAAACACAAACTTTCCTAGGTGTCGTGGGGTTTTGGAGAATGCATATTCCAAATTACAGTCTGATTGTAAACCCGCTCTACCAAGTAACCCGTAAGAAGAATGCTTTTGAATGGGGCCCTGAGCAACGACAAGCCTTTGAACAAATTAAGCAGGAAATAGTTCATGCAGTAGCCCTCGGGCCAGTCCGAACAGGACCAGATGTAAAGAATGTGCTCTACACCGCAGCCGGAGAGAATGGTCCCACCTGGAGCCTCTGGCAGAAAGAACCTGGGGAAACTCGAGGTCGACCCCTGGGGTTTTGGAGTCGGGGATACAGAGGATCTGAAGCCCGCTATACTCCAACTGAAAAGGAGATATTGGCAGCATATGAAGGAGTTCGATCTGCTTCGGAAGTGGTCGGTACTGAAGCGCAGCTCCTCCTGGCACCCCGACTGCCGGTACTAGGCTGGATGTTCAAAGGAAGGGTCCCCTCTACACATCATGCAACTGATGCTACATGGAGCAAGTGGGTTGCACTGATTACTCAGCGGGCTCGAATAGGAAACCCCAGTCGCCCAGGAATCTTGGAGGTGATTATGGACTGGCCAGAAGGCAAATACTTTGGGATATCACCAGAGGAGGAGGTGGTTCGTGCTGAAGAAGCCCCCCTGTACAACAAGCTACCGGAAAATGAGAAGAAATATGCCTTGTTCACTGACGGGTCCTGTCGTATTGTGGGAAAGCATCGGAGATGGAAAGCTGCTGTATGGAGTCCTACACGACGAGTTGCAGAAGCTGCTGAGGGAGAAGGTGAATCGAGTCAGTTTGCAGAAGTAAAAGCCATTCAGCTGGCTTTAGATATTGCTGAACGAGAAAAGTGGCCAGTTCTCTATCTCTATACTGATTCATGGATGGTAGCAAATGCCCTGTGGGGGTGGTTACAGCAATGGAAGCAGAACAACTGGCAGCGCAGGGGCAAGCCCATCTGGGCTGCGGCATTGTGGCAAGATATTGCTGCCCGGGTAGAGAACCTGGTTGTAAAGGTACGCCATGTAGATGCTCATGTGCCCAAGAATCGGGCTACTGAAGAACACCAAAACAACCAGCAGGTGGATCAGGCTGCTAAGATTGAAGTGGCTCAGGTGGACCTGGACTGGCAACATAAAGGTGAATTATTTATAGCCCGATGGGCCCATGACACCTCAGGCCATCAAGGTAGAGATGCAACCTACAGATGGGCTCGTGATCGAGGGGTGGACCTGACCATGGACACTATAGCACAGGTTATTCATGACTGTGAAACATGTGCTGCAATCAAGCAAGCCAAACGGTCAAAACCTCTTTGGTATGGAGGACGATGGCTGAAATATAAATATGGAGAGGCCTGGCAGATTGATTACATCACACTCCCTCAAACCCGCAACGGCAAGCGCCACGTACTTACAATGGTGGAAGCAACCACCGGATGGCTGGAAACATATCCTGTGCCCCATGCCACCGCCCGGAACACTATCCTGGGCCTTGAAAAGCAAGTCTTATGGCGACATGGCACCCCAGAGAGAATTGAGTCAGACAACGGGACTCATTTCCGAAACAACCTTATAGACACTTGGGCCAAAGAACATGGTATTGAGTGGGTGTATCACATCCCCTATCATGCACCAGCCTCTGGAAAAGTTGAACGATACAATGGACTGTTGAAGACTACACTGAAAGCAATGGGTGCTGGGACATTCAAAAATTGGGATACACATTTGGCAAAGGCCACCTGGTTAGTCAATACCAGGGGATCTGCCAACCGAGCTGGACCTGCCCAATCAAACCAGTTACGCACTGTAGAAGGGGATAAAGTTCCTGTAGTGCACGTAAGAAACATGCTGGGTAAAACAGTCTGGGCTACTCCTGCCTCAGGAAAAGGCAAACCCATTCGTGGAATTGCTTTTGCTCAGGGACCTGGATGCACTTGGTGGGTAATGCAAAAGAATGGGGAGGTCCGGTGTGTACCTCAAGGGGATTTGATACTGGGTGAGAATAGCCCATGAGTTGAATTGTAGTATGTTAATTATTATATAATAATGTATGTCATCACTACCATGATTGCTATATATCATAGATGAAAATGGTGATTAATTAGAATGTATTGGACAGAGTGTAACCTGAGCATGACATAAATGGTATGGAATAAGGGGTGGATATCTGTCCTGGTTCCAGTTAGGACAGAGTTAAGTAGCTCATAGTAGCTGGTAGGGTGCTATGTTTTGGATTAGGATGAGAAGAGCGCTGATAACATGCTGATGTTTTAATTGTTGCAGAGCAGTGTTTACACCAGGCCAAGGACTTTTCGGCTTCTTGCTCTGTCCTGCCAGCGAGCAGGCTGGGGGTGCAGCAGGAGCTGGGAGGGGACAGACCCAGGACAGCTGACCCAAACTGGCCAAAGGGGTATTCCATACCATCTGACGTCATGCTAAACAATATATAGGGGTGGCTGGCCGGGGTGGGGGGGGCCGGCTGCTCGGGGATAGGCTGGGCATCGGTCAGCGGGTGGTGAGCAATTGCATTGTGCATCACTTGTTTTCTTACACATTATTATTGTTAATACTATTACCATTATCACTATTATTATTATTATTGTTATTATTATTTTCCTGTCTTAATAAACTGTCTTTATCTCAACTCACCGGCTTCACTTTCCCGTTTCTCTCCCCCCATCCCAGAGAGGGAGGGGGGAGGGTGAGCGAACGGCTGTGTGGTGTTTAGCTGCCAGCCGGGTTAAACCGCAACATCATCTGAAGCTACTCTTTGATAAAAGAGTCTTTAGGCAAGTTAAGATTGTGAATGTAACTTTGAACCAATTGTAGATTTTACAATATGTAGGAAAAATGAAATGAGGACAAGAAGGGGACCTCTGGGAAGCAATGACTGTCCTAAAATGTCTGGAAGAAAAAGAGCCAGTGAGA
Source organism: Anser anser (assembly GCF_964211835.1). Lineage (NCBI taxonomy): Eukaryota > Metazoa > Chordata > Aves > Anseriformes > Anatidae > Anser > Anser anser. The sequence continues at coordinate 145,890,856 of NC_139720.1, forward strand.
GAAGGAAAAAAAAAAAAGAAAGAAAGAAAAAAGTGGTTTAAAGTTATTCCCAGAAATATTGAATATGCTCAAATAAACATAATCATTTCTGGTACAAACCAGAAGGTGCCACATTTTCCTACCAGATGATGAGGGATGTTGTAGTGAATAAATACAGCTCCTTCCAGCTGCCTTAATAGTTACATGTAACATCTGGTCGGTTTTGAAACATTTTGGATTTGGCTATTCTTTAAAAATGAGAACTTCCTATAGTTACCCTCAGAAGCTCTGAAATGTGAAGTGTCATCCACAAGCAGCTGACGACCTTCTGCTCCCTCTGACTGCAGTACTTGCAGAGAAAGGAGGTGCTCTGGGACAGCATTGTTTTGCACTGCACAATTAAAGCCAGATGCAAACTATCCTCTCCACAAAACACTCTTGAACAGATTTAACACTGTCCCTCCAGTGGTTAATTTAATGTTGTGACTTCATATTTGCCATATGAGTGTTTTCTTTAAACATGCTGCAAGTGAAGGTTTGCAGAACTCAACCTCCTAAACCAGATCCCGACTCCACTGGAGGGCAGCACATTAGCACTTATATTAACGCCGCGCTCACTGCTTGCTTCCGAGAAGGCAGATTTTTGTAAAGAAATATTCAGCTATCATGTGAGGTTCTGCTTAACGGAACAAATACACACCGACAGATATATACAGTGAATATCTCTTCTTAGAGGCTCTGTTAGATCACTGAATTGTTAGCTAAATGATCAACGCTAACCTGAGAATGAAACCAAGCCTGAAAGTATAGAGGTAGTTTAAAGATAAACTATTTATTGGCACCAAGATCAACAGATTCTAAATTAGCTACAAAGCTGCAGGGAATAATGACATGTGAAGTCAGATTTTTCTTTTATTTTTTTTCTTTTCTTCTTCATTTTTTTTTTAAATTCTTAGCCCCTCAGGAGATTTGGGATGGTTTGATGTTCCTCTGGAGACTTGTCAAAATTCTGTAGAAACTTAATAGCCTGCCAACATGGGTGGTTGCTGCTGGAAGGCATTTCAACATGGCAAGGGTCCTGTCTGTGCACTGCAGACCTGCAGCACTCACAGGCTGCTTGGAATGACATGAAAACAGGAGCTGTGCAGTGTCAGGACCCCGCACGCAGCTTCGCGGGGGTAACGTGCGTGTATCCCCGCTCTCCAGGGGCAGCCAAGGTGTGGGAGGAATCCATTTGGCCTCGAATCATTCTGAGCACCGCCTCAGTGTTAAATCCCACATGGTGCTACCACACCCATATACCTGGGCTTGGGTGGGACAGGGCTCTTACCTCCTGAATAGAGCAGAAATGAAGGCCGGAGGGTGAGATGAAGCTGTGTGGAAGCAGGAATCAGGGCAAAAGTTGAGGCCCAAGGCTGGAGGAGGCATGGAGGGCAGGCATCCAGGCTGGGAGGCTTAGGCCAGAGCAGGACACCAAGGCCGGGGACAGGAGAGGAGAAAATGGAAGGCTGCAGAGCCAAGCACAGGCTGTGGTTGCCCGTTGGTAGAGTCCCACCTGCTGGCCACCCCACAGCCTGCTGTGGAGATCGCTGCCTGGTAGAACTTGGTTTATGTGACCCCACAGAATGGCACAGGGCCTGTGGGGTTGGAGGCAACCTCAGCCTCCTGTGAGCGAACCACGCAGGTCGCCAAGGCTTCAGGAAGCAGAACTGGAGCCATCCTGTGCAGAGAGGCAGGATGGAGAAAAGGATGAGTCTTAAACCATCCTTGTGATGATGTTCAAGTTCCTACTTGAAGGCACGGGAGAAGATTGCTTCATGCAGTGATGTCTGCCCTGTGGCAGCACACAAAGAGCTGCTCACGCTTCCCCCGGCAAAGCTCTGCAGCACTGTGCCAACCTCCTTGGGACGGTGACAAGAATTAAAGCGAAGAATTTACTTGAATTTACCTGGTTGCATGCCATCTCGAAGGGAGAAATACAGATACTCTGTCCTGAAGCGAGAAGCTGTGTAGCTGAGGGATACCAGCACACAGAGCAGGCACCGTAGGTGAAACACAGAAATTGCAGCAGAGCAGAGGAGGGCCTTGGGCACGTTTCATGGCAGTGTGCCTTTCTGAGCAAAGCCCTGAGCTGTACTCAGGGAGAACTGTTTGGCTGAGAGGGGCCTGCTCTGGCATATTGACTGGGGCTGCCCATGGACCTCGCTGCGGCCTTCAGAGCATCTTTGCAGTGGCATGGTTGTACCTTCTGAGAGGAGACGGGTGCTTTTGGTTACTTGTTTCAGGCTGTAGAGAAATGTAAAGTACATATCAGACACCTTTGCTGGGACTGTAGCCCTGCCTGATGGCCTGAGCTACTTCTTGTCCCTGCCTGGGTACACTCAAACAGGTTTTGGAAAAGAGCTGAGCAGGAATAGCAGAGCTATTTAGGAACCCACTAAGCTCGGAAGAGGCAGAACTTGCTGGAAGGTTGTGCTGACTCATCAGTCCTTGGATTGTGGAGCTTGTAGAAGAGGAGGTTCTCATTGTGCTTTGTGGGTTTTTGTTTTGTTTTGGTTTGTTTTTTTCATGGCTGGACATGCAATGGATGGCTTTCTCTGAGAGCCTTGCGGCCAAGAACAGAGATTTACCTCACCACGGGTTGGACGAGCATGTCTGGGCTTTATAAGGAAGAGACTTCCGAAGCAAGAGGAGGAAGCTGAGATGACCCTCAAAGAAATGGCCTAAATAGGTGCCACATAACAGATAAACTCTGTGGCCATGGCAGGCTCTGGGCAGAGGGTACAGGCTGCTGGGAAGCAGTGCAGCAGGTCACAGAGAGGAGAAACAGTGCCTGGTTGGAGGTACGTCACTCCACTCCCCTTGCAGGCAGAAGAGAAGTGCAAGGCAGAAAACAGAGCTGGCTAAAACTAAGATAACTCTAAGAAGATTAAAAATATTTTCTTGTAATTAATGGATAATTCATGGCTATCGGGATTATAAGAAAGAAGAAGAATAGCTTACAGCTGTAAATTCAAGTATTTACTATTTTGGCATTTAAGAACTTACCATAATTGCAGCAATGAGAGGCTGAATGCTCTCCTTGGATTAAACTTGCCTGGATTCAGATGATACTGCAAACACTCCTTCAGTTCATATGGACCTTTATTGGAAAACTTGGATCATAGACGCTTACTGTTTTGGATGTTGCATCCACATCTTATGCCTTCATACATTTTATTACTAAACATGGAAAAAGCATAATTCTCACTATATTTCATTTCTATCACATCTGACAGCTGCCTAGTTTGTGTTTATGTGCATGGTATTTGTGGCCAAGTATTTTAACATGGAAATTCCTTTTCAAAGCCAGCATGGATACTTTTCCTCTGCTTCATCCCCTTATTTTTGAAGGAGTGACTGTGATGGTGAGGTAACATGATGATGATGAGTTATGTTAAAATAGCCTAGTTAAAATGATGCCCTTTCATCTTCTCGACAGTAATTTCTTTAAAGCTCTATGTACCTCTAAGACACACCTAGTATCAAAAGCACTGCAGTATAAAGCCATTAGATTTTACAAAGAATTAAACTGATGATTCTATATATCAGTACAGTAAAATGCATCCTGTCAGAAAACAAACAAGCTAACGAAATGGTGATTCTGAGATCTGTGTTTATTACAGACTTGACAGTTATCAAATAATCCAAACATGAAAAGAAAAAAAAAAAAAAAACGGACCAGATGGGACCTCAAAAAAGTTATCTAATCTACCCTTCTGTTTCATGCTAAAACAAAATCATTCTCTGCCACACCAACAAAGGTGTATCTAACCAGGTCTCAGGAACCTCCAGTGATAGAGATTCCAGTTTGCCCTCAGCCATTTATTCCACTAGTTTCCCATTCTTGGTTTGAGGCAGCTTCTCTTCATCTCTAATCCACATCTCTCTTCCTTCACTTGAAGCTGCTGCTGTTCGTCTTATCCACTACAAAGAACACATTATTTCCTTCTGCTCTGCAGTAGTCCCCGAGGTATTTGAGTCTGGGATCACATATCAGGTTGGTCACATTTTATGGAAAACAGTCCTAAGACTGGATAATCTTGCATCATTAAGCCAAGATTTCTAGAGTACTGGTTGTTATTGCTTCTACCTAGATTTTATCCATCTTGTCCCCATTTTTCTTGAGATGAATGTCTAAAACCGAACACAGTGTTTAATGAAGGCCTTGGCCATCCTGGATGAAGCATTTCATAGGAGGGTTTATAAGGTCTTATTTACACATCCCAGGACAAGGTTGTAATGAGAATAAAGAGCCTGCAGTAAGGTAGGGATCTAGAAACTGGAAATTCTCATCTGTTAAGCTACTGGATGTTTGAGGCTGGTGAGCTCTTTGACTTGTTCTTCTCCCTCCTTCCCTGAAATTGTGGTAGCATTTCTACCAAGATGTGAGAAAATAACTTGCATTTATTTGTAAGAAATACATCAGTTTTGCAGTGCTGCTATTTATGCACCAGCAAATACATTCCTTCTGTGCCTAACAACTGCTCTGGCTTTTTTATCTTCTGGAGTAAACTCTACCAAATTTGTTGTTTGCCAATGATGCCATAGCAACATGTTCCCATTCTCCGCGTGCTCCTTGCTTTGCCAGGTTGGTGAAGGGGATGTTGAGACTGACATGGTAAGAGTGTTTTCATCTGGAGAACAAAAGCAATCTGCACCCTTAGGAAGCTGTCATCGTACCTCCTGCAGACTGCTGAGCCATGCCAGCTCAAAGCTTTTCACTGTGGTGCTGGATGAAAG